>NC_091985.1:65556535-65894392 GCF_044704955.1 Pristiophorus japonicus
CAATGCTGCTTCAAGCACTATGCGTGCAACGGCTGCAGAACAATGAGACACCTCCAGCGAATGTGCAGGCAAGCTGCAAACCCTGCAAACCCTGCAAACCACCACATTGCAGAGGAAGATCGATCCACAGTGGATCAGGCTGAATTGGAGACCCGAACCGAGGAGGCAGAAGTGTACGGGGTACACACCTTCACCACGAAATGTCTACCAATAATGTTAAAAGTTGAACTGAACGGAATTCCAGTATCCATGGAACTGGACACGGGTGCGAGTCAGTCCATAATGAGCAAAATGGCCTTCGACAGGCTGTGGTGCAACAAGGCACACAGGCCCAAGCTCAGTCCCATTCACACCAAGCTAAGAACTTATACCAAGGAACTGATCCCTGTAATTGGCAGTGCAGAAGTCAAAAAAGTCTCCTATGATGGAGCAGTGCACGAACTCCCACTATGGATTGTGCCAGGGGATGGCCTCACACTGTTTGGCAGAAGCTGTCTGGGAAAAATCCGCTGGAACTGGGATGACATCCGAGCGCTTTCGTCCATCGACGACGCCTCGTGCCCAGGCTCTGAGCAGATTTCCATCATTGTTTGAGCCAGGCATTGGAAGCTTCTCGGAGGCGAAAGTGCAAATCCATTTGGTTCCCGGTACGCGACCCATCCACCACAAGACACGGGCGGTACCGTATATGATGCAAGAGAAAGTGGAAATTGAGCTGGACAGGCTGCAGCAAGAAGACATCATCGCGCCGGTGGAATTCAACAAGTGGGCCAGTCCAATTGTCCCGGTACTTAAAGGTGATGGCACGGTCAGAATTTGTGGGGACTTTAAAGTAACGATTAACTGTTTTTTGCTACAGGACCAATACCCGCTACCCAAGGCAGACGACCTATTTGCGACCCTGGCTGGAGGGAAGACATTCACCAAGTTGGACCTGACCTCAGCCTACATGACACAGGAGCTGGAGGAATCTTCGAAAGACCTCACCTGCATCAACACGCTCAAAGATCTGTTTATCGATAACAGATGCCCGTTCGGGATTCGGTTGGCCGCGGCAATCGTCCAACGGAACATAGAGAGCCTGCTAAAGTCGGTTCCTTGCACCGTGGTTTTCCAGGACGACATACTGGTTACAGGTCAGGACACCATCGAACATTTGAAGAATCTGGAAGAGGTTCTTAGTCGGTTGGATCGCTGGGACTCAGGTTGAAATGCTCAAAGTGTGTTTTCTTGGCACCGTAGATCGAGTTCTTGGGAAAAAGAATCGCAGCAGACAGCATCAAACCCACCGACGCCAAGACGGAGGCCATCAAGAACGCGCTGAGACCACAGAACGTGACAGAGCTGCGGTCGTTCCTGGGATTCCTCAAATATTTCGGTAATTTCCTACCCGGGTTAAGAACCTTGCTAGAACCTTTACATGTGCTACTGTGCAAGAAGATGACTAGGTACGGGGGAATTCACAAGAGGTTGCCTTTGAGAAAGCCAGAAATCTGTTGTGTTCAAACAAACTGCTTGTTCTGTATAACTGATGTAAACGATTAGTGCTAGCTTGCGATGCGTCGTCATATGGAGTCGGGTGTGTGTTACAACAGGCTAACGAATCGAGGATTTTACAACCGGTCGCCTATGCATCCAGGAGTCTGTCCAAGGCCAAAAGGGCCTACAGCATGATTGAAAAAGAGGCTCTGGCGTGTGTTTACGGGGTGAAAAACATGCACCAGAACTTGTTTGGCCTCAAGTTTGAGCTTGAAACTGACCATAAGCCGCACATATCGCTGTTCTCAGAGAGCAAAGGGATTAACACCGATGCCTCTGCCCACATCCAAAGATGGGCGCTCATGCTGTCGGCATACAGCTATGTAATCCGCCACAGACCGGGCACAGAGAACTGCGCTGATGCTCTCAGTCGGCTACCATTGCCCACCACCAGGGTGGAAATGGCACAGCCTGCAGACTGGCTCATGGTAATGGATGCATTCGAAAATGAAAAGTCACCTGTTACGGCCCGCCAGATCAGGACCTGGACCAGCCAGGATCCTTTACTGTCCTGTGTCCTCCATGGGAGCTGGTCCAGCGCCCCAGCAAAGATGTAGGAGGCGATTAAGCTGTTCCACAGGCGCAAAGCCGAAATGTCCTTGCAGGCGAACTGTCTGTTGTGGGGTAATCGTGTGGTCTGCCCAAGAAAGGCAGAGAAACGTTCATTCGTGACCTACACAGCACCCACCCAGGCATTGTAATGATGAAAGCCCTAGCCAGATCCCTGTGTGGTGGCCTGGCATCGACTCAGATTTAGAGTCATGCGTGCACCAGTGCAACACTTGCTCTCAGCTCAGCAATGCACCCAAAGAGGCACCGCTAAGTTTGTGGTCGTGGCTCTCCAAACCATGGTCGAGGATCCACGTTGACGATGCGGGCCCATTTCTAGGCAAAATGTTTTTGGTTGTCGTGGATGCTTATTCAAAATGGATTGAACGTATAATAATGCCTATAAGCACGTCCACTGCCACCATCGAAAGCCTACGAGCCATGTTAGCCACACACGGCCTGCCTGATGTCCTAGTCAGCAACAATGGGCCGTGTTTCACCAGTGCTGAATTCAAGGAATTCATGACCCGCAAAAGGATCAAGCATGTCACATCTGCCCCATTCAAGCCCGCATCCAATGGCCAGGCAGAACGGGCAGTTCAGACCATCAAGCAAAGCTTGAAACGCGTGTCGGAAGGCTCCCCGCAGACCCGACTGTCCTGAGTGCTGCTCAGCTACCGCACAAGACCACACTCGCTCACCGGGGTTCCACCAGCCGAGCTGCTCATGAAAAGGGCGCTCAAAACAAGGCTCTCTCTTGTCTACCCTGATCTCCATGATCATGTAGAGGGCAGGCGGCATCAACAAAGTATGTACCATGACCGCGCAAATTTGTCATGCGATATTGAAGTCAATGATCCTGTGTTTGTACTCAATTATGGACATGGTCCCAAATGGCTCACTGGCATGGTCATAGCCAAAGAAGGGAGTATGGTGTTTGAGGTCAAATTGGTCAATGGATTAACGTGCAGAAAGCATTTGGACCAAATCAAATTGCGGTTCACTAACAGCTACGAACAACTCAAAGAAGTCACCACCAACTTTGACCCTCCAACACACACACAAGTGGCAACCGACATCATGGTTGACCATGAAGTCGAACTCACCATCCCCAGCAGCCCGGCAAGGCCAGCTGCCCAGCAGCCCAGTGAAGAACTAACCAACTCACCCACACCCGCATTTGTACCGAGACGATCGACAAGGGAGCGAAAAGCCCCAGATTTCTCACCCTGTAAATAAACGTACTATTGACTTTACGAAGGAGTGATGTTATGCATTTAACCCTTGGCAATCTGCATCACACCACCACCAGAGGGCCTACCTGTTGCAGTCCCAAGAGATCCCAGCATCCCTTGGGAGCACTGTATATAAGCAGGCCATCCACGCGGTACCGGCACTCTGGAGTCTTATTAAAAGAACTAAGGTCACACTCATTGCTCACAGTACTCAGTTTCATCCATTATTATGAGCTTATCAGGGCAAACAGTGGTTGAAGGAAAGGGTGGGTGGGGCGCCTGGGTTGATGCACGCTCCTTCTGCTGTCTGCGCTTGGTTTCTGGTTGCTCTCAGCGATGAGACTCGAGGTGCTCAGCGCCCTCCCAGATGCACTTCCTTCACTTTGGGCAGTCTTGGGCCAGGGATTCCCAGGTGTCAGTGGGGATGTTGCACTTTATCAAGGAGGTTTTGAGGTTGTCTTTGAAGCATTTTCTCTGCCCACCTGGAGCTCGCTTGCCGTGTCGAGGCTCTGAGAACAGCGCTTGCTTTGGAAGTCTCATGTCGGGCATGCGGACGATGTGGCCGGTCCAGTGGAGCTGATCGAGCGTGGTCAGTGCTTCGATACTGGAGATGTTGGCCTCGGCGAGAACACAGACATTGGAGCGTCTCTCCTCTCAATGGATTTGCAGGATCTTTAGGAGGCAGCGTTGGTGGTACTTCTGCAGCACGTTGAGGTGTCTGCTGTATATAGTCCATGTCTCTGAGCCATATAGGATGACGGGTGTCACTACTGCCCTGTAGACCATGAGCTTGGTGCCGGATTTGAGGTCCTGGTCTTCAAACACTCTCTTCCTCAGGCGACCGAAGGCTGCGCTGGCACACTGAAGGTGTTGGACCTTGACATAGATGTCTGCCCTTGCTGACAGTAGGCTCCCGAGGTATGGAAAATGGTCCACGTTGTCCAAGGCCTCACCGAGGATTTTGATAACCAGGGGGTGGGGGGCAGTGCTTTATGGCAGGGTCAGGTTGGTAGAGGACCTTTGTCTTACGGATGTTTAGTGTAAGGCCCATGCTTTCATACGCTTTGGTGAAGGGTTGATGATGGCTTGAAGTTTGGCCTCCGAGTGTGCGCAGACGCAAGCATCGTCTGCATACTGTAGTTCGATGGTGGAGGATGGAACAACCTTGGATCTAGCCTGGAGGTGGCGGAGCTGGAACAGATTCCCATTTGTTACTGCGCGGAATGCTAAGCTGGGTCGACGTTTCCAGTCTGAGCCCCTGGATTGAGATTTCCGTTTTCTCTCTGTGAATCTCGGGATTTCTGTTTCTCTCTCTCTCGTTTTTTTTCCCCTTTTCTCTTTCTCTATTCCTATTTCTCTCTTTCTCTCTCCCAATAAAATTTTCTCTTTCTGTTTCTCATTCCCTTTCCTCACTTCTATCTCTTTCTCCTTTCTCTTTGCCCTCTTCCCTCTCTCTTTCTCTCTCTCACCCTCCCTCCCTCCCCTTGAGTGCGGATTCTGTGCTGAACACCTCCGGTGCATTGAAGAGGTTCCTGGACTTGTTGCTGAGCAATACGGAGCTGGCTCTGGGATCTCCCCCCGTCCCTTTCTCGCTGATCTCCCCCCGTCCGGATCTCGCTGATCTCTCTCACATGATCTCTGTGAGACCAACTCAGCTGCTATTACTTTGAAGACTCCGGGGTGCTCTTGACACATCCTCAGGTTTGGATTTTACTTTCTCGTCTCTCTCCCACGGCTCCAAGATCTCTGCCACTCTGCACTGGCCCTAAAAGCTGGCCGGGGCACAGTCAGCTAAAGGGCCGTCTTTTTCATGCTGAAAATGGGCTTGGGTTCGGAGCGGCAGTGGTGTGCGCCATTGTAGCGCGTCACTACTGCCGCAAGCCCCACACCGCCAGAGAGTCGGCGGTGGCCCAGACCACTGTAAGACCTCCCGGGCCGAATTTACTTCGGGGCGTCCAGTTGAACCCAAAGCGATGGCCATTCAATTTTAACAAATGGCCGCCACAAACGGGCAGTAAAGGTCCTTCCCGGGACCGTGAATTTCGGGGCCCATGATTTGGTACTTTAAGGACAGGCAGGCGTTCAGTTTGAGATTTAGAGTCAAGTTGAACTGAGAGAAATAAACTGAATACAGAACCGAAAGAAATAAACTGAATACAGCCATAGAACCTGCTCCTAAAGGAAAACGTGTTACTTTTTTAACGCAGAGGTTCATGCGTGATTCCAAACTGTGATAATAACCTAGTTCACAATAATGAAGGGGCCTCATCATAGAGGCTCACCACTAACTACTGCTTGTAACAGGTTTGCTGGCCTTCAAGAGCCATCTTTTATTTCTTTCTAATGTCTCTTGAATTCCAATTCACAGACCCTCAGTTGATTGATTTTTGTCAGCATTGATTTAAATTGAGCACATGTGTGCAAGTTGTTGCATTCACAGTTGATAATAAGATACCTCAAATTGCTGGAGAAATACCATCAACGATGTCTCCGCAAGATCCTGCAAATCCCCTGGGAGGACAGACGCACCAACGTTAGTGTTCTCGATCAGGCCAATATCCCCAGCATCGAAGCACTGACCACACTCGACCAGCTCCGTTGGGCGGGCCACATTGTTCGCAAGCGCGACACAAGACTCCCAAAGCAAGCACTCTACTCGGAACTCCGACACGGCAAGCAAGCCCCAGGTGGGCAGGGGAAACATTTCAAGGACACCCTCAAAGCCTCCTTGATAAAGTGCAACATCCCTACCGACACCTGGGAGTCCCTGGCCAAAGACTGCCCTAAGTGGAGGAAGAGCATCCGGATGGGCGCTGAGCACCTCGAGTCTTGTCGCCGAGAGCATGCAGAAAACAAGCGCAGGCAGCGGAAGGAGCGTACAGCAAACCAGACTCCCCACCCACCCTTTCCCTCAACGACTGACTGTCCCACCTGTAACAGAGACTGTAATTCCCGTATTGGACTGTTCAGTCACTTGAGAACTCACTTTTAGAGTGGAAGCAAGTCTTCCTTGATTTCGAGAGACTGCCTTTGAAGATGATAGTAATGTTGTTGGTTCAGTACTGCTACGTTCATTAGGCCAGCAGCAACAAAATTAATAATCTTTACAGATATTAGAATAACAATGAATACGAAAGTGCTGGGATTGTTCTTGATTGATGCCTTTTGAAGATTGTGACCTCCTGGTGGGAGAAGAACCATCCCAAGTAGTTGGTCTGACAGAAGAATATAGGTATAAAGAAAGAAAGAATTTGCATTAAATAGCAACTTATATTCCACAGTAATTCACAACCAATAAATTACTTTTGAAGTGCAGTTATTCTTATGTAGCCAAATTTGTCAGCCAGTTTACACACACAGTCCCAGAAACGGCAAATGAATGGATGGCCAGATAATCATCTTTTTGTCAATGTTGGTTGAGAGAGAAATGTTGATCTCTATACCAAGAACTCCTTGCTCTATTTTGAATAGTGTCATGGGCTCTTGTACAAACAATGGAATAGGCAGATGTTCCAGAGCCTTGGTTTATCTTATCCAATAGACTGCACTTCCAACAATGCAGAATTCCTTCAGTACTGCACTGAATTGTCAGCCTAGATTATGTGCTCAAAACTATAGTGGGTCTTAACATCACAACCTTATGATTCAGGCAAGATATTCTTATAAGTGCCATGTGCCCTTTTCAATTATAGTTTGCTTTTAATATCTTTCTCTACAGCCTTCTGAAACTTGAAATAGTCGCCTTTTTAATGGTTTATATTTAATTCTTCTGCAACTTTGCAATCTTTTTTAAAAAAAAAATCCCATTGTTGATTAGTTGTGTGACAATATCTCATTCCACCTCAGCTCTAGCAATGCCTTTCCCCTTTGAGTCTCGGTCCCCACCATGAACTCTGTTCCCTTGCCACTAACTCCATCCCCCTCCCTGGTCACTGCCTGAGGTTGACCCAGACTGTTCACAACTTTGCCGTCCTATTTGACCCCGAGGTGAGCTTCCGACCCCAAATCCACTCCATCACCAAGACTGCTTACTTCCACCTCCGTAATATCGCCCGTCACCACACCTGCTGCTGCTGAAACCCTCATGGATGCTTTTGTTACCTCTAGACTCAACTATTTCAATTGTCTCCTGGCCGGCCTCCCATCTTCCACCCTTTGTAAACTTCAGGCTTTCTGAACTTGAGCTCATCCAAAACTCGGCTGTCTGTGTCCTAACTTGCACCAAGTCCTGTTCACCCATCACCCCTGTGCTTGCTGACCTACATTGGCCCCCAGTCTACCAAAGCCTCAAATTTTAAATTCTCATCCTTTTGTTCAAATCTTTCCATGGCCTAGCTCCTCCATCTCTCTGTAACCTATTTCAGCCCAACAATCCTTAAATCTCTCTGCTCCTCCAATGCTGGCCTCTTGCGCATCCGATTTCCATTGCCCCACCATTGGCAGCCGTAGCTTCAGCTCTCTAGGCCCTATACACTGGAATTACCTCTCTACCCCTCTTTAAGACGCTCCTTAAAATCTACCTCGGTGTGAGGTGCCTTAAGATGTTTTACTACATTAAAGACAAGTACACACACACACACAACTTGTTGCTCAAGGTAGGGGTCCTGCACACATTTAGAAATGTAATTTATTTTCCTCAGTTTAGTCTCTCCCTGTGCCTATCAGAGTGGATAATTTAAAATCTTATAGAATAATGTTATTTCTACTCATCTCCCTGATCCATCTATTGTTTATCTTCCAGTTCCCTCCCACAACTAGAAGATCCGTAAAAATCATTGATCTCTAACTATATTGACTGTCAGAACTCCTATTTTGTATACATCAGTCCTCCCTAAAGCATGTATTCTCTCCTTCACCTATATTGCCACTCCTAAAAATGTTAGGACCTACCCGATAGGTTTATTTTCTATTGCAGCCAAGTGTGTAGCTATTCAATTCATATCTTTTCATGACATAATTATTTCTAATTCCACCATTGAGCTTTGCAACATTTGCACTTATCAATTTTGTTTGTATTGAAACCTCCTCCTTTTCCTTTGATTTTGTTGCCAAGCTAATACCTCATTTCTTTATCTACTACTTTTCCCTGCTTATAACGGATCAATTTGATGTTCCTCCTCAAATCCTTTTATTCATTCTACACGCTATCTCATTTTGCTATTTTGTATAGTTAACTCATTTATTTTTAACTTCTCTACTTACTTTTTGATTTTATTTTTCTTGCCCACCTTCCTAATTTAAATGATTCTTAACTTCCCTATTTATGTTGCTAGATCAATAGCTCCCTTCCTGTTCAGCTGTAGCCCATTCTGGATAATAGCTCCCATCTTAGCCAGAACTGATGCCAATGCCCCAAAAAATAGAAACCCTTTCCCAACACCAGTCCTTTAGTCGCTAATCTTTCAATCCTTTCCTATTCCAGCATATGCATGGGGAGAGTAATTCAAAGATTACCACTGTTAGCGTTAGTGTTTTCTCAGAAGAATCACTCAACACTCAGAAGAATCACTCAACACTCAGAGTCGGTTCCAATGCTGATGCGGCCTTTATTACGCTTAGCGGGGAGGAAATCACAAGACTGAGTCCAGGCTTCTCTCCACAGAACAAAGGGTTACATTCACTTTTATATGTTTCACAACAGTTACAAACAGTAAACTACAGTTACACAGCCCATCACGGCTGGACACAAGCCAATCACAACGATTATAGATTACATATAGGTTCTTTTAACCCAATAGAATTCCCCTTATGTCTCAGGAACCATGTGTTCGTCTCTTGTCAGCTTGGGCTGATTGATATTGGTTTATAACCTTGTTTACAGGAGATGGGTTCTCTTATCTCTTTCTTCATGGGGAATTAATTGGTTTATGGCCTTGAATACGGGAGATGGGTTCTCTCCTCATTATTCTTATCCTGCATCCAAGGCATTCCTATAGTGGGCCTCACAGGGTTATTGCTCGGTCATTGAACATTCAACAGTTCAAGCTTGACTACCTGATTTCCCATCATGCCTGGGCAGCCATTTTATGTGTGGCCACTTTAAACTTATATGCGTTTAGATATATCTAGCAGGTGCCTAATGCCTAGTATTCTGGTATATTCTAAAGGTGCCTACCTCCTACAACAACCACCCTTGAAGTCATGCTCCTAAACTCCTATTATGGAACATCAGGCCCCTCATTGCCTATATCTGTGGCTCCCACAATAACTGGCTGCTCTCTCCCCTTCCATAATCAGAGTATTCCTGAGATGCTTCTTAACCTAGCACCTGGGAGCAACAAAGTATCTGGGACTCTCAATCTGGACTCAAGAGGATATTGTCCACCCTTCTAACTATCAATTCTCCTATACTACTATGTTCCTAATTGAATTGCAATCTCAGCTCAAAATTCTTCCTCTCTTTTTATACTTCTACCAAATTAGATCACAAACCAGTTTAAGTTGCTCAGTTAGCCCAACTTCACTGTAGATTAATTAAGACCTCGTCAGTGACTGATGATCACTTGACACCTGTTAACAGCCAATTCACGAGCAGTTACACAGATTTAAAATTCAATTAAAGAGGGGAGAAAAACACACAAGATGTTCTTGAATACTTGCCCTCTACTGGATAGAGAACTGGTTGGCAGACAGGAAGCAAAGAGTAGGAATAAACGGGTCCTTTTCAGAATGTCAGGCAGTGACTAGTGGGGTACCGCAAGGTTCAGTGCTGGGACCCCACTATTTACAAAATACATTAATGATTTAGATGAAGGAATTGAATGTAATATCTCCAAATTTGCAGATGACACTAAGCTGGGTGGCAGTGTGAGCTGTGAGGAGGATGCTAACAGGCTGCAGAGTGACTTGGACAGGTTAGGTAAGTGGGCAAATGCATGGCAGATGCAGTATAATGTAGATAAATGTGAGGTTATCCACTTTGGTGGCAAAAACAGGAAGGCAGAATATTATCTGAATGGAGACAGATTAGGAAAAGGGGAGTGCAACGAGACCTGGGTGTCATGGTACATCAGTTATTGAAAGTTGGCATGCAGGTACAGCAGGCGGTGAAGTAGGCAAATGGCATGTTGGCCTTCATAGCAAGAAGATTTGAGGATAGGAGCAAGGATGCATTACTGTAGTTTTACAGGGCCTTGGTGGGGCCACACCTTGAACATTGTGTACAGTTTTGGTCTCCTAAATCTGAGGAAGGACATTCTTGCCATTGAGGGAGTGCAGCAAAGGTTCACCAGACTGATTCCTGGGATGGCAGGATTGATATGAAGAAAGACTGAATCGACTGGGCTTATATTCTCTGGAATTTAGAAGAATGAGAGGGGATCTCATAGAAACATATAAAATTCTGATGGGGTTGGACAGGTTAGTTGCAGGAAGAATGTTCCCGTTGTCCAGAACCAGGGGTCGCAGTCTCAGGATAAGGGGTAAGCCATTTAGGGCCAAGATGAGGAGAAACTTCTTCACTCAGAGAGTTATGAACCTGTGGAATTCTCTACCACAGAAAGTTGTTGAGGCCAGTTCGTTAGATATATTCAAAAGGGAGTTAGATGTGGCCCTTATGGCTAAAGGGATCAAGGGGTATGGAGAGAAAGCAGGAATGGGGTACTGAAGTTGCATGATAAGCCATGATCATATTGAATGGTGGTGCAGGCTCAAAGGGCCAAGTGGCCTACTCCTGCACCTATTTTCTATGTTTACTCGCCACTGAATTTCCACTCTAGTCAAATTCCCATTATGGAAGCACTCGGTTTCAACCTTACTATGTTTGTAGCTCACTCCGTAATGTTCTCTCAGCTCAAATTTCATGGTCTGATTTTCTCTTTGATCATTTTGTATAAGTTTAGGGTAACACATTCATTCAGCAGCTTATATGTGTCCTAATAGACAGCTGGTAGTGTAAATTTTCCCTCCGTAAGCTCAATTCCCTAAGTTAAGTTTTGTAAACAGTTTGCTTTAGTCAATTTGCTCAAGTGCAAACACCACCCACATGCAAACTGTTGTAGATCATCCTTTATCGTGGTTAAAAAAAATCTGTCAAGCTACAAAACTAATAGTGTGATGAGAATTGTATTGTTATACAGGTACTTCTGTTTTTCAGAGTTTGCGGTTGTCCCTAAACACAGCTGTATTTCATATGAATTCTTTAGGTCCAATCCATCGTTAAAGTCTCAATAAAATGCACGCATGCCAGTGCCTTTGGGTTTTATTAATTAAAGGATCAGCTTGGGGAAGGTTTGGATATGGGACAAGTTTCATTTGTGTAGACGTCTGTTCTGAAATCTTTACCCAGATGGTACTTGAGGAGAACATACTGTCAAGGATTGTGTGACACAATCCGGCATGTTACAGCGTGATCGCACATGCTGGTGCCCTCCAGCACTGACCGTGCCAGGATTTGCATGGGTCAGTTGAAGGGCACCTAATTTGTACATGGCAGGCAACGTATCTAACCTGCCCTATGTGGCCAGAACATCCAACGACCACCCACCATTTGGGGGACATTGCCCAAGGGCCCCGAGTACTCAGCCTCCTGTGTAAGGATTTTTAAAAAAACCTCAGGGCTAGAAATTCGTTATAGCTAAGAAATAGGCGGTGTTTAGACTAAAAGAGGGTGAAATTGCCCCTTTTAGTGATGACCGTTAGCGATAACGGGGCACAAAATGGTTTTGGTCCGAGCGTGGCGCAAAAATCGCCCCCTGCGGAATTGGGCTGGGGTTTTGCAGAGGCGCCGCGAGGGAGCACCTGTTCAGCTGCGTGCAGCGATGATGATGTCGTCACCGTGTGCATCGCCTTGTTACCGCCCCAGAAGTTAAATTGCCCTCCCCCCCGCAACCTCACTTACTGCCTGGCGATGACAATGACAGCTTCAGTTGTCAAGTTGCAGCCAGGAACCGACTGGAGCAGTGCCATCTTGAAAATAAATTTTCTGTCTACCATTACTGTTTTCTGCTTTCAAACTGATAGGCAGAATGGCTGGTGGTCCGCTAGCAGCAATTTTTACTTCAACGCGTCTTCTGCCTCCTAACTATTCCCTTGGATAACTCAGAGCAGATTTGAAGTTACAACATTTCTCTTGTTTCATGTGGGCTGTCCTGGCATTTGACCTTTTGCTCCGAACGTCACCGTCAGAGGATGCTTAGGTGAAGACGTGGCGACAATTACAAAGAGAAAGGCACAGAGAGAGGGAGAGAGAAAGGCACAAAGACAGGGAGAGGTTCATGGAGCGGCACAGGAACAAGATTCAGACAAAGACAGGCAGCAGGACAGGGAGAAGCACAGCAAAATGTAGCAAAAGGAAAAAGGCACTACAGGGCTAGCAACAGGAGGCCTTACTCACCCAGGGTATTCCGGCAGCAGTTCTCCTACATCAATTTCACTGAGGAGCAGTGTGTGCAAAGGCTGCGTTTCAGTAAGGACAGGGTCACAGAGATCTGCCATCTTCTGCAGCAGACCTCAAGCCTCAGACCAGGGTGCAGACGGCTCTCTCAGTGACAGTCAAGGTCACCGTCGCGCTCAATTTCTGCGTCAATGGATCTTTCTGGGGAGCAACAGGAGACATCGCCAACATTTCCCAGTTTGCCGTCCATTGTTCCATCCGCGAGGTCACAGATGCTCTTTACAGAAGGAGGAGGGGCTACATCCTCTTCTCCATGAGCAGAGAGAAGCAGCATGAGCATGCATGTGGCTTCGTCAGGATAGAGGGCTTCCCCATGGTGCAGGGTGCCATTAACTGCACCCACGCCGCTTTGCAGATATCGTATCACAATCCTGAGATCTTCCGTAACCGCAAAGGCTACCACTCACTGAATGTCCAGTTGGTGTGCGACCACACACGCAAAATACTCACCGCCAATGCCCGCTATCCTGGCAGCAGCCACGATGCCTTCATCCTGCACCAGATCGGTGTGCCAGCTCTGTTCCAGCCCCCAAATGAAGCTCGCGATTGGCTGCTCAGAGACAAGAGCTATCTGCTATGCACCTAGCTCATGACACCCCTCCCCAACCCCACCACTCCTGCCCAGCACTCGTACAATGGGAGCCGTGCCACAACCAGGAACATCGGAATGCTGAAGCAACAGTTCCACTGCCTTGACCACTTGGGAGCAGTCCTCCAGTACTCGTGTAAGCGGTTTTGATCCTAGCCCAATGGCTAGATGGACGGTTCGAATCGCCTCCGTCTTACGAGAATTCTATACCCGGGGATTATTATTCAGAGTGTAAATGGAATAAGTCACGGACCGGAATGCTTCGGTGAAAAATCACACTTATTTATTTGGTCTAACATACACTGGCTAAAACATGCACTACTAAACAAAATCACTGTCTCTGTGGAGAATAAGATCCAGGTTAAAACAACATACAGTACAACACTGAGGACCGGTGACACACAGTAATTTCCTTGTTGCTATGGTGGAGTCTAACTCCCCCCCACCAGTGAATTACCCAGTCACATGAAGCTCCCTCCCCAGAATAGTCTGAAAACGCTTCACTTCCAAGAAAACTCTGAGCCCTCTACACCCCACACAGCTCACCTGGTTCTCTGGTTACCGGCTTGGGACACTCTTGACCATCGATCGCTCAGCTGGTCCTTCTTCTTGTCACGTCGATCTTGGTGGAGCGAGAGAGAGAATGGGAACGCTCAAACGCTGGAGAACACTCCAGAACGCGAGAGAATGGTGGAAAAGAGTCGATCTTTAAAGGAGTTCTGCTGCCCTTATCTCTCCTGCCAATCTTTGAAATCCTTTTGCTTCTAAGTACTCCGGTGCTTAGTCGGTGATTGGCCATCAGACCCATGTGTATTGGACTGATGGCCCTGGGTCTGGGACACCTCTCGGCTTTTGTGTAAGGAAGAACTGGCCCCTCTTGGTCTGGCCAGGCTAGTGGGTCCATTGTTCTGTTTCTCTTCTGAGATGGAGGTGAGAAGTGCCTTTGCATATTAGAGTGGTTTTCTAATAGTTTATGCATGCCCCAGATATCTGAACCCCTTTCCTTTTGCTAGGGCGAACCCGTATATTCTGGATGACTGACAGTTCTTTGTCACAGCTAACTGCCATGCGGTCTCTGGAGTTTTAACAAACCAACCTTTTCACGTATCTGCACAGGGCGACCCCATCACAGGGAAAATACCCTCAGAGAAAAAACCCACAAAGTCCATGAAATATTCTCGACTGAGTCCATTCTTTAAACAGAGACTTTGTGATCTCTTCAGTCTCCCATTTGATGCTTTTTCTTTCCATAAAACATCACTCGACGAGAGAGCAAAGGACAAGTCTCCCACAAGTGAAGCTGTTCCCCTGATTTTACGTTTTAAAACCCCAGAGCTATACCTCTTATGGCGTTTCACAGTTCCCTTCTAGAGTCAAAACATAAGAAAACGGCTTCTTCACACATAAGATCCACAAGACGTTACCAAAAAGAAAATCACCGCGCACATCACACAGTACAGCATTGACAGGTGGTGACACGTTACAAAAACTACAACAGCGCACATCGCGCAATACAGAGTGTGAAACTATAACCAGAATATAATACACTTGCTTACAGAACTTTGATACATTACAAGTTTTGGCAAGGAGAAACCATTATCAACAATTACACCTCTCCGAGTCGATCTAACAATCCTTGCCACTGCGTTGGAGTGTCTGACTCCGTCGCCTGCAGCTGGTGTACAACAAATTATATGATGACTAATGCATGGGAACAGACGCGGATCCAGGGGGGAATCTCTACACTCAGACTGATGTCCCACCACAGTGGTGAGACAAGCCCCTTGATCTCTTCCCCCACTTCCACTGTCTTTTGCTCTAAAGTGTAAAAATGTTTCTGGGAGAGCTCAACGGCCTTTATTAACTCAGCGAGATGTTCTGGCAGAAAAGGAATCGGGTACCCGAAATGTTGCACATAGTCCTGGAGATGGGTGAAGGTGCCGGTTGCAGTGAGGTGAATGGTCGAGGGTTCAGGGATGGGAGTAATTCGCTCTTGTGCCACTTGAACTTTGGGTTTGAAACAAAAACTGCTGTCGCTCACTGGACACCACGTGTCCTGGCTGTACTGGTAGCAGAGCGCATTTGTGGTGACACAGTATGTCCGACTCCCCACATATGCTACCTGTGGAGGTACGTGATCTGGTGCCATCACTTCCGTGGTGCAGTTGATAGGTTCCGTGCCTGCAGAAGCAAACCCACATTCTGATCGAGCAAAAGCACTCAAGTGCAGGGGGCACAGTATTACGTGTGCACCCCGGCTCTGGCATCCGGAGAGGTCAGTCCCCGTCATAACATGCTCCCACTTTATGACATATGGTGGGACCGCTTTGAAACGAACATGCACTCCTCCACAAATGACCCCGATATTCTCAACCCTGTATACTGGTGCTGGCCAGGATGACCCGCCCATTACCGGCATCCTCTCTACAATTCCCAGTACTGTAGGGTTGGACTGCCCGCAATCTACAGGGACAGGGTAGACTTCAGAGGCTAAACGAAGCTGGCACGGGCTCAGCGAATTGCTGTACGGGTACAGTGCGGCGAGATGCTTGTTGCTTAACCATGAAGGGACGCGACCTTGCCTCAGGTCCTCCAGGTTGCTGCGGCCCTCGCCCAGCAACCATGCTCCATACAGCACACACACCTCATTCCGTGCAGCCTACTCCGAGGCATTCCTGTCCTCCCGTATCAAATCCTTAACAGTTTTAGAGTCCTTCTCCAGCTCCGCAATGACCTCCTTTAAATGAACGGTCATTGCCTGGTCCTCATGAAACTCTGAACCCACCACTGTGTTCTCTTCCCCAAGAATCTTATGCAGTTGTGTACAGACCACCAAGGTTGGGGATGGCATCAAACAGGAAATTAGGGATGTGTGCAATAAAGGTACAGCAGTTATCATGGGCGACTTTAATCTGCATATAGATTGGGCTAACCAAACTAGTAGCAATATGATGGAGGAGGATTTCCTGAAGTGTATAAAGGATGGTTTTCTAGACTAACACGTTGAGGAACCAACTAGAGAGCTGGCCATCCTATTCTGGGTGTTGTGTAACGATAGAGGATTCATTATCAGTCGTGTTGTGCGAGGCCTCTTTGGGAAGAGTGACCATAATAAGGTAGAACTCTTCATTAAGATGGAGACTAGAGTCCTGAACTTAAAGAAAGGTAACTTCGATGGTATGATACATGAATTGGCTAGGATAGACTGGCAAATGATACTTAGGGTTGACGGTGGATAGGCAATGGCAGACATTTAAAGATCACATGGATGAACTTCAACAATTGTACATCCCTGTCTGGCGTAAAAATAAAACGGGGAAGGTGGCTCAACCGTGGCTAACAAGGGAAATTAGGAATTGTGTTAAATCCAAGGAAGAGCCATATAAATTGGCCAGAAAAAGCAGCCAACCTGAGGACTGGGAGAAATTTAGAATTCAGCAGAGGAGGACAAAGGGTGTAATTAGGAGGGGGGAAATAAAGTATGAGAGGAAGCTTGCAGGGAACATAAAAACTGACTGCAAAAGCTTCTACAGATATCTGAAGAGAAAAACATTCGTGAAGACCAACGTAGGTCCTTGGCAGACAGAATCAGGTGAATTTATAATGGGGAACAAAGAAATGGCAGACCAATTGAACAAATATTTTGGATCTGTCTTCACTAAGGAAGACACAAATAACCTTCAGAAAATACTAGGGAACCAAGGATCTCACGAGAAGGAGGAACTGAAGGAAATTCTTATTAGTCAGGAAATTGTGTTAGGGAATTGATGGGACTGAAAGCCGATAAATCCCCAGGGCCTGAGAGTCTGCACCCCAGAGTGCTTAAAGAAGTGGCCCTAGAAATAGTGGATGCATTGGTGATCATTTTCCAACACTCTATAAACTCTGGATCAGTTCCTATGGATTGGAGGGTAGCTAATGTTACCCCATTTTTTAAAAAAGGAGGGAGAGAGAAAACGGGCAATTATAGACCGGTTAGCCTGACATCGGTAGTGGGGAAAATGTTGGAATCAATTATTAAAGATGTAATAGCAGCGCATTTGGAAAGCAGTGAGAGGGACCGGTCCAAGTCAGCATGGATCTATGAAAGGGGAATCATGCTTGACAAATCTTCTACAATTTTTTGAGGATTTAACTAGTAGAGTGGAGAAGGGAGAACCAGTGGATGTGGTGTATTTGGACTTTCAAAAGGCTTTTGACAAGGTCCCACACAAGAGGTTAGGGTGCAAAGTTAAAGCACATGGTATTGGGGGTAATGTATTGACGTGGATAGAGAACTGGTTGCAGACAGGAAGCAAAGAGTAGAACTAAACAGGTCCTTTTCAGAATGGCAGGCAGTGACTAGTGGGGTAACGCAAAGTTCAGTGCTGGGATCCCAGCTATTTACAATATACATTCATGATTTAGGCAAAGGAATTGAATGTAATATCTCCAAGTTTGCAGATGACACTAAGCTGGGTTGCAGTGTGAGCTGTGAGGAGGATGCTAACAGGCTGCAGGGTGACTTGGACAGGTTAGGTGAGTGGGCAAATGCATGGCAGATGCAATATAATGTAGATAAATGTGAGGTTACCACTTTGGTGGCAAAAACAGGAAGGCAAAATATTATCTGATTGGTGACAGATTAGGAAAAGGGGAGGTGCAACGAGACCTGGGTGTCATGGTACATCAGTCATTGAAAGTTGGCATGCAGGTACAGCAGACGGTGAAGAAGGCAAATGGCATATTGGCCTTCATAGCGAGAGGATTTGAGTATAGGAGCAGGGAGGCCTTACTGCAGTTGTACAGGGCCTTGGTGAGGCCACACCTTGAATATTGTGTAGAGTTTTGGTCTTTTAATCTGAGGAAGGACATTCTTGCTATTGAGCGAGTGCAGCAAAGGTTCACCAGACTGATTCCCGGGATGGTAGGACTAACATATGAAGAAAGACTGGATCGACTGGGCTTATATTCTCTGGAATTTAGAAGAGTGAGAGGGGATCTCATAGAAACATATAAAATTCTGATGGGATTGGACAGGTTAGATGCAGGAAGAATGTTCCCAATGTTGGGGAAGTCCAGAACCAGGGGTCACAGTCTAAGGATAAGGGGTAAGCCATTTAGGACCGAGATGAGGAGAAACTTCTTCACTCAGAGAATTGTGAACCTGTGGAATTCTCTACCACAGAAAGTTGTTGACACCAGTTCATTAGATATATTCAAAAGGAGTTAGATGTAGTCCTTACGGCTAAAGGGATCAAGGGGTATGGAGAGAAAGCAGGAATGGGGTACTAAAGTTGCAAAAATGATCAACCATGATCATATTGAATGGTGGTGCAGGCTCGTAGGGCCGAATGGCCTATTCCTGCACCTATTTTCTATGTTTCTATGTGTGTGTGTGGGGGTGTGTGTGTGGGAGTGTGTGTGTGGGAATGTGTGTGTGGCAGTACTTGTAACCCCCCTGCGCGGTGGGCAATGGCCCGATATAATCGACCTGTATGGCCTGCCATGGTTCCGCCACTCTCCTAGTGTGTCCCATGGATACCTTCCTTTTCTGGGGGTCAGAGTTGTTTGCAGCGCATACCAAGCTATCCACGCAGAAGTCGCGGACGTCCTCCCTCAGTTGCGGCCACCACCCTGCCTGTTCCACCTGTTGCCAGGTAGTCTCCGGCCCGGGGTGCCCCGCTCCTGGATCCTCGTGGGCCAACTGAAGGAATTCTCTCTGGTGCTGCTGCGGGACTACCCACAGCTCCCCTATGAAAACCATCCCTTCCTTTACTGTAATTTCTGCCACTCCGTATGGACCCTCTACCTTATCTCCCTTAGCCAGCATCTCCAGAACAGTCTTAAGGACAGGATCCTGTGTCTGGATCATCGTTAGATCCGGGGCCAATGCTACCCCTGCACTCCCTTGTGTCCTACCTCTGTCTCTCATCGCGGCTACTGGACTCGACTCATAAGATCCCAAAACGTGCCCGTTCGAGCACATTGCTTGGCCAGTACGTCGGCCTGCTGATTGCCCTCCGCACGGGGTTCTGTTTTAGAATGGGCCTTGACTTTGTGGATATAGAAATCCCCCTGGGTTCCTATCAATGTTATGATCTGTTGCAACAATGGCTTGGTTGCTCGGGGTTTCCCGTCTGCAGATGTGAACCCGCGACGAGATCAAATGGCCAAATATTCTGTACATAAATTTCAAGTGAACATGCTGTCCGAGCAAATCGTGTCGGGTGTAGGGAACTCTTCGGGGTGGGTAACCACATACACCACTGCCGACAGTTCAGTGTGCTGGGCGCTCATGGTGCTCAGGAGTTTAATGGCCTTGGCAATGCCTGCCTTTGGGTCAAAAATCCCACATCCACTGAGTCGCTCCCCTGCCACCACTCTACTGGACCCGTATACATAGATCTCTCAGCGTGTGGGATGGATCCCAGCCCGAAACCCAATGTCTACGTCCCATACTACTTCAACAGAATATTTGTGAGCCACTCCTGCGTAGATCAAATTTGCGGCGAGTTTGGGCTCACAGAGGCCTTTCACACTCAAATTCATCTGCGAGAGCAATAAAGTCCAGCGAGCAATGCGTGCACTGCTCACCATGCCGTCCTTTATCCTTCCATCCAGAAGCATCTGAGTGGGCGTATGATGGGTTAAGAGAGTTATCGGGGACACCCCTGTGAAGATTTGTGATCTCTTCACGACCCAGTGTGTGGCAAGCAGGTGCCTCTCACAATTGGAGTACCCGCTCTCTACATCTGTGAGGATTCTTGATGAGTATACCACAGGCCTCAGCTTGCCATGCCGCTCCTGGAGCAGCACTGCCCTTAAACTGTCCCCTATGGCAGCTACCTCCAAACAGAACTCCTCTCCCCCATCAGTCGCTCCTAAAGCTGGTGCGGTCTGCAGATCTCTCTTCAGACGACTAAAAGCTGCCATGCAGTCCTCATCCCACTCCCAGCCCACTCCCTTGTGGAGGAGCCGGAGTAGAGGGACTGCCGTAGCGGCATAGTCCTCTATGAAATCCCTGCAGTACCCTGTGAATCCCAGGAAGGATCTTACCCCCCGTTACCGTGGTCGGGGCAGGTAGCTCCTGTATCGCCTTCCTCCTCGCTTCATCGATGGCCCTCTCCCCAGCACACATGGTCAGCCTGAGGAATTTTACTTCCTGCTGGCTGATCTGTGCTTTCCTGGATTTAACCTTGAACCCAGATTCCTTTAACAGACTCAGCAGCTCAGCCAGCAGTGGGCCATGCTCCTCCCCCTTGTCGGAGAACAAAAGCAGGTCGTCCACATACTGCACAAGCTGCTGTGGTCTGCTGAACCCCTTTTAAACAGTTGGCCATACATTGGTCGAAAATAGAAGGACTGTTATGAAACCCTTGATGAAGGCAGCTCCATGTGTACTGCTGACCCTTGAAAGTGAATGCGAACTTATACTGGTCCTCCCTTTTGAGAGGGATAGACCAGAATCCGTTCGAATGTTTTTGCAGATGCTGGGATCCTCCCGATCAGCTCGGCTACGGCTGCGATGGTGGGGGCACAGGCTGGGATGTTCTTGTTAAGAACCCGATAGTCCACAGTGGCTCTCCACGAATTGTCCGGTTTCCTAACCGGCCAAATCGGAGAGTTCATATTGGTCGCTATGGGGCTCAACACATCCTGCTCAACCAGTGATACCAATGCCTCTAAATCCGCCTCTGCCTCTCTGGGGTAGTTGTACTGTTTATGTGGTCAGGCCATGGGGTCTCCTTCTACTCCGACCTCCACCCCTGCTACCCTCCCGCAGTCGTGCTTGTGTGGAGTGAATGCCACGAGGTGTGCTCGCACATCCACTCTGTACTCCGCCGGGGCAAAAGTGACCAAAAGTTCAAGGTCATAACTACCCTTGGGCTTCATTGTACACGCGGATCCCTTGCCTTGCTTCCCTCATATAACTACCACCTCCTTCTCCTTTCCTGTGCATACTGTCCCCCGTAGACAGTGATTCCAGAAATCCACCAATATCTTGTGGGCCAGTATGAAGTCTGCTCCCAAAATGCCTATTCCCTCCCGCTCCCACCACATCAGGACACATTTCCACTCCGCGTGGAGTGTCCCAAGATTGATGGCTAGCGAGATGGAGAAAGACCCAGTTCGTTCGTTCCCGGTGAACCTTCCTAAGTTATATGGGACCCCGTTTGATAGAGGTGATGTGGTCGGGTTATCCGCATAGACAATGTTAATACGGATTCTTTTTCCCTCAATCTGTTTCAGCGAATACACTGATGCGAACACCTCTTTGCCTTTTCTGTAAAAGACCTTTATTGAAGATTCTCCGGCCGGGACTTGTCAAGACAAAGGGACACTCTCAATCAGAGCCTGTTTACCTTCCCCTGGACAAGCCCTTTTCAGCGCGAAAAGCACAGTAGATATACATTTTCAAAACAGAACACATTTGATTAGCACTTGGTCTATCCAATCCCTTTCTGCCTCCCCCCCCCCCCCCCCCCCCCCGAGTACATCTAATGGCAGGCAAAAAAGTCTCCCAATTAGGGCTGGTGTCAGGTCAGGTTAGTTATAGCTTTGCTACACTGTCTTCCCTTATCAGTAAAGAACCCAATTAGTTTCCCTTCCTCCTTATCAGTAGAAGCTATTACTTTTCCCTTCCTATCTAGGATTGCTTTCTTTCTTTGTGCTGCCTTGGGCTTTCTCATGACCCGTGTCTAACCTCAACTTCAACTCTTGGTAACCCCTTTTTGTTTCTGTTGATTCTGCAGTTGTCTGCATCTTGACATTTCTTTAGCTATTTTCCCATGATTCCCTATCTCCATCATTTTGCCACCTTCTCTATCCATCTACCACTTTCGCAACCCTTCTTTACACATTCTCATTCCCCCCTTTTATCATTCCATGATAACCCTGGTGCTTATTCCAGGAATATCGCGTTTAGCCGTGCGCATTCTCTTTCCTGATCCTCCTTATTGTCTGTGAGTCCGCCTCGAACCTCTTCGCAAGGTCTTATCAATGTCTGTTTAGGTTCTCACATCGTATCCTGTCGGAATATTATTGAATTGATAACTTCTGGAGCCTTGGTACAAGGCTGAAGAGAGGCCTTTTACCTCCTTATGGGCCAGTGCAGGAACCAGCACTTTAACCCTTGTCCCACTGGTATCCCTAATGCCAAATTTTTCTTTTACATTTCCCCCCTTTTGGCCCTTGGCTATACGCCAAGCTGGCCATATTTCCCAATAGCTATCTCCCTGTAGGCAAGTTCCAGATAGGTTCGTTCACCTGGGTGGCTATCTCCCAAGCTTCGGGACCTCCTGAAACCTTCCCACAGAGTTATATAAGGTAAGTCCTTCCTGTAGGACTGCTTAAATTTTCATCCCTTATGACCTTAATCATAGTGCGTGCCCTGACTTATCGTTTGGCCTGTTTAATTCGTGCACATGTTAATCCCATCATGACCATCAGAACCAGACCCTGTATTACTACAAGTACATGTGATATTAATCTTATCCATGGGTGAATTTGAATATTAAGTCCAATGTCCCACAGCTTTGAGTACCAGGGCTGATCAGCCAGCATTGCCTTAGTGTCTCTCTGTAAATTGTCTATTTCTTCCATCAGCCGGACATACTGTCGTCTTTGATTCTGGATTCCTTGCACCAAACGTAATTGTTCCTTATTTAGTTCCGGTATCTGTTTGCCTTGCGGTTCCCATACCGCCTCTTCCTACCCCTCTCGGAGGGTATCCGTGATTGTTCCGTCGATGATTTCCGCTGTCTCAGGATGTATATGATATCCGTCTATGTCTATTTCTCCCTTGGGTCTGAAGCAGAAGTTAGGAGTAATGAGGACACAGGGGGGTGACTCCTCCCCTGGTCTTAATGGTTAACTTGGCTGCCCCCATGCTCACGCATCACTCTCCATTCTCTTGCGGGGCAGCGATGGTCTCAAGATCGTGTTCGAGAGGAGTGATACTCAGCATGCATCCATTTGTTTGGTGGAATCTGCAATCATCATTCGTCATTCATGGCGTATCTCGACATAAAACCACTTGGTTAATTTTATAGCAGTCAGTTATATCAATGCCTTTGGTACTATTGTTAATTTTAATCACCCATCTGGCAGGCTGATGGTAACGTAACCGAGTTTGGTTTCTCACTTCACCAATATTATCGATCTGATATAAGGGGTCTCCCTTTGTTACATCATACTGTGGTATGGACAACACAAATCCGATCATATTCACCCGCCCAGTAATACATCTGAATTTCGGCACCCATGCGTGACTAGTCCTTCGTGCCTCGCATGTGTTATTAATGTTTTTATCTAGCGTCCAATTGTTAAGTATGCTGTTCGGAATCCAATCTGGTATGTCTCCATTCTGGAGTTGCTCCAAATTATGTTATACCTCACTTAATATCCAGGCCCCATACCCGGAGCAAACTATCTCAGCCTGTAATCGTTTACTTATATCTTCCCCCATTGCGTGGATCAATTTTATTGTCTTGGCATTTCGGCAATGTATGGGCCACTTGTAACAGTTCCCCTTCCGCGCCATCTCCCAACCGCACTTGTAGGGCTTGGTTATCCAAGTCCCTCCCCACTAAACCACTCAAGACTACGCCATTAAGTTGTTAACCCGGTTGTATATTGCCTACATGCCTATGGAATTCATCGTCATAATCCCTGCCGCATAACCCGTGCCTAGTGTTTCCAGTATTCCCCTTTTTTTTTCGACCTTGCCCTGTTCCATTTCTGATATTAGGGCCCAAGTTTCGGGCCGCGCCTAGAACGGCGCAGCCCCGATCTGGACGCCCGTTTTTCGCGCCACAAAGTGCGCCTGAAAAAACTTCCAGATTCTCCGGCTCCCTGCTGGTCCTCTGGCCCTCGGTGCGGCGCAGCACAAGCTGTAGGGGGCGGAGCCAGGTCCCTGCGCTGAAAACAGTGCCGGGACCTCTGCACATGCGCGCTACAGTGTAGACAAGGTTTTTTCGAGCGTACAAAAATCTTCACTTACTCCTTTCTAAGTTAGTTTAGAGTAAGTTTTCACTGCCGAAACTTTGAAAACAGGCGTAAGTGGCCGGACACGCCCCCTTTTGAAAAAAAAATTCTGTTCCAAAGTGAAACTGTTCTAACTGACTAGAACTGGAGCAAACTAAATGCCAAGAATTTGAATTTCTAAGATACTCCGTTCTACACCAGTTGCTCCAAAAACCAGGAGCAACTGAGGCCGAAACTTGGGCCCATAATCTCAGGGTAGTGGGTTCCGGGCCTTCGAGGATCCGTTGTGCCAGGTTCTGGTATAGACTTACAGTTTCATTCCCACAGAAGCTAGGAAAAATGATATCCATTAGGTTTAGGATAAGTAGTCGCTGACGCACCCCAAATTATATCCTTTCTTTAGATTCTTTTATTACTAGCCCCCCTTTTTAGGTTGTATTCCTTCTTGTTTGCGCTGCGCATGATCAATACTGGCTTCTCCGTGTTATAACCGTGTCACGCTTCAGGACATACACCTTATATTCCAGAGACCTCCCTTGGTCTTTATTTTATCCCACTGGCCAGTTTCCCTAAACATCCTGGAGTCCCACCCCCTTTTTGCTCCGTTCTCTTCCCACCCTTCTGTTCTTGCGGGGTGGATTTGGCTGCTTGTTTGCAGCTTCGCCCGCCCAGGCATGAGCTTCTAGAACTGAAATTCCGTCCAGTTGGATTTCTGCGCCCTTCCCCTTTTGGTCCTATGAACTTGCTCCTGTCCTCGGAATATACTGGCGCCCATGGCATCGGCAGCCTGCTGCATTACAACCTTACTTAATACACTATACATAGCCATGCGTTAAAATAAGTTCTGTCCTTGCTCCAGTGCTTGGCTGCTGGGTTGCATATTTCGGCAGTCAAATTAAACAAAGCTAGTTCATGTAATAGTGTCTTTCCTGCGTGTGCTATATCTCTCGTAGTCCATCTGTATTATCCGGTGCCTGCGTGGGCCTTAAGGTTCCCAGTATCCTGAGTCTCCAGAGTCGAAGTAGCCGCTGCGGTCCCATCTCGGTAAGTGTTTTATCTGCAAATTTTAAACAGATAGCCTGGTCGTCACCAGGTGTTAGGTTCTGGTCGACTCATCTTTTATCCATGCATGTTGCGGTCACTCTGTGAAATCGGAAGTAAAGTTAGGTTGGGTTTGTAGACTACACTTTACCCACCGTGGGGTACATTGGCTCTATTGCCATAGGTGATGGTGCTATGGCTGCGCACTGCACTATCCGTCTGGCCCTGTTTTTAAAAAAAATCTCTTCCAGCTTATTTATCTTAGCTTTTAACTCTTGAATTTGTTTTGTTTGAGTATCTTTCTTTTATTTGTATCAGGCAAGTATTATTACATAGGCTAGTTCTGTTTTTATTTTTATTCTGACTATCGCACCATTTCCTCTGTTAGGTGAGTCTTTTTTATTCTATTAAGAAATCCAAATTAATAATGTCCAGTATAAAACAGCTGTCAATGGAAAGGGTTAACTCCTTTACAGGTTTGTAAGAAAGCCTGATGTCATTACGTGACTTCACGTAATCATCCGAAAAATTCTTTTTTTTTAAGTCTTTGTGCCTTCAAAACTTGCTTAGAAATTAGGAATCCGTTAAAACAGCAGAAATCATTAGTAAAGCCGTCATAATAAAAGTCTTCTCATCAGGAAAGACGGCATTTTAGAGTAAACTCCAATGTTTTCTTAACTTCTTATTGCCAAAGATTTTTTTGATTGATTTAAAACGAGACCACACATTTTTAATAGCTATTTTGTTTACTGAAATCCAATTTTCACACACGCTGTGTACATTCTAACATTTCGTTTTATTTTACGGTCCCGTTCACTGGGCAAATCTTGTGTTTTATTTCTCTCTCGGCACAAAATCTAAACATCCGTGTCAGTTCCATTTCGATAAGAATTTTAAAATTCAGTAGGATTCTCTAATTCCCAGTTTTTTTTCTGTGCTGAGTTCGCATAGCTTAGATCTTTTCTCCTCGTTATCTTCAAAACCCTCCTGCTTGTTTAGACTGTTCGGGACTTTTCTTGATAAACAACGTCCATTTTGGAAATCTTTCAAACTGGAGTGAAACTTTCTCATAATTTAAAATCATTATCACTGTAGAGTGTCTTTTACCTCTTCTAATTTTTTTTCCCTTTTCCTAATTAAACCAATATCTTTTTCACAGCAAACATCAACTAGTATTTAGTAAGTTATGTCTTTTTCCATCACAAACACATTTTTTTCAGCACTTATTTTGTACGTTACATCTTTTTTTTCAGATCTCCTTTCTTCAAATTAGGTTTTGTATTTTACACGGAGGGCTCGTGACTCCATAAATTTGTTAATTTAAAATCATTTGTTTACTTTCAAAGTGGCGTCTTTATCTTTTTCTTTTCTCCATAACTAGAATGGATTCCAGCAATTAGGCTTTGAGGACTGCTTTTCGTTATCTCAAAATGCTCCAGTTTCAAAGTCGTTAAAATGTCTCTTCTAAACTGCTAAAGCTTGCTGTTTTTAACATTTTTCAAAAGTCCCTTTTACATCTTCGCAGATAGCTCGCCACTCGCCCAGGAGTTTGACCTGATCCCTGAAGGTATTTCTAGATTGTTTCCAAACCTTTTAGTTTTATATCTCCTTTTTTCTTTAAGAGATCAGATTTAATTTAATAATTTTTTTTTGAATCCACCTCAGTATTTTGCTGTGCCTTCTCTGAATATCTCAAAATCCCAATTCAAACTTTGTAATTTCAATCTTTATTTAAAACTTTTTTTTTTGAGCTAGAAGCTTTTTTAAAAAGGTATTCTTTATCTCATTCCGAGACTAAATTTATGTCTTTCAACCCAATGTAATCAATCATTGCATGTTTTCTTTCGACAAGTAAGTGAGCGTGTCAACTAAATTCTTTTTTTTCAACCACCGGGACCATGTATTTTTTATCTTTTACTCAACAAACCTATCCTTTGTGTATTTCCTAGCTCCGTAACTTATCATCCGAATAAATCCACACCTGCGTTTCTAACTTAAAATGTCTTAAAACTTCCCACATACAGGATAACACTACAAAGGGTTGAAAAAACTTTCACTCTGTTTGGAGAAGTGGGTGGAGCAAAAATAAGCAAACAGCTGCTCCACTCCTCCAAACAGGCTTTTTTAAAAAAAACATGAAAACATAAAAATTCATTCTGCAGTCAAAAAATCACACAAGTACTCTCATTCAAAAACAGACATTCACAAAAGTCTCTCTTCATTCAACAAAGCTTATTAATTAATTTTTTTCTTTGGCCGGCTCTATTTTTGGATCCATGATTGCCCAATTTTATCCTGACACAATTCCTTTTATCCTTACACAATTCCTCGCATTGCCCCGCGATTTAGTTTTACACAATTTCCCTTTTCTTCCGCGTCGCTCCGCGGTTTTCCTATTCCTCGCATCGCCGTGCTATTTAGTTCTACACAATTCGCGTCGCCACGCGATAGTCTATTTCCCTATCCCTCTGCGTTGCCGCGCGATTTTCCTATTCGCGTCGCTGCGCGATTATCTATTTCCCTATCCCTCCGCGTCGCCGCGTGATTGTCTACTTCCCTATTCGCGTCGCTGCGCGATTTAAGTCCAATCAGCGCCTAGATGGACTAAGTGATATACAAAGTCGACGTCGTACCTGACTTGGACACTTATTTCCTAAGTTAAAAGGTATTCGCCAGATTGACCTGGATCTCGTTCAGACGCTACCTGAGAACCAGCGAGTGGCCAAACTTTCCTCAGACTTTTGGAACTGAAGGAAACGGAAGTGGTATTTAAAAAGTACTCACTCCAGTGGCCACTTTCCTCCCGTCTCGTCCAAGGCTAGTCTGGCTCTTAATTCGCAAGCTTTCGGCAGCCGTCTGTTGAGATCCCACTTCTGACACCAAATGTTAATACGGATTCTTTTTCCCTCAATCTGTTTCAGCGAATACACTGACGCGAACACCTCTTTGCCTTTTCTGTAAAAGACCTTTATTGAAGATTCTCCGGCCGGGACTTGTCAAGACAAAGGGATACTCTCAATCAGAGCCTGTTTACCTTCCCCTGGACAAGCCCTTTTCAGCGCGAAAAGCACAGTAGATATACATTTTCAAAACAGAACACATTTGATTAGCACTTGGTCTATCCAATCCCTTTCTGCCTCCCCCCCACCCCCCCCCCGCCACCGAGTACGTCCAATGGCAGGCAAGAAAGTCTCCCAATTAGGGCTGGTGTCAGGTCAGGTTAGTTATAGCTTTGCTACACTGTCTTCCCTTATCAGTAAAGAACCCAATTAGTTTCCCTTCCTCCTTATCAGTAGAAGCTATTACTTTTCCCTTCCTATCTAGGATTGCTTTCTTTCTTTGTGCTTCCTTGGGCTTTCTCATGACCCGTGTCTAACCTCAACTTCAACTCTTGGTAACCCCTTTTTTTTTCCCATAGACAGTGATTCAAGAAATCCACCAATATCTTGTGGGCCAGGATGAAGTCTGCCCCCAAAATGCCTATTCCCTCCCGCTCCCACCACATCAGGACACATTTCCACTCCGTGTGGAGTGTCCCAAGATTGATGGCTAGCGGGATGGAGAAAGACCCAGTTCGTTCGTTCCAGGTGAACCTTCCTAAGTTATATGGGACCCCGTTCGATAGAGGTGATGTGGTCGGGTTATCCGCATAGACAATAGTGCTTGAAGCTCCAGTGTCTAGCCGATAGGTCCCTTGCACCTTCTCCCCCCCCGCCACCCCCCGCATCTTCACGCACGGTCTTTTCCAAGCATCATAACTTAGTGGGCACAGGTAAACGGGCTGAGAAGCCCCTAGTCATGGGTCGGGATTGTTCGGTGCGGATGGGAGTACGCTGCCTGCTGCCACGTCCACCCAACCCTACCCTGCTGGAAAGACTGCGCGGAGAGCAGCCACTAATACCGCAAATGGATCAGTGCTGCTTCCCACCACAGCGACGGCTTTCCGTGCTAGCACTGGAGGATCCCCTTTCCCACTCCCTTTGTCAGGGACTGGGCAGTCTTTCCTCCAGTGCCCTTTACTCCCGCACCCATAACAACCCTGCTTCTTCTCTGAGCTACCCCCTTCCTGGCGCCACTCTTTTCTAACGTTGCCTCCACTAGGCTTTAACTCGTGCACTCTGCCCTTTGGTTTGTCATCCTCACCCCTACCATTCTTAAAAGAGAGAGTTAACTGCAGGATCACCCCCTCTTCCGTGGTCTGGGGATCCCTGGAATCGAACCACCCCTCTGGTTTTGGCCTTGATCCTGGGCAGGCTGTTCGCCACCAGGGTTCCCAGCTAGTGAGCCCTAGGGTCCCTCTGTAGCTGCGCCTGGTCAGACACCCCCACACAGGCACTCCGGTAGACGGGCCAAAGCCTGTCTGCGAAAGCATGCGGTGCCTCCCCAGCGAACTGCAGTGTCCTTTCCACTCAGGAGAAGGGACTTCCATCATTGAGGCCCATAGCCTCTAGGATGTCATCCTTTATCCTCTCTAACGTACCCTGTCCCCTCTTGCTACCCTCTGAGAGCGACTGGTACAACCTACTATCCAGGGAAAACAAAAGTAACTTGGCTGACTCAGCTTCGTTACAATTATTGATCCCCCCCCACCTGCTCTACATCCGTAAAATGGGTCCCCTTTGCTGGTCAGGTTAGAGACCATTGCTTGCAGCTGGGAGGTCGTATACGGGACCACGAAGTTGCTCTGCAGTGGTCCTTGCTCTTGACCGCCGACAGGCGCACCGTATTTCCGCTGCTGGACAGGGCACGTGGGTCCTGGTCCCGGCACTTCGGGCGGTCGAGCGCCCTCCTCTGTCTCACAGTCCTCTTTATCTTTCCCCTGCTCTTCCTCATCTACCCGAGCCGTTCCCAGCGCTACCAAGCAGACCATCCCTTTGGCCTTAGATAAAGCATTGGTTAAATTCTGGATCTGCTCCTGGCAAGGACCATGATTACCCGTATCAAACCCTCTAGTGCTGGCGACTCTGTATGCCACTTGAATATCCTTCAACTGCTCTTCCAGCGCCTTTACCTCACTCGACAAGCGAGCGTTCTCCTCCCTAACCACCCTCTCGTTCCCCTTTGCCTCAGTTACCTGGCATTGCAGAAACTCCTTATGGTTACGGAAGGTTTCCTCCTGGCTTATTCTTCCCCTTTTCTCATCCTTTAGCTGCATGCATTACCTGCTCCCTACTACAGCCCTTGTGTCTGACTGTGCCTCGGACTCCCTGAGCTCTGCCTCTAACTTACCAATCTGCTCATCTAGCAGTTGGAGTTGTCTTTGTAGACAGACAAGCCATATCGCCTTTTCAGTGCTGCGCCTGTGCTCCTTGCCCTCCGTCCATTCTGCCGCTGCATCCGCTGGATGCTCAGCACACAACAAACCTAGCACCCACTTCTTAGTGATGTTAACCTTCTTAAATACATATGAAGAAATCCCTTTCTCCATTTGGGATTTTTCGCCAGAAGCGCTGTCCATAACTGATTTACATTCTTTTAACCCAGGTCCCTTCATGGTCGCCATGAGATGTAAGTGGTTTTGATCCTAACCCAATGGCTAGATGGACGATTCGAATCGCACCCACCTTACGAGAATTCTATACCCGGGGATTATTATTCAGAGTGTAAATGGAATAAGTCACGGACAGGAATGATTCGGTGAAAAATCGCACTTATTTATTTGGTCTAACATACACTGGCTAAAACATGCACTACTAAACAAAATCACTGTCTCTGTGGGGAATAAGATCCAGGTTAAAACAACATACAGTACAACACTGAGGACCAGTGACATGCAGTAATTTCCTTGTTGCTATGGTGGAGTCTAACTCCCCCCCACCAGTGAATTACCCAGTCACATGAAGCTCCCTCCCCAGAATAGCCTGAAAAAGCTTCACTTCCAAGAAAACTCTGAGCCTTCTACACCCCACACAGCTCGCCTGGTTCTCTGGTTAAAGGCTTGGGACACTCGCGACCATCGATCGCTCAGCTGGTCCTTCTTCTTGTCACATTGGTCTTGGTGGAGCGAGAGAGAGAGGGGGAATGCTCGAACGCTGGAAAATGCTCCAGAATGCTAAAGAATGGTGAAAAAGAGTCTGTCTTTAAAGGAGTCCTGATGCCCTTATCTCTCCCACCAATCTTTGAAATTCTTTTGCTTCTAAGTACTCCGGTGCTTAGTCGGTGATGGGCCATCAGACCCATGTGTATTGGACTGATGGCTCTGGGTCTGGGACATCTCTCGGCTTTTTTATAGGGAAGAACTGGCCCCTCTTGATCTGGCCAGGCTAGTGGGTCCATTGTTCTGCTTCTCTTCTGAGATGGAGATGAGAAGTGCCTTTGCATATTAGAGTGGTTTTTCAATAGTTTATGCATGCCCCAGATATCTGGGCCCCTTTCCTTTTGCAAGGGTGAACCCGTATATTCTGGATGACTGACAGTTCTTGGTCACAGCCAACTGCCATGCGATCTCTGGAGTTTTAACAAACCAACCTTTTCACGTATCTGCACAGGGTGACCCCATCACAGAGAAAGTACCCTCAGAGAAAAAACTCATAAAGTCCACAAAATATTCTCGACTGAGTCCATTCTTTAAACAGAGACTTTGCAATCTCTTCACTCGCCTGAGAGGGTGTCTCTATTCGTTGTCATCTGCTGCATGGTGCACAACATGGCCATTGTGAGGGCACAGCCATTGCCACCAGGCATAGCCACACCACCTCAGAAGGAGGAGGAGGAATAGGAGGATGGGGAAGAGGAGCAGGAGCAGCAACATGAGTGACGGAGGAGACCGTGAGGCCCTCGCACTCCTGCAAGGGAGGCGTGCGACCGTCTCAGACTTCGATTCCTCTGGACGTCCCCATGACCACATCCATTGCAAAGTCCCAAAACTGAAATGAGGGACAACAGCAATGATTAAACAGTCAAATCAAAATTTATATCATAATAACAACAAAGATTTACATAATGTATTAACTAATCACCCTTTGGCATTTCTTTATATCCCCTCTTTTTTGTAACTAATCTATGCTCCTCCGCAGTGTGTCCCCTGTGGCTGCTCTGTGTCAGGACCAGAGACTACAGATGATCATGCAGGACACCCACAAACAGCTCTGGGCCAGGAAGGGCCGGCTGCAGGCTGCACCAACTCAGGCTGGGCAGCGGCAGACTGGGCTGGCTGGGTGACGGCCAGCGACAAGTGCAATGACAGAGAGGCAGTGGTGAGATCAGGAGTGCTGTCATCCTGAGAGAAGACAGCAGGTTCCTGCTCCACCGACCCACTACCATTCCTCTAGGGCAGCAACTCAGCATCCCCACATCTGCTGGAGCACTGTTTGGGCTGCTGCGACACCGGAAGATCCCTGGTGGATTGTGATGGACTCAGCGGCGTGGCCAGCAGTCAGAGCACGCGTGGCATCCAGCTGAGACTGTGTGAGAGCAGTCTGAGACTGGATGCCAGCAGTCATTGATTGCATGACACTAGTCAGACCATGCATGGCATCAAGCTGAGACTGCACGAGAGCAGTCTGAGCTTCCATCCCACCAACCATTGCATGACAGCACTGAGACGTTGAGTTACTGCCGCCTGTGCAGCAATGGAAGCTGCAACGTCACCCATGACACTCGTCATGAGGTCTGGATCCACACAGTCTCTCTGGGAGTCCATCATCGTCTGCAGATTGGCAATGATGGGCCCCATGGTGTGCGCAGAACCCTCTGCAATGCTGGAGGTGGACTCCTCTATGTTCCATACCACTGCTAGGAGCCTCTCGGGCACCCTTGCATCTATGATGTCAGAATGGATGGCCATCACCCGTTATGTGAACGCCTCTCCATCGAGGTCCTTATCTGAGTCCTGTGGAGGAGAACTCACGCGCGAACTCACCCTCTGGGGAGATGGCTCCCGAGGTTCCTTTTCCCCTTGGCCTTGCTGCAGCCTGCTAGGCCCCGGTGCATCATCCAGTGCAGAACTCTCTATTAAGCTAACCTCTAAGGAAGGCATAGTGCCAGTCTCTGAGCTGGTGCCTGCGGGTGAGAGATGCGATGACGCAGTGCTCGGCTCTTCCTCTTCCTCATCTTCTTCTCCCTTCAGAATCTGAGAGGGGGGCTCAGATGCAGGCTTCACAGCTTCTGCCTGGTTATCTGAAAGTATAAATGGCACAAGAATCGCATTAAGGTAAGGGCAGTGGGGCAGGAATGCAGACAGTATGAGGAGCTGGAAAGTGATAAAGCATTCTGGTGTGGGGGGGGGGGGCGGGGTGGGGGAAGTGGTATAAGAGAAGGAGAGGGGATAAAGATACCGTTGTTGCCCCCAGTGTGGTCAACGTCCCTGCTGACCACGGCACCCACCTCCTGCGGGCCCATGAGCCACAACACTCACTCCTCAATGTTGGAGAGGTCAGGCTCGCCTCTTCCAGTCCTTTGCTGCTCCTGTCTGTTATATACCATCATGGTCTGCAAAAGAAAGGAACTGGTGTGAATAAGAGTCCAGCTATGTATGTGGAAGATATGCCTGCCGGGGCTGAATAGCTGTAAATGTAAGCAAGGCGTGAGATGAGGATTTGCGTGTGAGTATTTGCAGATGCTTGGTGGCTGAGTGGAAGTGCTTGTTTGCAAAATGTGTGCAGAGGTTGAGAGGCTGGTATGGAGGAAGTGTGAAAGCTTGTACTCATTTTGACCACTCGACATAAGTCACTGAATTTCTCGCGGCACATGGGTCAGGCTTCTCTGCACCTCAGTGTTCTCCGACACCTCCCGGTGATGGCTGCCTTCCCGAGGCAGGGAAAATGGAGGCCCTCCTGGTTTCTCGTGCCCCCACCAATGCCTCCAAAGCCACATCACTGAATCTGGTGGCACTCTCCCTTGAAGGGGGATTTGCAGCAGCCATTTCACCTCCTTCCTGGACTCCACAGATCAGTGAATGAGTTGAGCAATGTTGAAACAGAGCATCAGCAAATGATCAAGTCATCAAATGACCAACCCTTTAAGAGCCAAATGGAGCTGGAGTCAAGGATTGAAGGCTGATTGATGAATGGAATTCACCTGAATAGTGCCCTTGCAACACCCAGCTGAGGCCATTAGGGCCTCATTTAGTGACCACCCCACCCCCCTCACTCCTGGGGCAAAAACGCCCAATTTGCCACAATTTGGCAACCCATCTCACCGGCCGCTAATTTTTCTCTGGGAAATAACATACCGTCCCAAATTGGGTATAAGTGGGAGAGCATTTAGATGCTAGTGACCATAATTCAGTTAGATTTAAGGTAGTTATGGAAAAGGACAAGGATGGACCAGGAATAAAAGTTCTAAATTGGGGAAAAGCCAACTTTGCTAAGCTGAGAGGTGACTTAGCTATAGTGGACTGGAAACAGCTACTTGAAGGTAAATCAGTGTTAGAGCAGTGGGAGGCATTCGAGGAGGAGATCCGCAGGGTTCAGGCCAAACCTATGCCCTTAAGGAAAAAGGGTGAGAATCACAATTCTAGAGCCTCCTGGATGTCGACAGGGACTTACAGGGGAGGATAAAGAAAAAAAGGGAAGCTTATGACAGATACCGAGGGCTAAATACTTCATGTGTGATTAAGAAGTTTGCAGATGATACTAAAATCGGCTGTGTGATTGATAATGAAGAAGAAAGCTGTAGACTGCAGGAAGATATCAATCAACTGGTCAGGTGGGCAGAACAGTGGCAAATGGAATTTAATCCAGAGAAGTGTGAGATAATGCATTTGGGGAGAGCTAACAAGGAAAGGGGAAACACATTAAATGGTAGGATACTGAGAAGTGTAGATGAACAAAGGGACCTTGGAGTGCATGTCCACAGATCCCTGAAAGTAGCAGGCTAGGTAGATAAGGTGGTTAAGAAGGCATACGGAATGCTTGCCTTTATTAGCCAAGTCATAGATCACAAGAGCAGGGGGGTTATGCTTGAACTGTATAAACAACTGGTTAGGCCACAGCTGGAGTACTGCGTGCAGTTCTGGTCACCACATTACAGGAAGGACGTGATTGCACTGGAGAGGGTACAGAGGAAATTTACAAGGATGTTGCTGGGAGTGGAGAATCTAAGCTATAAGGACAGATTAGATAGGCTGGATTTGATTTCATTGGAACAGAGGAGGCTGAGGGGAGACCTCATTGAGGTGTACAAAATTATGAAGGGCCTCGATATAGTGGATAGAAAGGGCCTATTTCCCTTAGCAGAGGGGTCAACAACCAGGGGGCATAACTTTAAAGTAATTGGAAGAAGGTTTAGAGGGGATTTGAGGGAAAATTTCTTCAAGCAGAGGGTTCTGTGGGTCTGGAACTCACTGCCTGAAAGGATGGTAGAGGCAGAAACCCTCACCACATTTAAAAAGTACTTGAATCTGCATTTGAAGTGCCGTAATCTGCAGGGTTACGGACCTAGAGCTGTAAAGTGGGATTAGGCTGGATAGCAACTTGTTGGCTGGCGCAGACACGATGGGCTGAAATGGCCTCCTACCGTGCTGTAAACTTCTATAATTCTATGAAGTGTTGTGAGCAGAAGCCTTTAACAACTAATAAATGACTTCTACACTTGACTCAACACTCTCTGTCACCAAAAAAACTTGAAATAACTAAAGAAAGTTGTTTCAGTTGCAGGAAGTAGCAAATAGGCTCTGAAACTGCAGAACCATGTTAATTAGAGCTGATTGGAGATGGCACCTATAAATATCGCTGCTGCAGCCTGCTTCCTGCTGGTAGATGCCAGCTCTCCCTGTCATTGTTCTGCGCTGCCGTTAAGGTAAGTGGCTATAACGAAGTTGGGAGATCTGATGTCCAGTGAGCGTTGGGTTTAGCGGCAGTGCTACCAGTAACATCAATACGCCGTGAGGCGCTGGAACCAGCATTAGCTTTTGTTACAGTTGTCAATGCCATTTTAGCACTATCTTGTTTGTGCCACAAGATAGTGCTAAAATGCCATTGACAACTGTAACAAATTTCTCCCCCCTCAGTCCTTTATTCGGCCACTTTCTTGGCCTGGACCTCACCAGTGACGAGAGAATGCCTCAAATCAATTTGCTTACCGGCCTCCAGAAATAATCTGGGTCCTGACTGAGCCAGCCTAGCAGGAGTTCCTGGTGTAGGCCATCCTCCTCTCTTCCTCCCGATTCTGCTTCTGATGACATTACCTTGTAATTTTGGACAGAAGTTCCACTCGTTGTAAGGCATCTTGGTCTTTTGTCATTTTCCAGATATTTCCGACAGTGTCCGACTGGAGTTACACCGGGAGACTGGGGGAACCCCCACTGATTTTCTGGTCTGTTAATTTTGTAATACCCTGTATCAAATTTCACTTGATGTTTTTCACCTTTTTTGTGAACACCATACAATAATTCCCTGAAAATGTGAGTGCAGATAGATAAAGTAGAAAAAAGTCTAACAGCAGTAAAGAAATAATTAGGATAAGTTTGTAAAAATATTTAACTCGTTAAAATGCTATATGCAGTTTTGGCTTCTCCATTACAGAAAGTACTTTGAAGCCATACACAACATGTACAGTGTTAGTTCACCAGGATGATGTCAGGGATGGGAAACTAAACTTATGAGGAGCAGCATGAGATACTGGGACTATTTCTACTGGAGCAGAATAGCTTAAGAGAAGATTTAATAGAGGTTTTTAAAATTATGAAGCGTTTTGATGAGTGAATAGGGAAGTGCTATTTCCTCTGGTTAGAGAGTCAGTGATCAAGAGTCATCGATTTAAAATTGTCATTAGCGGCTAGAAGAATTTTCTTTACACATAGGGCTGTTGCAGCATAGAATCCACAGGGAGTGGCTGGGGCAGAGAACATTGCCTATTTTAAGTGAAAATGTAATAAATATTTGAAGCATACAGGGCTATGAGGAGAGAACAGGGCAGTGGGAATAATTTTAGATTGCTCTAACAAACATTTGGCACAGGTACAATGGGCCAAAATAGCCTCATGTGCGTCTATGATTCCCTTAGGATTGGGGAGGAAAATGTTACATCTGTAGAGTGTCCTATTAGACTGACTTAATTGGTCACTTTAGAAATTGGAGAAAAATATGCTCGCATGGTGTTAAGAACTTGTCTTGATTCCAGTGAGAAGAAGACAGTTTCTTCTCTGATGTGGCCATTGTCCATGGTTATCTGTACCAAAGCCAATCATTATATCAGCCATGGAATGATCAAGATCAGGATGCGTGATGTGCAAAAGAAGGTCAATTAAATATCCCTGTCTGGATTTAGGGACATTTGCTCTGGAAGTCCTAGGAAATAATCAGAATCAGAAAATTACACTGGTTAGGTTAGGCTTTAATTTTCCACTAAAAAAAATTGCGTAATCACAAATGTAAAATCTTCCAGGAACCAGTGCAATTGGCAATGTAATAGAATGTAATTGTTTCTTTTTTTCCATTAAAAAGTATTCCTTGATATATTTAAAAGTGGGTCACGTGGTGCACTTTTATTAATACAGCTGAAAATAGGTTTATCAGCAAAAATAAGCAGTTTTAATAAGAGTGTCCAATCCTCCACCTGTGAGTAACCCGATATAAAATCACTGAAAATGACAAAAAAAAACATGTAATAGTTTCATTGGTATACACTAGTCAGTTTCTTAGTAAAATTAGATACTTTTTGGTATTTAAAGCTTTTAAAAGTCCCTACTTGTGCATGCGGGCCTAAGAAAATGAGCACAATTTGAAGAAGTTTAAGTGTTATATGCACCATTGAGTATGTGATGGACTGGGAACCAGAGATTGTTCATTAGCTGTATATATGTCAGAGAATTGAGAGCAAAAACTCCATCTAAGCATGAAATATTGTCATACATCAAGGACACGGAGCAAATGCTGACAGTCAGCAGCCACACTGACAGGTACTGCCATTACAAAACCTGACTAAAGACCAGAAAAAAGTGAAACCTTATTTATTATAAACAATAACAGATAGCACAGAATGATTTCAAGGCAATAGACTAATCTCTGAGCTCTGACGATGGTTAGAAATGATTGGCCAAAAGGATTGCATCTGAACAGGGCTGGAACCAATGTCCTTGTGGTGAGGTTAACTAGAGCTGTGGGAGAGGGGTTAAACTAATTTGGCAGGGGAGGGACACCAGTACATAGCAGCAAGTTTATGCCAGATCTCCGTTATAGCCACTGTATCATAACCCCATGTGATAACTTGCACCTGTAGCTCATCGACTTTATTTGGAACACTCCTTGCATTAACACAAATGCATTCCAACAGCATGCTTATCAGCTTTGCTTTATTCCTCCATCTAATTCCTGTTCTTTCTACACTATTCTTTGTTCTTTTGCTGTCTTGTCCCTTCTGGTTTTCTGTGCACCTTGTCTCTCCTCTCTGCTGCTATTTTACTTTCCGCCTAACAGAAACCATTAATGAACTTTCAAGAAAATAGATTGGGTTAAGGTAGGTTGTCTGCTTTTAAAATAGTTAGATTTTCCCAGACTAATTAATGTGTTTCTGATAGAGGTTGTGTTAATTGCAGTCTGGCTCTAAGAGTGTAATTTAAACAGTGCATGTGAAGGTTTCAACCTTGTCATTAAAGGAAAAATTATTGTGAATCTCTATTACTCATGGTTGATCATATCCAATAACAAGACTTTAAGCATGAATGGTATAAATTAGAACAAATTCATTTATTTTCTGACTCAGCACCCATCCAGCAGTATGAATTTTTCACATTAGTAGTTCTATAATACTTGCCTTTCAGATCGAAGTATTAAGTTAAATAAATGGGTCCAAACAGGTATATGTAGAAATGGTTAAAATGCTTTTCTCAGAATATTTCCATAGTTGCTGATTTAATTCAAGTTGAACACAATGTCAGCATGTTACATTTAGCGTCCTGCAGAAAGACCCTGCCGTGCTTAGCTGACGGTGCGAAGCTATGAACCTGTTGAGATGAGGTTATTAAAGAGTATGGGTAAATGGGTACTTTTCAGAATGGCAGGCAGTGACTGTGGGGTACCGCAAGGTTCTGTGCTGGGGCCCCAGCTGTTTACATTGTACATTAATGATTTAGATGAGGGGATTAAATGTAGTATCTCCAAATTTGCGGATGACACTAAGTTGGGTGGCTGCGAGGAGGATGCTGTGAGGCTGCAGAGCGACTTGGATAGGTTAGGTGAGTGGGCAAATGCATGGCAGATGAAGTATAATGTGGATAAATGTGAGGTTATCCACTTTGGTGGTAAAAACAGAGAGACAGACTATTATCTGAATGGTGACAGATTAGGAAAAGGGGAGGTGCAAAGAGACCTGGGTGTCGTGGTACATCAGTCATTGAAGGTTGGCATGCAGGTGCAGCAGGCGGTTAAGAAAGCAAATGGCATGTTGGCCTTCATAGCAAGGGGATTTGAGTACAGGGGCAAGGAGGTGTTGCTACAGTTGTACAGGGCATTGGTGAGGCCACACCTGGAGTATTGTGTACAGTTTTGGTCTCCTAACCTGAGGAAGGACATTCTTGCTATTGAGGGAGTGCAGCGAAGGTTCACCAGACTGATTCCCGGGATGGCGGGACTGACCTATCAAGAAAGACTGGATCAACTGGGCTTGTATTCACTGGAGTTCAGAAGAATGAGAGGGGACCTCATAGAAACATTTAAAATTCTGACGGGGTTAGACAGGTTAGATGCAGGAAGAATGTTCCCAATGTTGGGGAAGTCCAGAACCAGAGGTCACAGTCTAAGGATAAGGGGTAAGCCATTTAGGACCGAGATGCGGAGGAACTTCTTCACCCAGAGAGTGGTGAACCTGTGGAATTCTCTACCACAGAAAGTTGTTGAGGCCAATTCACTAAATATATTCAAAAAGGAGTTAGATGTAGTCCTTACTACTCGGGGGATCAAGGGGTATGGCGAGAAAGCAGGAATGGGGTACTGAAGTTGAATGTTCAGCCATGAACTCATTGAATGGCGGTGCAGGCTAGAAGGGCCGAATGGCCTACTCCTGCACCTATTTTCTATGTTTCTATGTTTTACCACTGAAAGGTTACCAGTTCTCTCCTTGTTCAGAATTGGTTTGTGGAATAATAGTACAAATGGTGTAGGTGTCTGCACTGATAAGTAGGTAGTGTATGAGCATGAAATAGGTGTCTGGATTTAAAATGGATAGACTTCTAGCAAATAATTTTGTAATGTATATTACCCTTGAGGAGCAGTGATATAGCACACTGGTGTTTTGATGTACTGTGCCACTAACTAGTAGGGTGCATGTCTGTGATCATGTTTTGCTGCACTGTCTGTTAATGCTTTCAGTAGAAGATTTTAGCTATATGCCAGAGGTTTTCCCTCCAAGAAGGCCAGAGAATGAGTCACCTCAAAGGGTTTGGCATACCTACTACTATTTGGAACAAGACTAGCATGAATAAAGGCTGGAAAGATAGCACCTTTCTATTCCATCACCCTGAGAAATGATATGGCGGTGGGAGACATAACACAGAATAGGAAAAAGGTAAAGAGGAAATTAATGCAACTGATAAGTACCACCAGTGCCATCACTGATATTTACCCATAGAGTTTCTCTTTACCTATAGAGTTTCTTTCTGGTCTTAATTAGTTGGCATCTAAAAGAAAAATCTTTATAGTCTTCTCCATAGAACTGTGTGATTCTTCATTTGTAGGAGTGTTTTTATATGCGTGCCTGTATGGAGGGTGGAATGTGGTAGAGCGATACAAGAGAGGAATCTTTTCTAGTACATGTGCTCTGAAGTGCAAAGGTCACTTTTAATCAATTTGACATAAATTTTCAATGTGTACATTTGTCAAATCAGCACTACAGTAATAATGGATAATATTATTATTTCAATCTCAGACAAACTAACAGTCACAGTGTGGGCTCCAAGACATTCTCAAAGGAAGATTTGTATTTTAATTGAATGTTAGAATTTTGCATTAGTAGCTTAGCAGCTAAACATTTAAGTCCTTGTGAAATGCTAATCTAAGGCAAGCCTTGTTGGCTTACATAGGATTACATAGGATATACGGCACAGAAACAGAACATTTGGCCCAAACAGCCCATGCTCTACTCGAGCCTCCTCCCGTCTTTCTTCATCTAAATCTATCAACATAACCCTCTAATCCCTTCTCCCTTTTCTAGCCGCTCCTTAAATGCATCTATATTATTCGCTTCAACGACTCCCTGTGGTAGAGAGTTCCACATTCTCACCTCTCTTTGGGTAAAGAAGTTTCTTCTGAATTCCCTATTGGATTTCTTGGTGATTATCTTATATTGGTGGCCTCTAGTTATGCTCTTCCCCACAAGTGGAAACATTCTCTCTGTATCCACTCTTATCAAAACCTTTGATAATTTTATAGACCTCTATTAGGTCACCCCTCAGCCTTCTTTTTTCAAGAGAAAAAGAGACCCAGTCTGTTGATCCTTTCCTGATATGTATACCCTCGCATTTCTGTATCATCCTTGTAAATCTTCTCTCCACCCTCTTCAGTGCTTCTATATCCTTTTTATAACAGAATGTATGCAGTACTAAGTGTGGTCTAACCAAGGTTCGATACAGGTTAAGCATAACTTCCCTACTTTTCAATTCTATCCCTCTAGTCCGGTGTTTGGTTTGCTTTTTTTATGACCTTGCTAACCTGCGTCACAACTTTTAGTGATTTGTGAATTTTTACTCCTAGATCCCTTTGTTCCTCTACCCCACCTAGACTCGCACCCTTTAAGTAATAAATGACCTCCCTATTCTTCCTACCAAAATGTAATACCTCACATTTATCTGTGTTGAATTTCATTTGCCAATTATATGTTATTTAATTGAAGATCTACCACAGTTCTCAACAGCCTACTAGTATGGATGCCTCTTTCAGGGAAATATAGATGAGACTTGATTTATGTCAAATAAAGCAGTGGCAAATAAAGGTTTGTTAACAATTCGAAAACAGTGAACATTTCAGTATTTACTAAAATTGACAATTTTTCAAGAAGTCTTAAAGGAGATTAGTCTTCATCAAAAAGGTATTGTTGGGGAAAGAGAAAAAACGGAAAAGATGTATGTCAGTATTGTCATGGTGCGGTCATATATAAAGAGACATGTTGTTGTGTTTCAATGTGAATTGTACCATGCATTAGTAAACAGATAAAGATTTGGCAAATACTTTTTTTTCATAAAGTTGACGCAACATTTATATTTCCAAGGTCATAAGTATCGATTCATTGTACAGTTAGAAGTTAAGGTGCCCTGTGTGCCACAGATTGCTAGGATGTAGGCTGATGCCCATGATTTACCACACAATCAGTTCTTGATCTTGGTAATGCCAGGGGCATGTGTTCTCCACAAGAAGTCAGGAAAACTTAGAAGGACACTCTGAACTGCACTTATCCACTTTCTCAATGGAACAAAATTAGATCTGAAATGATCTAAAGCAACATAAATCCTCAATGTCCCTCCTTGAGAGCCCAGGTAACCTTCACTAATGTAAGATGGTTGCTTGCCAGAGAAACATGCCTGACCTGCTTCAGAATATCTTTTAAAGCAAGATTGCTGTTGTATCATTGAATATTAAAGTCTAGTTTTTTTCTACAGTGATAATTTCTCCACTTGTATATGGAACATCTTGCATACTTTTATTTTACTCGAGATTTTAAAATTTTTGTGTCAGTCTATACATTTTTAATCCAGACACCGATTTCATGCTCATCACTATCTTAACCTACTTATCAGTGCAGACACTTACACTATTTGTACTGTTATGCCACGTACCAATTCCACAATAATCCAGCTGTAATCTAACAAGGAGAGAGCTGGTAACCTTTCAGTGGAAAAAGGCAATAACCTCATCTCATCAGTTTCATAGCCTCGCACTGTCAGCTAAGCATGGCAGCTTTCAGTTTACTAACACACAATTTCTTGAGGTTTTGGCAATTGCAGCTGCAGTATAAATTGCAGCTAGCCAGATTGGGAGGATTATAATCCCCTTGATTGTTTCCAAAACAATATATGGATTAGTTGAACAGTTCACGAAGCCAAAATATCTTCAGGTCCAATTAAATATATATTCTGCGTACGATGTGCCCTTCATGTACAACCTCTATCACATGTTTACAATGGAAAACCCATATGTCAACATGTCACAATGGAAAACCCATATGTCAACAGGTCACAATGGAAAAACCCTATGGGCTAGATTTTCCATTATTTTGGCATGCATAACGCCCACTTAAGAACATAAGAAATAGGAACAGGAGTAGGCCATACGGCCGCTCGAGCCTGCTCCACCATTCAATAAGATCATGGCTGACCTGATCATATACTCAGCTTCACTTCCCTGCTCGCTTCCCATAACCCCTTATCCCCTTATCGTTTAAGAAACTGTCTATTTCTGTCTTAAATTTATTCAATGTCCCAGCTTCCATGTCCATTTTAACACTGAAATGAGGTGTAGCGCCCAGATTTAGCCACAAATTGGAAACTGACGCCCATTTTTCAGACACTTATCGCCGAGCGTTACTTTCGCCATGTACGTAACACCGGGAAAAAATAATACCGCCCGCCCACTTTTTTTGGGTGGAATCATCAGAATGGGCGAAACCAACACCCATAATATCGCCCAGCGTCACTATCACTACCTCTCACGCATCTCTCCCACAATATCGCTCGCCCAAAACACCGCTCTGAAAAAGTGGAATTGTTCTGAACTAATCACAGCGGTGTGGGCGCCATTTTTCAAATTTACGGTCACTTCATTGAAAAGGCTGCTTCAACTTCGGGGGTGTTTGGATTGACTCAAGAGTTCTTCTCAGGTGTAGTGACCATCTCAACAGACATTTTTTTCAGATTGTGGATGAATGGGTTTTAATGTAAGTGTCTTTTAGTGTTGAAATTATTGCTTCTGATCAATTGGTATTATACTTTCATTGGAATGGGGCCAGCCATTTCTCAGCCTGCATCAATTAATATGCAGATGCTGCAGAGTGCAAATGGCACAACGTCTAATGCATACCATTATGTGCCCAATCTAAGACGTGCCAGAATGAGGAAAAGGTCCAGACCATACACACTCCGCACTTACAGGGAGAAGAGGTCTTACCTCGACGTGTCCAAGAACACCTGCCTTCGGAGAGTGTACTTCCACAAAGTGGTGATCACTGAAATATGCCAGCTCATCATGGCAGATCTGCTGCCTGCCATCACCTTCAGGACATCACTGTCGTCGAGGTCAAGGCCTCCGCGATCGACATTTCCCCTCTGTCTCACCATGCTACACATCGCTGCATTAGACAGGTCACGGAGGCCCTGTATGCGTGTAGGATGGACTTTATTAGCTTCCCCATGACCACAGAGGCACAGGCTGACAGGGCTGGAGCATTCTACCGCATTGATAAGTTCCCCAAGGTGCAGGGAGCAATACAGTGTACTCACGTCGCCATGCGGGCACCTTCTCAGGATCCAGAGCTTTTTCGCAACAGTAAAGGATTTCACTCCCTGAAGGTCCAACTAGTTGTCGACCACAATCAGATAATAATGGCAGTGAATGCCAAAGGTCCGGGCAGCTTCAATGCGGCTCACAGCCTGCGTGAGAGCGCTGTCTCTGACATGTTTGAGAGTCAGCCATAAGGACAATGCTGGATGCTTGGTGACACCCGATATGGCCTACCCACCTGGCTGATGACCCCACTGCGTGACACCCACACTGAGGCTGAGAAGCGAGATAGTGAGAGCCACAGATACACATGCAATGTGGTCCACAAAACAATAACTATGCTTAAGCAGCGCTTTAAATGCCTGGAGCACTCAGGAGGAGAGCTACAATACAACCCTGAGCAAGTAGCTCAATTCGTGGTCATGTGCTCCATGCTGCACATCCTGGCTATCAGGAGAGGACAAGAATTGCCAGAAGATGCTCCACCTCAGGAGAGAAAGGAAGAGGAGGACGAGGGGCTGGACGCTGACCTAGGGCCAGACAATCAGGCTGACTATGCAACCATGCCCCTGCCCCCCTCCAGACCGCAGGAAAGGGCCCGTGGTGGCTACTTAGCTGCAAGACTCTTACACCAGGAGCTCATAAATGAGCGATTTGCATGAAAGAATGTTGCTGTAATTGACAAAGCTGACACACTGCTGAGTCTGTGCAGCTCAGACATCAATGGTAGGCATCACCTTGGTGCCAGTTAAAGTTTAAGTTGGTTCAAGTTAAGTTTAATTTAATTCTTTCATGTTAAGGAATCACCATTGTGTAACGGTCCAGCTATCTGAGACAATGCACAACAAGGTTATGTTGAATAAAAAACATTTAATACGACCATTGGTCTGAAACCATAAGTATTACGGGTAAAAACAACCCACTCCCCATCCCACTTTTTAGATCATTGACATCAATCAAATGGTCAACATGTCCAGCAACACAGAAGACAAATGCAAACTAACAGGGTGGCCCTCTCCCCCCATACATTACAAAAAATTGCATACACCGAGAGGGAGATATAACAAAGCCATCACCTGTGGACACGCAGCTCACTTTCCTTCCCTCCTCACCTTTTTCTCCCCACCTCTACACCTTTCCCTCCTTGCTCCACGCCGCCTGGCCGAGGAGCTTCTCGGCCGGTGCCTCATTGGGGGGGGATGAAGGCAGAACTAGTGGTTGCACGGGTAGAGGAGCGGGGGGTGCCGAGGTGGGGACTGTTGTGTATGGAAAAAGAGTCAGACTGAACACTGTGAGCTCAAAGTAAAGTGTGACCTTAGTCTTTTATTGCAGGTCTCCAGAGTGCTTCTCCAACCTGTGAAGCCTCCTTAAATACCTGTGCTCCCAAGGGATTATGGGATCCCTTGGGACGCCAGGGGATGAGCCCTCTGGTGGCTGTACAGAGGAAATACAAGTCCACATATACAACAACACTCTTCCCCCCCCCACCACCAAAGTCAATAGTGTAACTATTTACAATGTGAGTCGATCTGGGGCCCTTCTTGCCCTGGTTGATCGTCTCGGTGTGAAAGCTGATGTTGAATCATTTGTTGGGTCCTCGCTGGGCTGCTGTGTAGCTGGCCTTGCTAGGCTGCCTGGTTTATTGGGCCCTGCAGGGCTGCTGTGGATGATGGGTTCTGCTTCGTGGTCAACCGTGGTGCCGGCTGCCACTGATGTGTGTGTTGGGGGATCAAAACAGGTAGGGTCCAAGATGGGTTGCTCAGGATAGTCCGTGAATCTGAGTTTGATTTGGTCCAAGTGTTTCCGGTGAATGAGTCCATTTGAAAGTTTGACCCGAAACACCCTGCTCCCCTCTTTGGCCACGACAGTGCTGGGAAGCCACTTGGCTTGTCCATAATTTAATACAAATACAGGATCATTGATTTTCAATCTCGTGTGACACATTTGCTCTATCATGGTATGCACTTTGTTGAAGCCGCCTGCTGTCTACCCGTTCATGTAGATCAGGGTGAACTAACGAGAGTCTTGTCTTAAGTGCTCTTTTCATGAGCAGCTCAGCAGGTGGGGTCCCAGTGAGTGAGTGTGGTCTCGTGCGGTAGCTAAGCAGGACTCAGGATAGGTGAATCTGCAGTGAGCCTTCATTTACCCTCTGCAAGCCTTGCTTGATGGTTTGCACTGCTTTCTCTGCCTGACTATTGGACACTGGTTTAAATGGGGCAGATGTGACATGTTTGATCCCGTTGCGGGTCATGAATTCTTTAAACTCAGCACTGGTAAAACATGGCACATTGTCGCTCACCAGGACAACAGGTAGGCCGTGTGTGGCAAACATGGCCCACAGGCTTTCAGTAGTGGCAGCGGACATGCTAGCCAACATTATCTCACATTCAACCACAAGGAACATTTTACCCAAGAACAGGCCTGCATAGTCGATGTGTACCCTAGACCACGGTTTGGAGGGCCAAGACCATAAACTTAGCGGTGCCTCCCTGAATACATTGCTTAACTGCGAGCATGTATTATATCTGTGAACGCAGGACTCTTAAGTCCGCATCGATACCGGGCCACCACATATGGGATCTGGCTATCACTTTCATCATTACGATGCCTGGGTGGGTACTGTGGAGGTCATTGATGAAGGTGTCTCTGCCCTTCTTGGGGACCACTACTCAGGTGAGAGCCTTCAATGATTCCTCCAGTTCCTGCGTCATGTAGGCTGAAGTCTTTCCTCACACCAGCATTGCAAAGATTTCGTCGGCCTTTGGTAGTGGGTATTGGTCCTGCAGGGAGAAACGATTGATAGTTACTTTGTAATCGCCACAGATTCTGACGATGCCGTCTCCCTTGAGGACTGGGACAATAGGACTGGCCCACTCGCTGAACTCGATCGGTGAAATGATGCCCTCTCTTTGCAGCCGGTCTAGCCTGATCTCTACGCTTTCATCATGTACGGTACTGCTCTCGCCTTGTGATGGATGGGTCGCGCCCCCGGAATTAGGTGGATCTGCACTTTTGCTCCTTGGAATTTCCCGATGCCTGGTTCGAACAGTGAAGGAAATTTGTTTAAGACCTGGGCACACGAAGTGTCATCAGCGGGCGATAGCACTTGGACATCGTCCCAGTTCCAGCGTATCTTTCCCAGCCAGCTCCTGCCGAGCAGTGTGGGACCATTGCCCGGTACCACCCAGAGTGGTAGCTTGTGCACCGCTCCATTGTAGGAGACCTTTACGGTAGCACTGCCGATTACAGAAATAAGTTCTTTCGTGTACTTTCTTAGTTTTGTGCGAACTGGAGTTAAGATTGGCCTTGAAACCTTGTTGCACCACAACCTTTCGAAAGTTCTTTTGCCCATGATGGACTGGCTCGTGCCCGTGTCCAGCTCCATTGACACCAGGAGTCCATTTAGTTCAACATTCAGCATTACCGGGGGACAATTCGTGGTGAATGTGTGCAGCCCATGTACCGCTGCCTCCTCTATCTGAGGCTCTGGTTGGTCGTGATCCTCCGTGGATCTGTCCTCCTCTGCAACATGGTGGTTTGCAGGTTTAACAGGCTTAGCAGCTTGCCTGCACACTCTTTGGAGGTATCCCATTGTTCCACAGCCCTTGCAAATGTACTCTTCGAATCGGCCTGCATCGAAACGATGATCAGCGCCAACAAGGTGTTAATGGCCTTGCATTCATCACCCTTGATGGTGGACTCTGAGTCATCTGCGGATGTGCAGCTGCAGGTATGTGTGACCTGCCCTGTACGTTACGATTCAAAAACAACATCACTTTGTTCACAGTACTTGTTGCAGCACTTGTGTGCTGAGAGATTTTCTTAGTATTGTCACTGTTGGCAATGGACGCCTGGGCTATCGCTATGGCCTTACTCAAGGTTGGTGTCTCTACAGTCAAAAGTTTGCGAAGTGTGGTTTCGTGGCCAATGCCAAGTACGAAAAAGTCTCTGAGCACGTGCTCCAAATGTCCTTCAAATTCACAATGTCCTCCAAGATGTCTTAGCTCAGCGACATAATTCACCACTTCCTGACCTTCAGACCTTTTGTAGGTGTAGAACCGGTACCTTGCCATCAGAATGTTTTCCTTCAGGTTCAAATGCTCTCGGACCAGTGTACACAAATCGTACGATTTCTCTGTGGGTATCGCTGGACTGAGCAGATTCTTCATAAGGCCATACGTTGGTGCCCCACAGATGGTGAGGAGGATCGCCCTTCGTTTGGCAGTGCTCTCTTCCCCATCTAGCTCGTTGGCCACGAAGTATTGGTTGAGTCGCTCCACAAAAGTTCCCCAATTATCTCTCTCCGAAAATTTCTCCAGGATGCCTACTGTTCTCTGCATCTTTGGGTTCGCTATCTGTATCTTGTCACCAGTTGTTGTGTACGGAGAAAGAGTCAGACTGAACACTGTGAGCTCAAAGTAAAGTGTGACAATCTTTTATTGCAGGTCTCCAGAGTGCCTCTCCAACCTGTGAAGCCTCCTTAAATACCTGTGCTCCCAGGGGATTATGGGATCCCTTGGGACTTCAGGGAATTAACCCTTTGGTGGCTATACAGAGTAAATACAAGTCCACATATACAACAGGAACATTCTCGGATCCAAAAGTAGGATCTTTGTCCTGCCTCTCATTTGTCATTGGCAATGATGATGTTGAACCTAGGGGTGGAGTGCCGCGTTCTGGGACCACTGGGAGGCTTGTGCCAGCAGTGTTCCTGGCTATCGCCTCCAGGTTCTCCGCCATCTGTGGAACGTACTCAGTCATGGTGCCGGAGATGGTGGCCAGCTTTCGGATATGCCCCCCAATGCGTTGAGGATGTGGTCTCCTATGTCTACAGTTCTCCTGGACAACTTTACCATCTCTCCGTTCTCATCTGACACTCGTGGACCAGACCTGCCGCCTCCACGAAACCTCTGCGAATTCATAGAAACATAGAAAATAGGTGCAGGAGTAGGCCATTCGGCCATTCGAGCCTGCACCACCATTCAATATGATCATGGCTGATCATGCAACTTCAGTACCCCATTCCTGCTTTCTCTCCATACTTCTTGATCCCTTTAGCCGTAAGGGCCACATCTAACTCCCTTTTGAATATATTTAACGAACTGGCCTCAACAACTTTCTGTGGTAGAGAATTCCACAGATTCACAATTCTCTGAGTGAAGATGTTTGTCCTCATCTCAGTCCTAAATGGTTTACCGCTTAGCCTTAGACTATGTCCCCTGGTTCTGGACTTCCCCAACATTGGGAACATTCTTCCTGCATCTAACCTGTCCAATCCCGTCAGAATTTTATATGTTTCTATGAGATCTCCTCTCATTCTTCTAAATTCCAGTGAATATAAGCCTAGTCGATCCAGTCTTTCTTCATATGTCAGTCCTGCCATCTCGGGAATCAGTCTGGTGAACCTTCGCTGCACTCCCTCAATAGCAAGAATGTCCTTCCTCAGATTAGGAGACCAAAACTGTACACAATATTCAAGGTGTAGTCTCACCAAGGCCCTGTACAACTGCAGTAAGACCTCCCTGCTCCTATACTCAAATCTTCTTGCTATGAAGGCCAACATGCCATTTGCTTTCTTTACTGCCTGCTGTACTTGCATGCCAACTTTCAGTGACTGATGTACCATGACATCCAGGTCCCCTTTTCCTAATCTGTCACCATTCAGATAATATTCTGCCTTCCTGTTTTTGCCACCAAAGTGGATAACCTCACATTTATCTACATTATACTGCATCTGTCATGCATTTGTCCACTCACCTAACCTGTCGGCGCCATCCTGGGGCCAAATGGGGTGCCCTGTGGCGAGGTGCTTGGGCCCGGTACCTCCAGAGTGGAGGAGGGAATGGCCGGAGGAGCACTAGATGGTCTGAAGCCTGGTGATGCAGATCCCTCAAAGTCAGCGCTCTCATCCGTAGAGAATAGACCCAGCGGATTGATGGGTGAGAATCGGAGCTCCTCAGCACCAGATGTAGGATCGTCCGCCGAGTCCGGCCCCGAACCCCCACCTTCTGACCTCTGTGGTCTTGCCTTGGGACGCGCTGCTGGCTGAGCTGCAAAACACAAATGAGGTTATTAGAGGAGAAGGGGATGCTTGGGTCACACTATATGCACTACAAAAGCACCACCGCTATCAAAATCATCACATCTCATGACCACCAACACATTGTGCATTGCAACGATTTTCATTAGGCCAGCATTATTTATAGGACAATTTTAGAAACCATCTATCATATATTATTGTTCGGATATGAGTGGGTGTGGCATCAATTGACTTTCGATCACGCAATGGTGTATACTTTACTCACATGGCATTACTTCAGGGTCTGCAGCTGCTTGCATGGCCGTACGGGGGTACCTCCCCACGAGTGTGAGCACCTGCTCCTCCACGTCATTGATGTTGTTGGTGACTGGTGTCCCCCCCACCCGTTTGCCTCTGCACGGACCTAATCGTCGATAGCTTCTTCTGTAAAAGGTGACAGGACGACATGACATGAGATCATTGCGTGATATCATTGCTAGGTACTGTCACATAGACTGATACAACACATAACCGACAGATGTAATCATGATTATTATGATTATTATCATTCTTTACCTAAAGACGTACTCCGTGACTGCAGGCTTCGAATACAACATTCCCGGTAAAAGTGAAAGACCTCACACATGATTATAGTCACTCATGGCTCTTGCTAATCAAGTTATATAAATATATAAGTACATGTAAATAAATGTAATACTTACTCTTGTGGATCCGACAAGGTCGTTCCATCGCTTGCGGCATTGGTTGCACTCACACACCTCGTTGGTCGCCGACGAGACCACCTCTGCTATCTCGGCCCATATCTTCTGGTAGGCCTTTGGGGTGGGCTTCCCACGCCCTCCCTGTGTCAAATCACCTCAGCGTAATTCGACCTCCTACAGGAGGGGGCATTTGCCTCGTCCGAGAACCTCCTCGCTCTTTTGCGCCCTCCAATGTGCTCCTCTCCCAGCTCACTGCTCTCGCCAGCGTCAGTCTCCACTGCGTGCTGTGTTGCTGCCTCCTCTCCCTCCATTATAGGCACCAAATTCGAGAAAATATCTGGCTGGTAACAGCTAATTTTTTTTCCCTAATTTGCTACAAAGCTCGAAACTCTCCCTCCTTCCTCCCAAAGCAGCCACACCACACCTACACACGCCTTCACTCCCTCTCTGCCTCTTATGCGCATGTCATGTTGACTCTTGACCTCCTGAATCGCGGGAATCGAGCGTTGCCATGCCGTTGCTAAGGACGGCGACACTTTACGGTAGAAGGTAAGAGAGATTTAACGCTAACGCCCATCTCATATCGCTCGCGGTAACGCCCAATTTTTAAAATGGAGACTAGGGGCTTTGAGAATGGGCAACAAACCGGTGATCTGAAAACCCATTTTTACCACCCACGCCAGAAATAACGCCCATTTTTGGGCGATCTGCACAAAAGTGTAAAATCTAGCCCTATGTATAAATTTAAAAGAGGAAAACCTGAAGTCAACAGTTAATGTTTCATTGTCACATTTTGTTGATGATCCAATCAATCACTTACAAAGGCTTTTGAAAAAAATGCTCTCTGATTTTGTTTGATCAGTAACTGAAGTTTCTAAACTTCAAAATAAAGTTTTAAGCCAAATTTTAAAATCATGTATTTCATGTTATTAAAAGGGTATTTATTTGGATCCCCAGCAATACATTGAAATTTAAGAAAATGTCTTCACCTGGAAGTGACTGAAATCATTTCATTTCAAATCATTGAATGGAGTGGGTCTTCAGCCTTACAAATAGATAATTTGGAAACGAGGGGCTCAATATAATTTCTAGTTCTGTTTGGCCTCTCCTTTGCTGATGGACCATGGTTTGCTTCTTTACCTATCTGCAGTTTGCTGCATTTTGGGAACCTGAATACCAGTAACAATACATGTAACTGCAAATGCTCCTCCTCTACTCAAGGCGGTCTCTGGCCAGGAATTCCCAGGTGTCAGTGGGTATGTTGCACTTCATCAAGAAGGCTTTCAGGGTGCCCTTGAAACATTTCCTCTGCCCACCTGGGGAGGATGTTGAGCACTTCGAGTCTTGTCACCGAGAACATGCAGAAAACAAGCGCAGGCAGCGGAAGGAGCATACGGCCAACCAAACTCCCCACCCACCATTTCCTTCAACAACTGTCAGTACCTGTGACAGAGACTGTAATTCCCGTATTGGACTGTACAGTCACCTGAGAACTCTCTTTTAGAGTGGAAGTAAGTCTTCCTCGATTTCAAGGGACTGCCTATGATGATGATGAAATGCAAATATATTCCATACAGTTAATATTGGAAAATAGTGTGATATAGACTAATTATTTCCTGCTAGTGGTAAACCTTAACATGCATATAGGATGATGCTATTTATCATTTGTTTAATTTTATAAAGTAATTTTAAGAAATCTATTTCTCAATTCTGGCTATTTCCAGATTATTTAAAATCCTATAAAATGGCAACTTGTATTTTTATTCAGTACAGCAATTCTTCCAGTCTTCAGAATGGTGCAGCAAATGGGAAAGAATACATTTTCTTGCTTAGTTGCCACATGTCAGGGCTCTGTAACTTCAATAAGTGATGACAGACTGTCAAATAATATTTAACAATGGTGGATATCTGGTTGTCATCCCTTTGGGTAAATAAAACTTTGATTTTGTGAGGTTTTAATAACAACTGCTGTAACTCTGGAACTGGCACCGAAGTGGCACAGTCAACAGAATAAGCAATAACCCACTGTGGCCCTATAGCCTCTCAGCTTGAGGTAGTAGTGGTTATCAAGGTAGGTAAGATCAGAATGAAATGTTCTGTTTTTAATATCGTCCAAATATGAAACACAAAATCTGAGAAAAAAAATGTAATTCACCACTGCTGTTCTAATTACATAAAAACATAAAAAATAGGAGCAGGAGAAGGCCATACGTCCCCTTGAGCCTGCTCTACTATTCAATAAGATCATGGCTGATCTTCTACATCAACTCTACTTTCCTGCACTATCCGCATATCTCTTGACTCCCTTAGTGCCCAAAGGTCATGAATGAACCCAACGATTGCGCATCGACAGCCCTCTGCGATAGAGAATTCCAAAGATTCACAACCTTCTGAGTGAAGAAATTTCTCCTCATCTCAGTCCTAAATGGCTGATTACCTTTTAGATTAGCTTTGGTTGGTTGAAAATTGAGCAATGCAGTTGTATCCTAGTTCAGTGTCTTTGTGTTATAATAGGGCCTAGGTGTGCTCAGTCCCAGAAAATAGAATAGTTCAAATACCTGAATCCCCTCCAATCGCTGAACCCGAGACCCAACTCATGACCTAGATTCTCGAGTCCAGCACTTGATCTTTCAAAAGTAAAGAGAGAATTAATGCAATAGTAAGGAAGGACATTAGCTTGGATGATGTGGAATCTGTATGGGTAGAGCTGCGGAATACCAAAGGGCAGAAAACGCTAGTGGGAGTTGTGTACAGACCACCAAACAGTAGTAGTGAGGTTGGGGACAGCATCAAACAAGAAATTAGGGATGCATGCAATAAAGGTACAGCAGTTATCATGGGCGACTTTAATCTACATATAGACTGGGCTAACCAATCTGGTCACACTGCGGTGGAGGACGATTTCCTGGAATGTATTAGGGATGGTTTTCTAGATCAATATGTCGAGGAACCAACTAGAGGGCTGGCCATCCTAGACTGGGTAATGTGTAATGAGAAAGGACTAATTAACAATCTTGTTGTGCGAGGCCCCTTGGGGGACCATAATATGGTAGAATTCTTTATTAAGGTGGAGGGTGACACAGTTAATTCAGAAACTAGGGTCCTGAACTTAAGGAAAGGTAACTTCGATGGTATGAGACGTGAATTGGCTAGAATAGACTGGCGAGTGATAGTTAAAGGATTGATGGTGGATAGGCAGTGGCAAACATTTAAAGGTCACATGGATGAACTTCAACAATTGTACATCCCTGTCTGGAGTAAAAATAAAATGGGCAAGGTGGCTCAACCGTGGCTAACAAGGGAAATTAAGGATAGTGTTAAATCCAAGGAAGAGGCACATAAATTGGCCAGAAAAAGCAGCAAACCTGAGGACTGGGAGAATTTTGTAATACAGCAGAGGAGGACAAAGGGTTTAGGAGAGGGAAAATAGAGTATGAGAGGAAGCTTGCTGGGAACATAAAAACTGACTGCAAAAGCTTCTATAGATATGTGAAGATAAAAAGATTAGTGAAAACAAACGTAGTCCCTTGCAGTCAGATTCAGGTGAATTTATAATGGGGAACAAAGAAACGGCGGACCAGTTAAACAAATACCTTGGTTCTGTCTTTACGAAGGAAGACACAAATAATCTTCCGGAAATACTAGGGGACCGAGGGTCTAGTGAGAAGGAGGAACTGAAGGAAATCCTTATTAGGCGGGAAATTGTGTTCGGGAAATTGATGGGATTGAATGCCGATAAATCCCCGGGGCCTGATAGTCTGCATCCCAGAGTACTTAAGGAAGTAGCCCTAGAAATAGTGGATGCATTGGTGATCATTTTCCAACAGTCTATCGACTCTGGATCAGCTCCTATGCACTGGAGGGTAGCTAATGTAACACCACTTTTTAAGAAAGGAGGGAGAGAGAAAACGGGTAATTATAGACCGGTTAGCCTGACCTCAGTAGTGGGGAAAATGTTGGAATCAATTATTAAAGATGAAATAGCAGCACATTTGGAAAGCAGTGACGGGATCGGTCCAAGTCAGCATGGATTTATGAAAGGGAAATCCTGCCTGACAAATCTTCTAGAATTTTTTGAGGATGTAACTAGTAGAGTGGGCAAGGGAGAACCAGTGGATGTGGTGTATTTGGACTTTCAAAAGGCTTTTTGACAAGGTCCCACACAAGAGATTGGTGCGCAAAATTAAAGCACATGGTATTGGGGGTAATGTACTGACCTGGATAGAGAATTGGTTGGCAGACAGGAAGCAGAGAGTCAGGATAAAAGAGGCCATTTCAGAATGGCAGGCAGTGACTAGTGGGGTGTCGCAGAACTCAGTGCTGGGACTCCAGCTATTTACAATACACATTAATGATTTGGATGAGGGAATTGAGTGTAATATCTCCAAGTTTGCAGATAACACTTAGCTGGGTGGCAGTATGAGCTGTGAGGAGGACGCTAAAAGGCTGCAGGGTGACTTGGACAGATTAGGTGAGTGGGCAAACGCGTGGCAGATGCAGTATAATGTGGATAAATGTGAGGCTGTCCACTTTGGTGGCAAAAACTCGAAGGGAGAATATTATCTGAATGGTGGTAGATTAGGAAAAGGGGAGATGCAATAAGACCTGGGTGTCATGGTACATCAGTCATTGAAAGTTGGCATGCAGGTACAGCAGGCGGTGAAGAAGGCAAATGGTATGTTGACCTTCATAATAAGGGGATTTGAGTATTGGAGCAAGGAAGTCTTACTGCAGTTGTACAGGGCCTTAGTGAAGCCTCACCTGGAATATTGTGTTCAGTTTTGGTCTCCTAATCTGAGGAAGGACGTTCTTGCTATTGATGGAGTGCAGCTAAGGTTCACCAGACGGATTCCCGGGATGGCAGGACTGACATATGAGGAGAGACTGGATCAACTGGGCCTGTATTCACTGGAGTTTAGAAGGATGAGAGGGGATCTCATAGAAACATATAAAATTCTGACGGGACTGGTCAGGTTAGATGCAGGAAGAATGTTCCCGATGTTGGGGAAGTCCAGAACCAGGGGACATAGTCTAAGGATAAGGGGTAAGCCATTTAGGACTGAGATGAGGAGAAACTTCTTCACTCAGAGAGTTGTTAACCTGTGGAATTCCCTACCGCAGAGAGTTGTTGATGCCAGTTGATTGGATATATTCAAGAGGGAGTTAGATATGGCCCTTACGGCTAAAGGGATCATGGTGTTTGGAGAGAAAGCGGGAAAGGGGTACTGAGTGAATGATCAGCCATGATCTTATTGAATGATGGTGCAGGCTCGAAGGACCGAATGGCTACTCCTGCACCTATTTTCTATGTTTCTATGTTACAAGTATTTAAAAAGAAAAAGATTAGTGAAGACAAATGTAGGTTCCTTTCAGTCGGAAATGGGAGAATTTATAATGGGGAACAAGGAAATGGCAGAACAATTAAATAAATACTTCGGTTCTGTCTTCACGGAAGAGGACACAAATAACATCCCAGAAATGCTAGGGAACCAAGGGTCTAGTGAGCAAGAATTAAAGGAAATGATTATTAATAAGAAAATAGTGCTGGAGAAACTAATGGGATTGAAAGCCGATAAATCCCCAGGGCCTGATAATCTGCATCCCAGAGTATTAAAAGAGGGAGCCATGGAAATAGTGGATGCATTGGTTATCATCTTCCAAAATTCTATAGATTTTAGAACAGTTCCTGCACATTGGAGGGTGGCAAATGTAACCCCACTATTTAAAAAAGGAGGGAGAGAGAAAACAGGGAACTACAGACCAGTTAGCCTAACATCAGTCATAGGGAAAATGCTAGAGTCTATTGTAAAGGATGTGATAATGGGACACTTAGATAATATCAACGGGATTAGACAAAGTCAACATGGATTTATGAAAGGAAAATTGTGTTTGACAAACCTACTGGAGTTTTTTGAGGATGTAACTGATAGAATAGATAAGGGAGAACCAGTGGATGTAGTGTATTTCAATTTTCAGAAGGCCTTTGATAAAGTCCCGCATAAGAAGTTAGTGTGCAAAATTAAAGCACATAGGATTGGGGGTAATATACTGGCATGGATTGAAAATTGGTTAACTGACAGGAAACAGAGTAGGAATAAACGGGTATTTTTCAGAGTAGCGGGCAGTGACTAGTGGGGTACCATAGAGATCAGTGTTTGGGCCCCAGCTATTCACAATATATATAAATGATTTGATAAGGGAACCAAATGTAATATTTCCAAGTTTGCTGATGACACAAAACTAGGTGGGGTTGTGAGGAGGGTGCAAAGACGCTGCAAGGCAATTTTGATAGGTTGAGTGAGTGGGCAAACACATGGCAGATACAGTATAACATGGATAAATGCGAAGTTATCCACTTTGGTAGGAAAAACATAATGACAAAGTATTATTTAAATGGTGATAGCTTGGGAAATGTCAATGTGCTGAGGGACCTGGGTGTCCTTGTACACCAGTCATTGAAAGCAAACATGCAGGTGCAGCAAGCAGTTAGGAAGGCAAATGATATGTTGGCCTTCATTGCAAGAGGATTTGAGTACAGGAGCAAGGATGTCTTACTACAGTTATACAGGGCCTTGGTGAGACCGCACCTGGAGTATTCTGTGCAGTTTTGGTCTCCTTACCTAAGAAAGGATATACTTGCCATAGAGGGAGTGCAGCAAAGGTTCACCAGACTGATTCCTGGGATGGCAGGACTGTCGTATGAGGAGAAATTGGGTCGACTAGGCCTGTATTCACTAGAGTTAAGAAGAATGAGAGGGGATCTCATTGAAATGTATAAAATTCTAACTGGGTTGGACAGACTGGATGCGGGGAGGATGTTTCCCTTGGCTGGGCAGTCTAGAACAAGGGGTCACAGTCTCAGGATACGGGGTAGGAAATTTAGGACTGAGATGAGGAGAAATTTCTTCACTCAGAGGGTGGTGAACCTGTGGAATTCTCTACCACAGAAGGCTGTGGAGACCAAGTCACTGAATATATTTAAGAAGGAGATAGATAGATTTCTAGAAACAAAAGGCATCAAAGGGTATTGGGCGAAAGCGGGAATATGGTATTGAGATAGGGGATCAGCCATGATCATATTGAATGGCGGTGCAGGCTCAAGGGGCCGAATGGCCGACTACTGCTCCTATTTTCTATGTTTCTATGTCACACTTACGGACTGAATGAAGGTGTTCAACAAAACGGTGACCCAATCTACACTTGGTTTCCCCAATATAGAGGAGAAGAGACCACATCGTGAGCAGCGAATACAGTATACTAAATTGAAAGTACAACAAATAAATCACTATTTCACCTGGAAAGAGTATTTGGGGCCCTGGATAGTGAGATAGGAAGAGGTAAAAGGGCAGGTATTGTATCTCCTCCTCTTGCACAGGAAGGTGCCGTGGGAAGGGGAGGGGTGCTGGGGGTGACTGTGGAATGGACCAGGGTGTCGCGGAGGAAGCGATCGCTTCGGAATGCTGAGAGGGGAGGGGAAGATGTGATTGGTGGTGGGATCATGCTAGAGGTGGCGGAAATGGCAGAGAATGATCCGTTGAACGTGGAGGCTGGTGGGGTGAAAGGTGAGGACAAGGGAAACCCTGTCATGGTTCTTAGAGGGAGGGGAAGGGATGAGAGTAGAGGTGCGGAAAATAGAATGGACACAGTCGAGGGCCATGTTAACCACGGAGGAGATGACTCCTCAATTGAGGAAAAAGGAAGACATGCCCGAGGCACTAGTGTGAAAGGTGGCGTCATCAGAGCAGATGCGACGGAGACGGAGAAACTGGGAGAGTGGAATGGAGTCCTTACAGGATGCGGGATGGGAAGAAGTCTAGACCAGGTAGCTGTGAGAGTCAGTGGGCTTATAGTAGCTACTAGTCAAAAGTCGAGCCCCAGAAATGGAGACAGAGAAGTCGAGGAAGGTAAGATTCAGAGATGGACCATGTGAAGGTGAGGAAAGGGTGGAAATTGGATGCAAAGTGAATGAAATTTTCAAGTTCAGGGCGAGAGCAGGTGCCGGCACCGATCAGTCATCAGTGTACTGGGAAAAGAGGTGGGGGGGGGGGGAACCCGAATAGGACTGGAACAAAGAGTGTTCCTATCCCAGCTGGGACCCATGTGGGTTCCCATAGCAACACTTTTAATTTTCGAGAAAGTGAGTGGAGTTAAAGGAGAAGTTGTTCAATGTGAGAACAAGTTCAACCAGGTGAAGGAGGGTGGATGGGGACTGGTTGGGCCTCTGCTCGAGGAAGAAGCGGAGCGCCCTCAGGCCATCCTGGTGAGGGATGAAAGTGTCGAGGGATTGGATGTCCATGGTGAAAAGGAGACAGTTGGGGCCAGGAAACTGGAAACTGTTAAAGTGACTGAGGGCGTCGGAGGAGTCGCTGATGTAGGTGGGAAGAGAATGGACAAGGGGAGAAAAAATAGAGTCAAGATTTGAAGAAATAAGTTCTCAGGGGCAAGAACAGGCTGAAACGATGGGTCTACCGGGGAAGTCCTGTTGTGGATCTTGGGAAGGAGGTAGAAATGGGCTGTGCGGGGTTGGGGAACTATGAGCTTGGTGGCTGTGGAGGGAAGATCTCCAGAGGAGATGAGGTCAGTGACGGTCTGGGAAATGATAGCTTGATGTTCAGTGGTGGGGTCATGGTCCAGGGGGAAGTAGGAGGTGGTGTCAGAGAGTTGGCGATCAGCCTCTGCAAGGTAGGGGTTGGTTCGCCAAACAACAACAGCACCACCCTTGTCAGCGGAGTGCTGCAAGTTCAGAGGGGGGTAGGTTGGAGTGAGTGAGGGAGCAGAGAAATTGAGACGGCTGATGTCCCGTCGGCAGTTTGCAATGAAAAGATCCAGAGCGGGTAAGAGGCTAGAGGGAGGGGTCCAAGTAGACCGATCATTCTGAAAGCATGAGAAAGGATCAGCTGTGCGAGGGGAGGACTCCTGGCCGAAGAAGTGGGCATGGAGGCGAAGGCAGCGGAAAAAGAGCTCAGCATCGTGCCGAGCTCGAAATTCATTGAGGTGGGTGCGTAAGGGGATGAAGCTCAGACCTTTGCTGAGGACTGATTGTTCGGGGTCAGAGAGAGGAAGGTCAGAGGGATAGTTAAAACACGGCAGGGGATGAGATTGGAAGAAGGGATGGGATCAGCGAGAAATGTAGGGGAAGAAGGTTCCGGAGAGGTGTTGGTGTCCAAGAGTTGTTGAAATTTAGGTCCTTGACATCGGAAAGGAAGGAAAAAGGTTTTTGCTTAAATCGCTGGATGAGGCGAAGGATGAAATGGAACTGCGGACCAGGACATGTTAGAGATAGAGTGAGTTGGTGCTGCTGAAGAGGGAGATCGAGAGCGTGCATGTGGTGGCACATAGCAGCAAGAGCAGTGGTACGAGGAGCACTGAATATCTCGGAAATATCTGTAATCCTGGGTGGACCTAAAACATGAAGAGTGGAATTTCAGTTGAAATCCATGTGGATTAATAAGTCTGAGGCGGAGAAAGTTACTGAGGAAAGAGATGTGGCTGTGAAAGCGAGTCTTGGCAGATACTGAATGAAACACGAGAAGGGAAACAGAATGCAAAGAAGATGAACAAGGTAAAAGATAAATGAAAATCCCGTCTGAGGGAAGAGCAGAACTTCTTCAAGGTGGGCATTCTTAGAAGAGAAGTGGCAGTGAATTAAACACTAATACAAAAGCAAAATACTGTGGATGCTGGAATCTGAAATAAAAACAGAGAATACTGGAAATCTCAGTGGGTCGGCAGCATCTGTGGAGAGAAAAACAGAGTTAATATTTCAGGTCAGGTCAGAACTGCCGAATGTTTGAAAAGAGCACATTCTTCGGTGCAGGCTAGAAGGGACGAATGGCCTACTCCTGTACCTATTTTCTATGTTTCTGTGGTTCTTAAGCACTGAAAGGGGGTTCTCTGGAGGTTTCTAAGGCGGTATTTCTTCCTACAACTGTTACTCTTCAGCATTGTCACTGCTTTCTGGTGGTCTGGTTGTACAGGTGTGTTCTAAGTGATTGTCCTTGACCTTCATGAAATCTGCTTTTTCTGTTTTGGAGTCATCTTTATGATAGAACATTTCTAGAATAATTTTCCAGCCCATGAGGGCAGGCAGGCACTCTAATGGCACATGCATCTGACATGGCCAATCATATAAGGTGACTTCTCAGCAGGTGTGATGCTGGCGTAACTGAAAGAGTAAACTATGAACAAACACAGCTGTCTTTGTTATCATTGACAACGATGACCATTTGTTATACAGTGCAGCAATTAAACGTTATCGGCAATTGTTCAATTTTGCAGAATGGTGTAAATTTGTGTCAATTGGCCTGAAAAAAATTAACAGCATTTATAAATCCTATACTTGTTTTGTACAACTGTAAAGTTATAATTCTATTGTGCCTGTTATTCTTTTACTTGAATTACAGGAATCAGTGGAGCTTGTCTCCTTCCATTTGACTAGTGAGAGTACTTTGCTGTGGACCCTTTCCTCATCACATTAGTGATCAGGATTTTGACCAATATTCATCATGCCAGTTAATTGGTTCTTTTACTTCAAGGCTCTTAAGAAAAAACTTACATTCTAGTGCTACCAATGGTCCTTGTCTGATAGTTTGAAATGCATTATTCATGTTTTTAAGTCATCCAGTTGCAACTAATAAACACAGCGCACAAGCATTTGTTCTCTTTAGTTCTTGCAGTTTATAATTAGCTTTAAGTAACGAGTATACAGATATTAAAAGCAACTATTTTAGATATAAAATGCAATTATATAATTACCACAGTTCACTGTGCACTACAGCATAGTCCACAACAATATTGGAAGTAAACCAGCAGGATTATATTCTCTCAGAAACATTTTGTAACTCACATTTTACTCCTGAATAGTAGACCTAGTCACTTTTAGGCTCATATTTTATAGGTGTGATATAAATAGCATATGCCTCCAACAGCAGTGTAAGATAGAAAAAATATCTCTACTCCTAAAGCTGACCATTATTTGTTATTTTGTTTTGCGCTTGAATTACCCTGTCAGCCTTACTTGTGGTGCTACTTAAATCTCAGTACAAGCCATGACACAATCATATATAATCCCTTCCAGTGTCCCAATTAACAGGCTTCAGGTGCATGACATGCCTTGTTTCACATGTAAGGAATAGTGCATTCAATCCCTCGTGTATTCTCAGCAGCCATTAAGAGGAAGTAGGTGATACATGAAACATCTCCAGTGCATCATCATAGGCAGTCCCTCGAACGACAATGCCTTGCTTCCACGAGTTCACAGGTGTTTCGATGAAGGACCCGATGTTTCACTCCTGAACTCCAATTGAGAGAGTGGAAGATGCCTGTGCGTGAATTTTTTTAACGTGTGGTGACTGTTGCACACCAGCCACCACACGGGCTTGACAGAGCTAGGTCTTGGTCCAGTGGCAAGGATTAACCAAGACGACTGGAGACCTGTTCTGTAGCACAGACCTAGCGCGCACACATATCGCAATGTGGGCTGGCCCATGCTGCCCCTGGGCCCTCGGCTCTTCTGGGCCCCATACCCTCATCTGTCGCACCTCCGCCACAAACACTCGCCACTCATCCGCCACGATCTTCCCACTCCTCTGTACCTGGGATCTGCCAATGTTCCTGCCCATGCTCCAAAATGGCAACCAGGGTTTTGATGACGTCACCCAGTCGCCCATCTCAAAATCCTTGGAGCAGCTCACGCTGGAGGTTGACGTGGTATGCCGTTCCAGCTCTTTTATAGCCTGACCTGCGGAGTTGTTCTCTCGCAGGTTGGGGGGCCACGATGCACTCCCTTATCATGCACTCCCCTGGTCTATGTATTTAATGTATGCCTCTATCCTTAACCTCAATTGTTCTCTTATGGCTTTATTCATCCATGGTGTCTCATTAGTGTTTAGTTTGTTCTTTCCTTTTACCGGAATAGGTTGTTCTTGCACTCTGTTGAACACTGTTTTAAATGTTTCCCATTGCAGTTCTACCTCATTGTTTGCCAATATTGCTGCCCATTTTATTTTCCCAAGTTCTATTCTCAGCCCCTCAAAATCAAATTTTCTCCAATCTATTACCCTGGTTTTTGTCGTACTTATGTCCTTCTCAATTATCATCTTAAAGCATATTATATCATGGTCACTATTGTCCAGATGTGTCCCATTACTAGATCCAACAGCGAATCCTCCCTTGTTGGGCTTTTTATATATTGGGTTGGAAAGGAGTCATGTACACATTGTAGGAACTCTATTCCCTATTCCCTTTACCTACTTCTTCTGTCCAATTAATATCAGGGTAGTTGAAATCCCCCATGATTATTCTATGCATTTCACTCATTTGTCTGCATATTTCTTCCCCCACTGCACTTCCATTATTAGGTGATCTGTAGACTACACATATTAGTGTGATTGATCCTTTATTATCTTTATTTTCTTTTATCTCTGTCTATGTGGATTCTATTTTTGTCTTGCTGATAGCTGCATAATTTTTTTCTACTGCCATTTTTATCCCTAATAAGTATCCTCCACCTCCCCTTTTTCCCTCTCTATCTTTTCTAAATATGTTATACCCTGCAATGTTTAATTCCCAGTCCTGATTTTTCTGCAGCCATATCTCAGTAGTCCCTACTATGTCTGGTTCCTCAGAACACATGATTACCTCCAGATCCCCTGTTTTATTACAGACACTGTGGCCCCAAGTTTCGACATGATTTGCTCCTGATTTTTAGGAGCAACTGGTGTAGAACGGAGTATCTTAGAAATCGGAATTCTCGCCATTTAGTTTGCTCCAGTTCTAATCAGTTAAAACAGTTTCACTTTGGAACAGAATTTATTTTTCAAAAGGGGGCGTGGTCCGACCACTTACGGCTGTTTTCAAAGTTTCGCCAGTGAAAACTTACTCCAAACTAACTTAGAATGGAGTAAGTGAAGATTTTTGTACGCTCGAAAAAACCTTGTCTACACTTTAGAAAATCAGGCGTAGGTAACAAATCAGGCTACAAATCAGGCGTAGGGAATGGGGGGGGGGGGGGTTTAAAGGGAAGTTTACAAACATTAAACACTTCAGTTTTACAAATAAAGAGCCATCATCAATAATAAATGATAAAAACATCAATAAATCAACCAATAAATCAATCAAAAAAAATTAATAAGAAATATATATTTTTTTAAATCAATAAATAAAACATTTTCTACTTACCGACTGCAGCACCGGGAGCCCTCCAACAGCATGCTGGGATGCCCCCCAGGGTGTCTCTGTCAGTGTCTCTATCTCTCTGTCTGTGTCTCTCATTCTCTGTTTGTCAGTGTCTGTGTTTCTGACAGCGAGGGGAGGGGGAGGAGGGAGGTAGAGGGAGAGAGGGGGGAGCAGAGGGAGGGATGGGGGAGAAGGGGGAGGGGGGAGAAGGGGAGGGGGAAGGAGGTGAAGGAGATGGGGGGAAAGGGAAGAAGGGGAAGGAGATGGGGGGAGAAGGGGGAGGGGAAGGAGGGGGGCAGGAGGAGGGGGGGAGAAGGGGGGAGGGGGAGGAGGAGGAGGAGAAGGGGGAAGGAGGGGAAGGAGATGGGGGGGAGGAGGAGGAGAAGGAGGGGAAGGAGATGGGGGGAAGGAAAGGAGGGGGGGAAAGGAGATGGGGGGAAGGAGAAGGGGGAGGGGGGGGAAAGGAGAAGAGGGAGGGAGGCTGAACGGGCCGGGCCCAGCCGGGCCCGTGACTTTGGGCAGGGCCCGTCCCCAGCACCAGATTTACAGGTAGGTGGCGTTGGGTCGGGTCGGGGGGAGCGCGGGTCGGGGGGGTGGTGGGAGGGAGGTCGGTTCGGTTCGGGTTGGGGGGAGGGAGGGAGAGGGAGGTCAGGTCTGGTCCAGTCGGCGGGGGGGGGGGGGTGAAGCGGGAGTCGTGTCGGTGTCGGGTCCAGTCCGGGGGCGGGGGGGGGCGGGGAAGCGGGAGTTGGGTCGGGTCCAGTCCGGGGTGTCGGGTTGGGTTGGGGGGGGGGAGCAGGAGTCGGGTCGGGGTCCGGTCCGGTCCAGGGGCAGGGGGGGAGCGGGAGTCGGGTCCGGTCCGGAGACGGGGGACGGGAAGCGGGAGTCAAGTCGGGTCGGGAGGAAGCAGGAGCTGGGCGTGGGAGGAGCCTTATTCACGCAGCCCCAGTGAGGCCATTCGGCCAGAGCTAGGGGCTGCGTGCTTCGGGCCCCTCCCACACTGTAGCGCGCATGTGCAGAGGTCCCGGCACTGTTTTCAGCGCAGGGACCTGGCTCCGCCCCCTACAGCTCGTGCTGCGCTGCGCCGAGCTGCAAACGACCTGCAGGGAGCTGGAGAATCTGGAAGTTTTTTTTAGGCGCACTTTGTGGCACGAAAAACGTGTGTCCAGGTCGGGACTGCGCCGTTCTTGGCGCGGCTCGAAACTTGGGCCCTGTGTGTGTCGCTGTACAGACAGTTTAACTCATTTTTAATAGGATTTCCTCTCACTTTATGTTTAACCATCTTCTTAAGACTCCTGTTCTATAACTCTATTTATTCCCTTGCCATCAATGTCCTCCCTTACTTTATTCTTTCCTATACTCTCTTTTTCTGTTTTGTTGATATTTAGGCTCGTAACGTTTCTTGTAGATCCCTCCCCCCAACGTAAAGCCTTTGCCTCCTCCCTATTTACCCTTTCGACTAGGACATGGGTCCCATCCCGGTTCAGGTGGTCCCATCGGTACAGCTCCTTTCTGACCCAGAACTGGTGCCAGTATCAACAACAACAACGTGTATTTATATAGTGTCTTTAACATAGTAAAACGTCCCAAGGCGCTTCACAGGTGTATTATGAGATAAGAAATTTGACACCAAGCCGCATAAGTAGAAATTAGTGCAAGTGACCAAAAGCTTGGTTAAAGAAGTAGGTTTTAAGGACTGTCTTGAAAGAGGAAAGAGAGGTAGAGAGGCAGAGAGGTTTAGGCAGGGAGTTCCAGAGCTTGGGACCTAGGCAACAGAAGGCATGGCCACCAATGGTTGAATGATTATAATCAGGGATGCTCAGGAGGGCAGAATTAGAGAGCACAGACAACTCGGGGGTTTGTTGGGCTGGAGGAGATTACAGAGATAGGGAGAGATGAGGCCATGGAGGGATTTGAAAATAAGGATGAGAATTTTGAAATCGAGGCGTTGCTTAACCAGAAACCAATGTAGGTCAGCAAGCACAGGGGTGATGAGTGAGCAGGACTTGGTGTGAGTTAGGATATGGGCAGCCGAGTTTTGGATCACCTCTAGTTTACGCAGGGTAGAATGTGGGAGGCCAACCAAGAGTGCGTTGGAATAATTAAGCCTAAAAATAACAAAGGCATGGATGAGGGCTTCAGCAGTGGAAGAGCTGAGGCAAGAGCGGAGATGGGTGATGTTACAGAAGTGTAAATAGGTGGTCTTAGTTATGCTGCAAATATGTGGTTTAAAAACTCATTTCAGAGTCAAATATGACACCAAAGTTGGGAACACTGGTTCAGCCTCAGACAGAAGTTGGGGAGAGAGATGGACTCAGTGCCTAGGGAACGGAGTTTGTGGCGGGGACCGAAAACAATGGCTTCGGTCTTCCCAATATTCAATTGGAGAAAATTTCTGCTCATCCAGAACTGGATGCCGGACAAGCAGTCTGACAATTTAGAGACCATGGAGGGGTCGAGGGAAATGGCAGTGATGTAGAGCTGGGTGTCATCAGCGTTCAGTGTCCCATGAAAAGGAATCCCTCTTTACCACACCAGTCCTTTAGCCATGTGTTAAGTCTCCTGATCTGTCTACTTCTTTGCCAATTTGCACGAGGTTCAGGCAATAAACCAGAGATTATTACCGTCAAGGTCCTGCTTTTTAATTTAGAGCCTAACTCCTGATACTATTTCAGCAGGGCCTTCTCCCTGTTCCTACCTATGTCATTTGTTCCGACATGGATCACGACAGCTAGATTTACCCCTCCCTTTCCAAGTTCATCTCCAGCCGTCGTGAGATATCCCTTACCCTGGTACCGGGTAGGCAATGCACCCTTCATAATTCTCGTTCTAGGCTGCAGAAGACGCTATCTTTCTCCCTAATTATAGAGTCCAGTATTATTACCACATTTGTATTCTGCTCTTCCCCCCTTTGACAGCTTTCTGAGCCATGGTGCCTTGGTCTGCATTGTGTCTGTCCTCCCCACAGTCATTCTCGTCCTCGCAGGTAACGAGTACATCGTACCTGTTGGACAGGACCAGTGTCTGTGCGACCTCCTTCTCAACCTCTCCTAAATCCCTGCTACCTGGCTCCCTAACAGTCACACCCTACCTTTTCTGAACCTGTGCTTTCCTCTGGGGTGTGACTGTATTCTGGATAAAGCTGTCCAGAAATTTCTCCCCCTCCCTTGTGTGTCGAAGTGTCTCCAACTCGCATTCCAGCTCAATGAAACTGAGCCGGAGACATCTCCTGCAGACGTGTTTACTCGAGACAGCCCCGCTATCCACAAACTCCCACATATCAGGTGTCTGTTGTAGTCAACAGTGTGATACAATGTCTGATACAATGTCTCATTTTATACTTGAAAGTAAGACAGGTGCTAACATGTGGCCTTTCAGTTAAAGAAATGAAAGTTCATGTCTATGGCAACTTCAGTTAAGAAAAGACGTAATGGTCAAAACATGATTTAGTAGTTTAGAATATTGATTTGATGCAGTAAAGGTAAAAAAATGAAAAAGGGCTGACATCATCTTGTAATTCAGTGCATTTCCATCAGTTTCTATTTTTTACCACTAAATAACATGGACAGAGGTCCACTGTACACTTCAGATGTCATAACCCCCTTTCCCCAGCTTGAATAGCACATATCTTCAGTCAGGGGGCCAACCTTGCCTCTTTAATAGAAATTGCAGAAATCTGATGCCCCTCGTATTTACTCTTATTTGTTGTGGTTTCAACTACAGACCCCAACCAACAGTCATCACAATGAAAGTTATGGTGGGTTATAGAAAATTACATTGCACATTCTGTCTCTGTACACATACCACAATGTGAAAATGGCACTGTTCATGCTTAGGACTTTCCTTTTCAAAATAAACAAAGCCTTCCCTAATATTTCTATGCTCTTCTTTGAACAGTACCATAGGATCTTTTACATCTTACCTGAAAAATGGAACCTCTATCAGCCTAGATTATATGCTCGTCTCTGGAGTGGAACTTGAACCTTCTAACTCAGAGGCAAGAGTGCTATCACTGAGCCACATTACGATTGCTGTCAGAATTAAATACAAAATCTAATTAAAAATGCAAAAGATGATTTATATTAAATCAAAATATGAGCAGTATCTTTTGGCAGGAATTCTGTGCATGATCCTTGTAGTTAACATGAATTGTTATTTTTGTTTTGCAGGTTGGCCATGGATACCCATAGCAGTTCTGGCATATTTCTACTGCTATGCCCAAGTAGGAATTGAATATGACCGCCTCAAAAAATAAATCTTCTGTTAACCGTGTTATTTTTCCTTATTAAGTGAAAATATTGGTCCCATATATATTGTTTTTGCTTAAACTTTAAAATGCAATACACTTTTTTGATTATTAGTAACATTTTGGCTGTATTCCCGTCTCCCAATTTGCTAGACTGTTTGAATAAACTCTTACATACTTCTTGTAATGCAAGAGGTTTGGTGTGCGTAGTATGTATTAGCACTCTTTGAAATAGTATTTACAAAATGTATTGAAATTACCTATTTAAATCTTTATTCTGGTGCTTTCAAAGACACATAAATGCCTTTGTTAAAATATTAGGCAATGGAGTTTCATACAAGGGAATGTAACACCATTAAATTAATGGACAAGGGAAATTTCACACACCTGCTCAAAACATTTATTACTTCTCTTCTTCTAATATATCTCTCACAGCATGATTCTAACTAGGCAAATGTTCCTGTTTGTGGGAAAATGTGAGGTTATCCACTTTGGCAGAAATAATAGAAAAGAAAATTATAATATAAATGGAGAAACATTGCAGAGTGTTGCAGTACAGAGGGATCTGGGGGTCCTTGTGCATGAAACACAAAGTTAGTATGTAGATACAGCAGGTGCAGGAAGGCAAATGGAATGTTGGCCTTTATTGCAAGGGGGATGGAGTATAAAAGCAGTGAAGTCCTGCTACAACTGTACAGGGTATTGGTGAGGCCACACTTGGAGTACTGCGTACAGTTTTGGTCTCCATATTTAAGGAAGGATATACTTGCATTGGAGGCTGTTCAAAGAAAGTTCACGAGGTTGATTCCGGAAATGAGGAGGTTGACTTATGAAGATAGATTGAGTAGGTTGGGTCTATACTCATTGGAGTTCATAAGAATGAGAGGTGATCTTATTGAAACTTATAAGATAGTGAGGGGGCTTGACAAGGTGAATGCAGGAGGATATTTACACTCACAGGGGAAACTAAAAAACTGGGGGACATAGTCTTGGAATAAGGGGCCGCCCATTTAAAACTGAGATGAGGAGAAATTTCTTGTCTCAGAGGTTTGTAAATCTATGGAATTCTCTGCCCCAGAGAGCTGTGGAGGCTGGGTCATTGAATATATTTAAGGCGGCGATAGATAGATTTTTGAGCGATAAGGGAGTAAAGGGTTATGGGGAGCGGGCAGGGATTGGAGCTGAGTCCATGATCAGATCAGCCATGATCTTATTGAATGGCGGAGCAGGCTCGAGGGGCCAAATGGCCTACTCCTGCTCCTATTTCTTATGAAAGGTTAGGTTTTGGTACATACTGTGAGCTAATTTACAAAACTCAATTAGGATGAAGTGCATGTTTCACACAACTGGAGATTAATGCAGGTTAGCTGATCAATGAAATCACAGAAACAGTTTCTGATTACCTAATTCCAAAAAAGATTTAAGGGGTTAAATTACATTTTTTTAAAACACTGTTTATCTATTGGAATTAACTTGCACCAGATTGGCATGCAAAGCTGAAATGTTACATCATCACTGATAGGTCAAGCAGTACAATAGCTAGATATTCACCAGCAGTTTATCTTTTCTCATATTTGTGCTTACATTGGAGTGTTTCTATCACATAGAAACATCACATTTATTTACCCTTTTTGAACTAATTTTAACATTTTTAGTTATTTTGTCTTCCTCATACCAATATCTCTTTGCACCCTGTCTGTCTCTCTCGCCATACTCACTTAAGCAATCTATACATACTCTCTCCACGGTCAAACAAAAGGCACACATTCTCCCTCCTTGACACCTCTGCAGTCCTTGGCTTGGTCCACCACACCATCATCCTTCACTGCCTTTCCTCCATTGTCCAGCTTGGTGGGACTGCCGTTGCTGGATTTGACCAGTCATAGAATCACAGAAATATATGGCACAGAAGAAGGCTATTCGGCCCACCGTGTCCAAACTTAACCAAAGCATTTCCAGCAATGGTACCTTTGCCTGCCCCCACACCATACGTTTGGAGTCCCCAAGGATCTAGCCTTTGGGTCAGCTTCCATGCTGGTGACACCCAACTCAACCTCTCCAACCCCTTCACTGCTCCTGTATTGTCAGACTTGAATGAGGTGCAATTTCCTCCAGCTAAATATTGGGAAGGCTGTAGATATTGAGGGAGAAATTTGAGAGCGGCCCATTTGGGGCACTAAATTTTGAAAGCTAGAACAATTAGCGGCAGGCACTAATGATTCTCAGCTTTCTCTAAATTGGGTGTTAGTGCTCCAGTAAGGAAGTGGAGCGCTAAATCAAGCGCTATCATTTCCGTTGGAGCGCTAAACGACGCAGGCGGGGCAGTACTGGTGTAGCGCTGCACAATGTCCTGTGCAGCACTGCCGGAATCCGAGGATTCATCCCTCCCTTAAAGGGAAGGGCCATCGCTACATCTCTTCATTAGGATGAGTTAGCTGGCCCTGACGACAGCCATGATGCAGCCCCAAGCACTCTGGTGATCGATCGCGGCCGAAGAAAATTAAAAAAAAAATAACATTATGCATACGTAAAAAAAAATTCTTCCCTGCACCAACATCACCTTTATCTTGTGCCCCGAAGCGCTTGATCTCCCGAACAACACCTCCTGCAGCGGTCGGTGTTGTCGCCCGGTAATGCTGCAGGGGGCGGAACCCAAGTTCAGCACCTGGGCGCTACCAGGGTGATGCGCAGACAATGACATCATGATCTCTGGGCGCAGGAGATCGTGGCACAAGATGTTACCGCCGCCACAAATCTCTTGGCCAATTTAGCGGGAGTCGTTTCTTTTGCTGTGCCCAGTAAATCATTAGCGTTCGTTCTCGCCCCCCCTGCAGGCGATAACGGGAGGTACAAAGGAGACCAATTTCTAGGCCATTTTCTTCTGCCCCCAACACAAACATCGTATCCATGCCACTGATTCCATCCCCCTCTATGGCCACTGCCTCAGGTTCACAGCCTTGGAGTCCTATTCCACCGAGTTCAGCTTTCAACCCCATATCCTTTCCATTACAAAGACTGCCTACTTCCACCTCCATAACATTGCCCGCATCTGCCCCTGCATCAACCCATTTGTTGCTGAAACCCTTATCTGTGTCTTAGTCATCTCCCAACTTGACTATTCCAATGCTTTCCTGGCCAGTCTTCCATCCTCCACACTCTAAACTTTAGCACATGCACAACTCTGCTGCCCATATTGTATCCCACACCAAGGCTCACTCATCCGTCACCCCCCTCCTCACTGATCCACACTGGCTCCTTGTCCTACAATGCCTCAAATGTAAAATTCTCTTCCTTATATTTAAATCCTTTCATGGGAGCTTTTTAAAAAAACACAATGTGATATGTAAACAAATTGCTTTTGCTGAATTTGCAGGCAGGCAATGAGAAAAAGAGAGGGGAGGCACACTGGGAAAGGAGTGAAGGAACGTGCAAAGCCATAAGCATGAGGGCAGTCCAACAAATGGGAAGGAGGGTTGACATATGGGGAATGGCTGTCGGACCATAGACAAAAGGCAGCAGAACAGGAAAAAAATGTCATAAACCTATTGATACAAAATGAACATTAAAATACCACTGACAAACTTTATTCCTCCAAATTAGGTGCTGCCTGTTTGTATGTTTCCTCTCTCGTTCCCTCCACTTTTCCTGTGTTTTTTTTTTACATTGATTTTGTCTGGGTATCAAAATTGTAAACATATTTTGTGTTTCCCATTTCACTATAGATACTGCACAGTGTATCTGCCCCTTTGTTCAGAAATGTTTCCTCTTTCAACAGTAGGCTGGAACTATTTAACGACTATTTTAACAGTTTCTCCTATATTAGACATGTGAGGAAATGATAATCATTTGTATGTGTGCTGAGAAAATTTCATTCCAAGAGTAATGATTGCTGGTTTACTTTGAACAAATGAATAGCTAAGGCTTCAAATAGGTATCTTTGAAGATTGTCTTTCTGATTACTAATACTACAAGCTTCTCTGACCTGCCATTTATGTAACTTATTTTTGTATTCGTACTTTTTTTAAAAAGTACTAGTTTTAATCTCATTAAGACTGTGTTATCATTATGCGCTATTAGGTTAGATGCAAAACAAAACTGTCACACTGTGCCTTATCCCTACCCTCAGAAAAAGCAATCTCTACTCAAACCAATGTGACATTATAATTTCCTACACCAGTCTCATTATGATCTTTCTCAGTTAGACCAGCTGATTAGTGCTGAATTTGAAGTAGTTTTGTGCTGTGTCATTGCAGCTGCCCCAATGTTGACTGGCAAACAATGCTTGCTGTTGTAAGACTTTTAATTGCTTCAGAATGATGATACTTTTATCATGAAATATTTTGGCTGAATTTTAAGTCAGGGAGTATTCTTCATATTTTGGTTTTAAGTAATGAATAATGTGAGGACCGTATCATACACCACATTAGGTTTCTAAAATGAAAATTACAAAAAATTGAGGAAAGAATCTTGGTGATAAGTGGACTATTTAATATGCAGACAATCAATACTTCATAGATTTATGCACAAACACTAAAAGCTTAAATATGTATAAAATATTCTTTATTGTTATAAATAAAGTTTACATATCTTTACAAATCAAACAATTTGTGCTTCATGTTTCTTTTTGTTACAGGAATATATTAATATATATGATGTGCATAAATTATATTTCATTGACTTTCCATTTAATATTGCAAAACCGGTACATATGCCACTACTGGCAGCTTTTCTTGCTGACCACAAAAATAGGTCCTAAATTGTTCAGTACTTTTGTCATGCTCACGGGAGTATGTGCATAATTACACTAGTGATAAAAGTAAAGAAGTAGACTGGAACCAATATTGTAGGTTATCTGGTGCTTCTTTGATCTGGGAAGAAAATAAGTGAAGCACATATCTACAGTGTCCTCACCTTAATGCAGTTTGCAGGTTCATGCAAAAAGCTTCTACAAATAAACTCATTCAAAACAGGTATTTCTTTTATATTAGAATTTTTTCCAGTCACTTTTAATAGTGACGAAAAGCTGGTTGTCTTTAAATTGACATTTTCCACAAAGTTCGGAAGTTTTTAGCCTTTAAGTTAGCCGTTCATAATTAAAACATTTGTATTACTAAGTCTTACCTCTTCAGTGTCCTAGTCCATAACTTGTAACTACTGTACACAGTATTACTCTGCCTCTGTGATTTTTAATTCAGACACCCTATAGATCAAGTTACTGTGAGTATATCCAGCCATCCTGTGTTGCTAATCTGAATTTGTATAGCATATTGCTCAGCTCCTGTGTCAGCATTCCTAATGGAATACAGCAACAGGCTTTACAGCAGACAGATTGATACACAATTAATTAGAAAAGTCCTATCAATTCATTTCACTGTCTGACTACTTTTAAGAAATTTAGTCTAATTATTGTTCTTTGGAAATCACAGTAATGATGTATGATTTCAGCTATTTGAAGTAATTTGCACTGCTGAACTGTAAAAAATACACATTAGGAATTATTTAAAACTTATAAAAAATTAAAGCATCTCTTCTAAAGTATCTCTTATGCAGACCACATATATTGCATGGTACAATCTGCTAATTCCTCCTAGATTGATAAACAAAGGCTGCTGTAGAAAAATTACATGGAAATAATTGCAGTGTGTTTAACAAAGACTTCAGAATTATTTAATTTACTAGCTAATGATAATGGATTAAACCACTCATTGTATCTGATCAATGTAAACATCATTCCCTGTTTAAGACTGAATTCTTGGATCCTGTCTGGCATAGCCTTTCAGTATGCTACTCGTTTACAAGAATTGTCAACTGTCTGTGCCCTGGAAAGAATGACATTTTGGGCAAAACTACTTTTTACAATAGTTGCAATGGTAGAACCTTTTACACCTTTAAACCTTTCAAAATATAGTAAAAGCCCCAAACTGAAAATGGAATTTAAATTGTTACATATAACATTCAGAAAAGCTGAGAGTTACAAATTTCTATTGTTCCCATTTTTAAAAAATGTAAGCTTCCTCTCTGAATTGAGGTATGTTACAATGGGCTTGTTACAATTTTGCCTTTGAGCTGTTAAATGAGAAGATGCTCTGTTAGTCTTGAACTGTTTAAGAGTCTTTTCTGCCTGTACATAACAAATCGGCACTTAGTATGTTGCACTAGATCCTTTGAATTAGAAAAGCCTATCTTATGCGGCCACTGAATGATTTCTCCAAAGCTGGCCTTTATAAAAATGAACTCCTTAGCTCTTGCAGCAGCTGCTCTTTACATTCAAGTTTATGGTGGAATTAAATACTTAGTTTTTTCTAATTTCATATTTATCTTGAGACCAGCGGAGTCATGCAGAATGCTGTAAAGAAAACACCCAGAGCCTATGGTAACTTTTAAGATATATGTATCCAACGGTTTTAAAGCTGCTTTTATTACTGGTGCTGTTTGATTTTTGATTCTGGAAGAATTGCATCCAAGACTTGGCTATTGGCATTTACACTATTAAATAACTGCCAGCCTTGCGACCGATACCCAAATCCCGAGAATGAATTAAAAATAAAAATCTGTCTCTTTTGGCTCGACAATAGACTTGTAGACCCACAAAAAATCTGGGTGTATGAGTCTGTCATTAGGACAAGGGAGTCCGATTTAGTAACATAAATGCCAGGAGTTGGCCGACAGATTCTAGTCTTCCAGAATCCAGTAGGAAAGTAGTTTAAGAGTTCCAATTAATTGTAGCACCCCTACGAGGAAGGGGGAAATCATACAGGATTATTATCCAGTGATTGCTGCACAAAATGTGTGTGTGGCACTGGAAGAGGACAAATTGGGCTCAAATTTTGACGTTCCCACAATTAAAAGATTTTTGGTACTGACTGTCTCGAGTCACACATGAAGAACGGCCACTTAAGACAAGATATTGGAGGTTACCCTGCACCTGTGGAACCACGGCCTAGCATAAGTTAGTAGCTTTAGGAGGGGATGGGAAGATATTTTTAAAATTCCAGCTGAGGTGTGAAGACCGCAGGCAGAAACAACAGGGCTGTGAACATAAACAACTCACAGCTCTTTTATGTTCTAAAACGGCAATAAATCTTCACCTTTGAAAGTTCAGCTCAAAAAGCTTAAAAAAAAAGTGGACTGTTTGATTTGTGCTGCTTAAACAAAGCAAAGGTTAGCATGAACATGAAGCAACGGGATGATCCACATTCAGTTAAAAGCTGCAAAGGAGGACAATTAATCTTTGTCCTCAGCTGTTACTTTCCTGCAATTTAACAAAATCAAACTTATATTTCTGTTCCATAAAATCAGCAACTACATGGAGCAGGAAGAGGCATACGTTCTGTGTACGACATAACTTTGGTAAATAATAAATCTAAAGAAATACAGTACTGATCTGTAAAAAGGTTTCCTTTGGTTACACCAGTGAAATAGAGAGGCTATGCAGATGTTATGCAGTGAAATAAGGAATCCTGCATTTTTATAATTAGGCTCCTGCAAAAGTGTGGCATTTGTAACTATGAAATGACATAATAAGCCAGCATGCCAAAGTTATTTTTAGATTGATTGGGAATTTATGATTTCATTTCTTTTAAACTGTCTGATCAAAATATATACAACAGCAAATCAGTAAAAACAAAAGGAATGTTCTTTAGTCTTCATTCTGTAAGTGTGGCATATATATTTGGGCATGCCTCCAAGAAAAGATCAGAAAACAAGCATGATTAAGTCCCACCATTTCAGCACTCTGGACAGCTCATCTTCAAATTAGATGATGTTTAGTAAATGACACCTGAATTTTCCCATTAGAGTTTTTTTTAACCTAAAGGCTGGTTCAGTTAGAACTGCTGATCTTCCTTATCAGATTCTGGGGTTGTTGGCCTTGAGATTTCAAATATTTCCTGTGGCGAATGCGAGGATCTTGCGTTTAATATCCTCAGTATATCTGAAAGTTGTTTTTCAATATTGGTGATCTTGTTATTCAGGGACTTTATGTCCTGTTTCAGCTCAGTTTTTACTTCCAATATGGTTGCTTGAAGGGTCTGTTCGGGAATTGGATAAAAAGTGTGCTTTGCCTCCGTCAGTACGGGGCTTCGGTCCTGAGGACTCCGTGTTTCTCCTGCATTGTCTAATCTCAAATCACTCTTTGTGATACCACTGTCACAGGAATCTGTTTTTCTCAGAGACATCTCCTCGTGTGTTTTAGTTCTTTCTGGTAAAGTTTCCATAGATTCTGCCTTTGACACTTTATTCCAGTCTTCTGCTTTAGAAGCAGATTCTTTAAATTTTGACCAGCCTTTTCGCTTACTGGACTCTCCAGCATGTTGAGCAGCTGCAAATTGCTCAGATGTTGGAGCTTGCAGTTTAGCCTGGTCTGATGTCTCTGATGTTGAGGCTCTAACCACTTGTGAAGGGATTGGAGTTGCAGGACTTTCAGTTACTGTAACTATACTCGTTGTTGCAGCAACATCTGTTACAGGGCCATCTAACTGTGCAGGGCCTTTCTCTATGTCATCATTATCCTTCATTCTTTCTGCCGCTATACGGGCCTCCTTCTGCTGTCTAAACCTTTGGAAAAGTCTGCGTACAGGATGGTCGGCAGGCAGGTTTAATGGCGCCTCATTTTTCCTCCTCATCCTTTCTTCTTCTTCACGCTTTACATCACTGATCTTCCTGAACACAATCTACATGAATGAAAGGATGGAAAAATCAGAGATTTATAGTTCAGTTATTACATTACATGTGCACAAATCTTCCCTCACATTATGGGCAATTGTTAAAGGTGCATCATTGCTGCCAAACAGCTACAAAAAGTATTTTTGCTTCTGTTGACTAACACACAATATATTGGCATTATTTAAGTCATAGCAATGTCATTTACACCACTTTAATGTGATGCAATTGTTGGGAAAATGCTGGAGTCTTATTAAGGAAGTAGTTGCGGGACATTTGGAAAAGCATAATTCAATCAAGCAGAGTCAGCATGGTTTTATGAAAAGGAAATCATGTTTGACAAATTTGCTGGAGTTCTTTGGGGATATATCGAGCAGGGTGGATAAGGAGGAACCAGTGGATGTGGTATATTTGGATTTCCAGAAGGCATTCGATAAGGTGCCACATAAGAGGTTATTGCACAAGATAAAAACTCACAGGGTTGGGGGTAATATATTAGCATGGATAGAGGATTGGTTAACGAACAGAAAACAGAGAGTCGGGATAAATGGGTCATTTTCCGGTTGGCAAACAGTAACTAGTGGCGTGCTGGAGCCTCAACTACTTAAAATCTAGATTAATGACTTGGATGAAGGGACCTAGTGTAATGTAGCCAAGTTTGCTGTTGATACAAAGAACATAAGAAATAGGTACAGGAATAGGCCATACGGCTCCTCAAGCCTGCTCCGCCATTCAATAAGATCATGGCTGATCTGATCATCGACTCAGCTACACTTCCCTGCCCGCTCCCCATAACCCCTTATCCCCTTATCGTTTAAGATGGGTGGGAAAGCAAATTGTGAGGAGGACACAAAAAATCTGCAAAAGGATATAGACAGGCTAAGTGAGTGGGCAAAAATTTGGCAGATGGAGTATAATGTAGGAAAATGTGAGGTTATCCACTTTGGCAGAAATAACAGAAAAGCAAATTATAATTTAAATGGAGGAAAATTGCAAAGTACAGAGAGACCTGGGCGTCCTTGTGCATGAAACAGAAGTCAGGTACCACAAGTAATCAGGAAGGCAAATGGAATCTTGGCCTTTATTGCAAGGGGGATAGAGTATAAAAGCAAAGAAGTCCTGCTACAGCTGTACAGGGTATTGGTAAGGCCACACCTGGAGTACTGCGTACAGTTTTGGTCTCTGTATTTAAGGAAGGATATATTTGTATTGGAGGCTTTTCAGAGAAGGTTCATTAGATTGATTCCGGAGATGAGGGGGTTGATTTATGAAGATAGGCTGAGTAGGTTGGGCCTATACACATTGGAGTTCAGAAGAATGAGAAGTGATCTTATTGAAACTTATAAGATAATGAGCGGGCTCGAAAAGCTGGATGCAGAGAGGATATTTCCACTCATAGGGGAAACAAAAACTGGGGGATATAGTCTCAGAATAAGAGGCCGCCCATTTAAAACAGATGAGGAGGAATTTCTTCTCAGAGGGTTGTAAATCTATGGAATTCTCTGCCCCAGAGAGTTGTGGAGGCTGGGTCATTGAATATATTTAAGGTGGAGACAGACAGATTTTTGAGCGATAAGGGAATAAAGGGTTATGGAGAATGGGCAGGGAAGTGGAGCTGAGTCCATGATCAGGTCAACCATGATCTTTTTGAATGGTAGCCAAATGGCCTACTCCTGCTCCTATTTTTTATATTCTTCTGACCCATGACTCTTGCTGACGCATCTGCAAAGCAGCACTGATCTTTTAAACGTAAGTTGGTTGTCCTTTTGGTTTAGACCATTATTGATTTCTTGTGCCAGTGTTGGTCTAAAACTGATGGAACACGCAAAGTGTTTACAAATAACATATTGCTTTAAAGAAGAAAATGTTCAAAAGATAACATTCTAATTCATATGTAATCAAAAATGTTGAGCTATAGTTCAAGGCTACGCAAAGTTACATGACTAAAATATTAAAAAGTCTAAATCTATTTTCAAAAATTTATGTCACTGTTTGAATAATAATGCTTAAAAATCATTACCGAATTCACTAGGCATGTTATGATAGTTCACTAAAGAACAATAGTGTCTTTGTTTTCACACATTAATTTAACTACTGAGATATGACCATCCATCACTGCTTTACTTAATACTTGTGGGGAATAATTTACAAATTGTTCAGAGCCTTTCATTGCATTACAAACTGTATAATAATCTACAATTGATGACCAAAATAGCATTCAATCATATCTTGACTTCAATATTCTTAGAATTGGGAAGAGGAATAAACCCAGCAATTACAGTTTAGTCAGCCAAATATCCGTGGTGGAGAAACCTTTAGTGATAATTATCGAGAAAAAAAATTAACTGGCACTTGGAAAATTAGGGGCTAATAAATGAAAGTCAGCATTGATTTGTTAAAGGCAAAAGCAAAATACTGCAGATGCTGGAAATCTGAAATAAAAACAGAAAATGCTGGAAATACTCAGCAGGTTAGGCAGCATCTGTGCAGAGAGAAACATAGTTAACATTTTAGGTCAATGATCTTTCATCAGAACTGAAACATTAACTCTGTTTCTCTTTCTCCACAGATGCTGCCTAACCTGTTGAGTATTTCCAGCATTTTCTGTTTTTATTTGTTAAAGGCAAATTGTTTTTGACTAATCTGATGGAGTTATTTGATGAAGTAACAGACTTGGTTGATGAGGGTAGCACGGCTGATGTTGTGTATATGGACTTTCAACAGAAATTTGACAAAGTACCACTTAATAGACTTGTAAGAAAAATTAAAGCCCATGGGATTAAAGGGACAGTGACAGTATGGATACAACATTGGCTAAGGGACAGAAAGCAGGAAATAGTGGTGAACGGTTGTTTTTCAAACTGGAGGGAAGTATACAGTGGTGCTTCCCAGGGGTAGGTATTAGGACTACTGCTCTTTTTGATATATATTAATGACCTGGACTTAGATATACAGGGCGTTGTTTTAAAGTTTGCAGATGATATGAAACTCGCAAATGGAGTAAACAATGAGCAGGTTAGTACAGACTTCAGGAGGACATAGACAGACTGGTGAAATTTAACTCAGTGTGAAATGATACATGTTTGTAGAGGAATGCCAAGAGGCAATATAAAAACTAAATGGCACAATTTTAATGGGGGTGCAGGAACAGCGAGACCTGGCAGTGTATGTACACACATCTTTGAAGGAGGCAGGGCAAGTTGAGAAGGCTGTTAAAAAAGCATATGGGAACCTTGGCTTTATTAATAGAGGAATAGAGTACAAAAGCAAGGAAGTTATGCTAAACCTTTATAAAACACTGGTTAGATCCCAGCTGGAGTATTGTGTTCAGTTCTGGGCACCACACCTTAGGAAGGATGTCAAGTCCTTGACGAGGGTGCAGAAGAGATTTACTAGAATGGTTCCAGGGATGAGGGATTTAGTTTATGTGGAGAGACTGGAGAAGCTGGTGTTGTTCTCCCTAATACAGAGAAAGTTAAGAGGAGATTTGATAGAGGTGTTCAAAATCATAAACCCTTTTGATAAATAAGGAGAAACTGTTTCCAGTGGCAGAAGGGTCTGTAACCAGAGAACACAGATTTAAGGATAGACATGAGAAAAAAACTGTATTACACAATGAGTTGTGATCTAGAATGTATTGCCTGAAAGATGGTATTAATTCAGGTAAATGAACTGTTAATGCCGGGGTAAATAAGAAAATTCTTTTGGATTCATATCCCTAAACACAAAGCTACGAGGAAGGGATAGAACAGTTCCAATTGTTTATAATCTCATCCATTGCAAAAGCTAAAAGACACAAATCAGGTTATTGAAAATAAATCCGAGTTAAGAACATAAAAAATAGGAGTAGGGCATATGGCCCCTTGAGCTATTCAATAAGATCATGGCTGATCATCGACCACAACTCCATTTTCCCGTTCGATCTCCATATCCCTTGATTCCCCAAGATTCCAAAAATCTATCGATCTCAGCCTTGAATATACTCAGCATCCACAGCCCTCTGGGGCAGAGAATTCCAAAAGACTCACAACCCTCTGAGTGATTCCTCCTCATCTCGGTCTTAAATGGCCTACCCCTTATCCTGAGACAATGCCCCTAATTCCATAGCACTCCAGCCAGGGGAAACAACCTCTCAGCATCTACAATGTCAATTCCCTTCAGAATCTTGTATGTTTCAATGAGATCATTTCTCATTCTTCTAAACGCCAGAGAGTATAGGCCCATTCTACACAATGTCTCATTATAGGACAGTTCTCTCATCCCTGGAATCAATCTAGCGAACCTTCATTGCACTGCCTCCAAGGCAATTATATCCTTCCTTAGATAAGGAGACCAAAGGGCCAAAATTCAGGCCGGCCCGAAACCTGGTGAACCCTACTGTTTTTGAAGTGTTTTCACCGCCGCGTAAGATGAGGTCGCCTCTTTTGCAAAATTCAGCTCTGTCGTTTTTTTTGAGGCGGATCGGAAGTCGGTCATAATGGGACGGAAGTGGGGCGGTAAACAGCAGATCACCAACGAGAGGGGCGGAAGTGGAGGCGGGACGAGTCAATCATCAGCGGAGTGGTCATGACGCATGTGCGGCACCAGGTCTCTCCCTTTCACTTAAAGGGGAGAACCGCTGCGAGCTCTGCGAAGATTCTAGTTAGGTCCACTGGGCCACCAGGGAGGGTTTCGGCCGGGCCAGCGGCCTAGCACCAAGAGGGGCTGCCAGGCTGCCTGCTGGCGGCCCAGCTGAACCCGAAGGCCGATCTTGAAGTCGGCTGGCAAAAAAAAACACAGCGGCTGCGGCAGTAGGCCCTCATCTTTAATGGCCACTGCACAGCCAAATTCCACACACAAGACAAGGTGCACCGTCAGAATCGCGGTTCATGGATTTTTGAAGCTGAATTTGGCTGGAGGTGCGGGAGATTGGCAGTGCGCCCTTTGATGATGCACTTAGGACCAGTCGGCAGCAGCGGGGAATCGCTGGAAAATACACCAAGGTGAATTTCGCTGGCGGCAGCCATTTGACCGGAAATCGGTGGTCACTGGACTCTGCCACTTAGCCGCCGCTTTCTGGCGGTAAAGTCTTTTTGGGAGTCTGAATTTCGGCCCACAAATCTGTGCACAGTACACCAGGTATGGTCTCACTAAGACCCTGTACAATTGTAGCAAGACTTACTTACTCTTATACTCAAACCCCCTTGCAATAAAGAACATTCTTATTGACTTCCTTATTGGTTGCTGTACCTGCATGCTAGCTTTCTGAGTTTCTTACACGAGGACACTTAAATCTCTCTGAACACCAACATTTAAAAGTTTCTCACCATTTAAAATTATTGTTTTTCTATTCTTCCTACCAAAATGAATAATCTCACATTTCCCTACATTATACTCCATCTGCCACCTTAATGCCCACTCACTTAGTCAATCTATATCCCTTTGCAGACTCTTAGTATTCTCCTCACAGCTTACTATCCCACCTAGCTTTGTATCGTCAGCAAACCTGGATACATTACACTTGGTCCCTTCATCTAATTCTTTCTAACAGCACTGTGGGAATACTGTCACCAAACAGTGCAGCGGTTCAAGAAGGCGGCTCACCATCATCTTCTCAAGGGTAATTGGGGTTGGGCAATAAATGCTGGCCTTACCAGCGACGCCCACATCGCAGGAATGAATAAAAATGATTATAGATTATAAATAACTGAGGCCCCAGTACCGATCTTTGCGGCACCCCACTAATTATAGCCTGCCAACCTGAAAAAGACCCATTTATCCCAACTCTCTGTTTTCTGTCCCTTAACCAATCCTCTATCCATGCTAGTACATTACCTCCAATCCCATGAGTCCTTATCTTGTGTAATCACCTTTTTCTGGCACTTTATCGAATGCCTTTGGAAATCCAAAAATACCATATCTACTGGTTCCCCTTTATCTACCCTGCTAGTTACATCCTCAAAAATCTATTAAATTTGTCAAACACGATTTCCCTTTCATAAAACCATATTGACTCTGCCTAATCATGTTATGATTTTCTAAATGCCCTGATACCACTTCCTTAACAATGGATTTCAGTATTTTCCTGATGACTAATGTCAGGCTAACTGGCCTGTTGTTCACGGTTTTCTCTCTCCCTCCTTTCTTCTTACAGTTGTTACCTTCCAATCCGCTGGGACCGTTCGAGAATCTAGGGAATTTTGGAAGATCAAAACCAATGCATCTACTATCTCTGCAGCCACCTCTTTTAGAATCCTAGTATGTAGACTGTCAGGTCCAGGGGATTTGTCGGCTTTTGGTCTCATTAGTTTCTCTTGTAATTTTTTTCTAGTTATATTAATTATATTAATTTCCCCACCCTCATTAGACCCTTGGTTCCCCACCATTTTTGGTATGTGAAGATCGATACAAAATTTGTTTAAAGTTTCTGCCATTTCCTTATTCCCCATAATAATTTATCCTGTCTCAGCCTCTGGAGGGACCAACATTTACTTTTGCTACTCTCTTCCTTTTTACATACTTGTAGAAGCTCTTACAATCGTTCTTTATATTTTTTGCTAGTTTTCTTTCATTCTATTTTTTCCTTATCATCATTTTTTTGGTCATCCTTTGCTGGTTTCTGAAACTCTCCCAATCCTCAGGCTTACTACTATTCTTCACAACATTATAAGCTCCTTCTTTCAATCTAATGCTATCCTTACCTTCTTTAGTTAGCCATGGATGGATCACTTTTCCTGTGGAGTTTTTGTTTCGCAATGGAATGTATTGTGCTCTAAGACGAGTTAAACAATTTGATCTGTTAAAAATAGTGATTTTTTTTTAAGGTCTTGGAATACTGTCCCCATATGGATCCTTTAAATTATTAAATGTTTGTTAGTAATCACTGCAAATAAGTTCTTAATGAACCTTATGAACAAAATGGGATGCAGGAACAGAGAAATTTGGAGGTTCACTTAAATCCTTGGTGTAGGCAGGACAGTTGATAAAGCTGTTTTAAAAGTATACAGGACCCTTGGATTTAAAAGTGGCAAATGTTTAAAATATAAACCTTGGTTCTTGTTATCCACCTTTGGCACTGCAAAAGTTTACGTATATTTAAAACTACAATACAGTACAGAAACAAATATGTTGTGCTGTAGGACTGGAATGGGGAAACCAGATTCAGGGCACTAGCCATTCAAAGCTGCAGTACTCAGGCACAATATAACAAATGGCTATTACGCCTACAGGTGATGAATGATAATGTAGGTATTATCAAGTTAAAAATAATGATGGGTAGGTACTTGGCTGAGCGAGCTTTATTACTTGCAATTTTTACAATTCAGATTTAAATGTCAGTCATTTGAAAGATGTCCTAAATACAATTCTAAATTCTCTTATTATGTTCCATTCAAAATAAATCCAATTTTGTTGCCTGAGTAGCATATTTTTAAACCAATTACTTTATAGCAAATTAATATAATTTCATTTCTCAACAGTTAATAAAAGTTTGAATTGTAAAATAAGCATCTACGCAAAACAAAAAAGAGTTGTTTCCCAAGCTATTTTTTTCATATTCACTTGTCACTTAAATGCAGACAAGATACAACATGATCAAAAATAACCTCGTGGTAGCCTAATTTTAAAAAAAAACAGATATAAAGAGCACTAGCTTTAGTTCTGTTATTTGTTAATGTTAGTAGAACTTAATCATCTGTAACTTTCACAGTGTCAGTCACTGTGTTTGTGTTTGTAGGTGTAAAACAGAAATTTGTCTCGAATGGTGGCGTAAGTTAACATGAAGGACCACAGGCGAGCCAAAACCCCAACAGCCACTGACCCTAAGGGGGATGAAGTTGCCCCTTCCCTTAAGGCCTGTTACCGCTGGAAATCAGCGGCCACGCTGTGGAGTAGAATGGCTGTCGATTTTTCGTAGAATGGCCGCCATTTTGAAAATTACCCTCCTGCGGTATCCCACTCCCCCCACTACCGCTCCGCTGCTGCCGATCCGTCCTAAGTGTGTCACCAGAGCGCGCACCGCCGATGTTCCCCCCTGATTGCTGCTCGTGAAAATCTTGCTGCTGCCATTTGGTGTCACCGGCAGCCTTTTCTGCCAATGCACTGTGCTTGTAGTCCTTGCAAGAAGGCAGTGCAGCTGCCATTAAAGGGGAAGACCTGCTGCCGCGGCTACCATCTTAATTATACCCCCGGATTTGGCTAGGCCACCAACAGGCAGCCTGGCACCCACACTTTGGCTGGCTTGGCCAAAACCCTCTCTGGTGGCCCAGTGGACCGAACTTCAAGACTCGCACAGGCTCTACCCTTTAAGTGAAGGGGAGAGACGTGGTGACGCGTTAGTGCGATGACCGACAGCAGAGGACACTCCGCCCGCCTCCCCCAACTTCCGCCCTTCTAGTGTGTGAACCTCCGCTCACCACTGCACTTCCACCCCTATGATGGCCGACCTCCAGGCAGCTGGGGAAAAAAAAGCAAAGAGCGGAATTTTGCTCAAGAGCCCACCACATCAACCACGCCAGTAAAACCATCTGAAACAGGGTAGGCGCACTGCGTTTCCGGCGGTGGGCAATTTCGGCGCCAAGGTATTTGTAATTTATTTGCTTCATGGGTTCTTTGATTAAGAATTCATAGCAACACATTGCTATTAAGAACTATTTGGTTTATTAGCAATCACACTATGCATTACCAGTTCATCCACTAGGCTCACAACAGCATGCCTCATCATGGATAACCTAGGCCCAACTAACTGGGATTTTATGGAGTCTTGTGAACATCACATGACTGGCTCAGCCACTCACAATCCAACAACTCTACAAACCTGTGAGCATACCCCCCTTTTTTTTTAGAAGCAAGGTGTTTATACAATATTTCAAAAGATTCCTTATCATGATTACAATTTTACAAATTCGACTACTGAGCCTGGGTACTTTGTTGCAAGCTTTTAGCTTTCTCCTGCTCCGACCTTCATTTCTTTGCAGTTGGCTGGCTATACCCATTTTCTATATTCTTATTTGACTCAGGAGACCATCTTGGGGAAATTCTTATTTTCAGGGCTTGTAGCCCAGGATTCCTGACCTCTATCTTCCTGTGTCTGCTTGAGTTTCCTTGGAATCCTTATATCAGTCCTAGCTTTCTTCCTAAGATCTTGATGTATCCAGTTATCAATATCCTGTCTAGTTGGTTTGTGTTTTCTCGTTGATCTTCTCAACTGAACCCTAACTCCACCTCCCACCCTCGGAAGATACAGAGTCTCGGTGAGATTGTTCCATACCCGAAGAACCGCCTTCAGTCGGCTGCCTCTGAGTTGGTGGGGATTTGGACGCTGTGACCGTTGAAGTACTTGGACCTGCCAACTCACTCTGATCATCATCTGAGTCAGGCTTATAATCATCTACTCATGGTACCGAAGGTGCATCGCTCACTAGAAACATGTGATCCACATGAACCTTCCTGATGTATTCACCAATTTTGACCAAGTACTGCTTGGTGCCACATACCCGAATATTTGTACAATGCCTATTTGAGTGGACTTACCCTTTTTGACGGACTGAGAACTTTGACTTGATCACCCTCCCGAAAGCACCGTTCTTTAATATCGGAATGATAATGAAGTTTTTGCACTGATTGTGCCTTCTCTACCTTAACAGAAAAATTCGGTTGCAATAAACTGAGACGCGTCCTCAGCCTACGCTTCATCAATAATTCAGCAGGTGTGTACCCTGTTGTAGAATGTGGCATAGTTCTATATTTGAAAAGAAAATTTGCTAACATATGCTTCATCCTCACTGATGATCCAGTATGTAAAACTCGTTTCCGCAAAGCCTCCTTGATAATGCTGACCGACAAATTTCGTGGACCGAAATTGCGGCTCGTTATTTGACACCATTTCTTTGGGCAACCCATGGCATGCAAAAATATTCAGTAATTTATCCAATGTACGCTCTGTAGTCGTAGATGACCCCATATGCTGTACCTCCAGCCATTTCGAATGGCTATTGATTAGAACCAGAAAATTATCACTGCCCCCCTCGCAAAAATCAATATGTATTCTTTGCAACGGTCTCGTTGGCCAAGTCCATGTTTGCAGCAGTGTTTTAGCTGGCATGACCCTGCAGTCATGACAGACAGAAGTATTAGTAAGTAAGTGTAATAAGTCTTTATCTAACCCGGGTCAATAAACAAAACTTCGGGCCACCGCTTTCATGCCTACAATGCCAGTATGCTCACTGTGAAGTTCTGTCAAGACTTTGGCCCGTAGTGCACTGGGAATGACTATCTTCAGGCCCCATTTTAGATATCCTGTTCAAATGATAATTCGTGCCGACAATGATAAAAGGGTTTTATCCCCTCGTCTAAATGCGTCTGACCTTCAGACCATCCTCGCAGGGTGTGCTTGTAGGCCCGCTGTAACGTGGCATCTTTCTGTGTGTGTTCTGCAATAACACAGGTGGTGACTGGAATGTCCTCATCATCGACAGCTGGAGTAAAGATTGACTGTTCGCAGCCAATTTCAGAATCATGAGGCAACCTTGAAAGGGCATCCGCCACTGCATTCTGCTTCGACGTGCAATACTCGATTTTGTAATCATACTGAGACAATATAATAGCCCATCTTTGCATCCTGGAATTGCCGTCTTTGGGCCTAGGATAGCTTGTAACAAGTTTGTGATCAGTTACTACTGTGAATTGACATCCCAAAAGAAACTGGTGAAACTTTTTAATACCAAATATAATTGCCAAAGCCTCTTCCTTAATCTGGGCATAATTTTGTTCGCTTTTGTTGAGCGTACATGATGCAAAGGCAACCGTTTTTTTCCTGCCCATCATTCATAACATGATTGATCACTGCTCCCACACCATACCCAGAGGCATCACATGCTAGTCTTAGTTCACGAGTCAGATTATAATGAACGAGAACAGCACTACTGCTCAAGCATTGCTTGCATGTGTCCTATGCATTCTGTTGCTCTGTCCCATAACCAACACACACCTTTTTTAAATAAATAATGGAGTGGTGTGAGTACCGTTGCTAGTCCAAGAAGGAAACGAGCATAATATTGGACCATGCCTAAAAGGGATCGTAATTCAGTAATATTTTTCAGTTCCAGAGCCATCATGATCGCTTGCACTTTCTCCTTAACTGGTTGGAGACCATTTTTATCTATCCGCAATCCTAGATAAACCACCTCACGCTGTATGAATACACATTTACTCCTCTTCAGCTTCAGATTATGGTCAGTGAACTGTCCGAATACTTTTTCTAAGATTTCCATGTTTTCCTTCTCTGTGCCGGTAGCTATCAACACATCATCTTGATTGCACAAACAGTGATCTATTCCCTGTAAGATCTGATCCATGTTGGCCTAAAATATCTTCGGTGAAGACTTGATACCATAGGGCCACTTAATGTATGAATATAAACCTGTGTATGTGTTGAATGTCAGATAATGCTGACTATCCTTGTCATTGTGGACTTGAGCATAGGCGTGGGAGAGATCCTTTTTTGTGAAGACTTTGGCTCCCACCAGATTTGCATACAGGTCCTGTGATGTCGATAAAGGGTACTGTCAACTGCTCAATTCAGGGTAATTTTATATTCCCCACAGCGCCATACCATTTTGTCTGCCTTCGGAATTACAACTAACAGGGCGGCCCAGTCATTCCTATCAGTTTTCACTAAAACTTAGTTTTTCCCCAACTTATCAAGCTCTTGCTCAACTTGCGATTTTAATCCATATGGTATTGGCCTTGGTCTAAAAAAAATAGTTTTGGCATCTGACCTAATCCGAATATGTGCATGTATCCCTTGACGCCCTCACAAGGGAAATTAGGGATAGTGTTAAATCCAAAGAAGAGGCATATAAATTGGCCAGAAAAAACAGGAAACTTGAGGACTGGTAGAAATTTAGAATTCAGCAGAGGAGGACTAAGGCTTTAATTAGTAGGGGGAAAATAGAATATGAGTGTAAGTTTGCAGGGAACATAAAAACTGACTGCAAAAGCTTCTATAGATATGTGGAGAGAAAAAGATTAGTGAAGACTAATGTAGATCCCTTGCAGTCAGAATCAGGTGAATTCATAATGAGGAACAAGGAAATGGCAGACCAATTGAACAAATACTTTGGTTCTGTCTTCACTAAGGAAGACACGAATAACCTCCCGTAAATACTAGGGGACCGAGGGTCTAGCGAGAAGGAGGAACGGAGGGAAATCTTTATTATCCAGGAAATGGTGTTATGGAAAATGATGGGACTGAAGGCTGATAAATCCCCAGGGCCTGATAGTCTGCATTCCAGAGTACTCAAGGAAGTGGCCCTAGAAATAGTAGATGCATTGGTGGTCATTTTCCAAAATTCCATGGACCCTGGATCAGTACCTAAGGATTGGAGGGTAGCTAATGTAACCCTACTTTTTAAAAAAGGAGGGAGAGAAAAAACAGGGAATTATAGACCGGTTAGCCTGATATCGGTGGTGGGGAAAATGCTGGAATCAATTATTAAAGATGTAATAGCAGCGCATCTGGAAAGCATTGACAGGATCGGTCCAAATCAGCATGGATTTATGAAAGGGAAATCATGCTTGGCAAATCTTCTAGAGTTTTTTGAGGATGTAACTAATAGAGTGGATAAGGGAGAACCAGTGGATGTGGTGTATTTGGACTTTCAAAAAGCTTTTGACAAAGCCCCACACAAGAGATTAGCATGCAAAATTAGGGCACATGGTATTGGGGGTAATGTATTGACATGGATAGAGAACTGGTTGGCAGCCAGGAAGCAGAGAGTTGGAATAAACAGATCCTTTTTAGAATTGCAGGCAGTGACTAGTGGGGTGCCGCAAGGTTCAGTGCTGGGACCCCAACTCTTTACAATATACATTAATGATTTGGACGAAAGAATTGAATGTAATATCTCCAAATTTGCAGATGACACTAAGCTAGGTGGCAGTGTGAGCTGTGAGGAGGATGCCAAGAGGCTGCAGGGTGACTTGGACAGGTTAGGTGAATGGGCAAATGCATGGCAGATGCAGTATAATGTGGATAAATGTGAGGTTATCCACTTTGGGGGCAAAAACAGGAAGGCAGATTATTATCTGAATGGTGACAGATTAGTAAAAGGGAAGGTGCAACGAAACCTGGGTGTCATGGTACATCAGTCACTGAAGGTAGGCATGCAGGTACAGCAGGCAGTAAAGAAAGCAAATGGCATGCTGGCCTTCATAGTGAGGGGATTTGACTATAGGAGCAGGGAGGTCTTACTGCAGTTGTACAGGGCCTTGGTGAAACCTTGAGTATTGTGTGCAGTTTTGGTCTCCTAATCTGAGGAAGGATGTGCTTGCTATTGAGTGAGTGCAGCGAAGGTTCACCAGACTAACTCCCAGGATGGCAGGACTGACATATGAAGAAAGACTGGATCGGCTAGGCTTATACTCACTGGAATTTAGAAGAATGAGAGGGATCTCATAGAAACATATAAAATTATGACGATACTGAACAGGTTAGATGCAGGAAGAATGTTTCCGATGTTGGGGAAGGCCAGAACAAGGGGTAAGCCATATAGGACCGAGATGAGGAGAAACTTTATCACCCAGAGAGTGGCGAACCTGTGGAATTCTCTACCACAGAAAGTTGTTGAGTCCAGTTCGTTGGATATATTCAAGAGGGAGTTGACCCTGCAGAGATACCTGTACTTCGAGCATCGTCCCAGATGGTATGCGCTGGCAACGTATTTCTACCACCAGCAATATGGCCTCAATTATGACACGCAGATTCTGTTTATAAACCTGGGAGGCTGGGTCTCCATGTGGGGGCAGCCTGTCTTTAACCAGGAATTCATCAAGGTCTGGAACAAGGTCGCCTGCAAACGCAGTTTTCTCCCGTCTGAAGTGGCGTCTGTCCTTCGGAAGCCACTGCTCAGGAATCCGTACCTTCATGACCGCAGCTTTACGTAGCAGGCGGACGAGAGGGCTGTGTTTGGCAGGGTGACCAGAGTCAGGGACCTACTGGATGGCTGAGGAGCGGGTTGGATGGTGCCAGAGGAGCCTGTCCTGGGCTGACATCCGGCTCGCGGCCAAAGCCATCGAGTTGCTAAAAATGGCACTGAGCCCCGACTCCTCTAGGTGTGTCGACGAGGCTCAAGCACGTGGGGCGATCCCGTCTGAACTGACCCCCATCCGGACGGAATTTCTCATTGCAAGCTTTCTCAAAAGAGAGATCATCCATACCTAACAATTTTGATTGGATGCCTTCATCCGTTAGGCCACATACAAATTTATCTCCAAGAGCCCTATCTAAAAATCCTCCAAAATTGCAGTGTGGAGTTAATTTTCTGATGGCAACAATGTATTTACTGATGGTTTCATCAGGTGTTTGGTTTCTCATTGCGAGCTTGCAGCTCTCCACTATTTTTAAAAGCTGTGGATCAAAATGATTCTCCAATATCTGTGGTATGTCAGCGAATGAAGCATCCTTAACCTTTCTCAGGGTTAACTAATTCACTCAGATACTATAATTCTCTGCACCAATCATGATTGACAGAATAGCTTTCATCTTCTCCTGAACTGCTCGATTCCTTAATTGCGAACCTGCCGCACCAGCTGAGACTTCATTGATGTCATTAGCATTAAAAACATTTGCAATTTTTCACTGTAGGATCTAAATGATTCCTTATTCTTGTCAATAGCTCCCAAATTACTGACATAACTCGTTGTCATATCCATATTGCCTTCTGAGCTTAATAGCCATTATTACTTTCAATAATCTTGAATTGCTTTTCAATTACTCTAAATGGCTTTCCACAAGCTCTTTTTGTCAATACAATACTGCTTACTACTCAAAAAAAGAATGGTACTACTAGACTCTCAGGAATCATGCTGCCTATATATCTTCTTGCTGTGCTCCACTTGCATTTGCCTTCTCATGAAAAGAAATTGCACCAAAATTTCTTCATGATTAAATTCCATTCTTATCACCATTTTGTAATGAACTTGCTTCATGGGTTCTTTTCTAAAAAATTCATAGCAACACATTGCTATTAAGAACTAGTTGGTTTATTAACAAACATTTAACAATCACACTACACATTACCAGTTCATCATGGAAGACCTAGACCCATCTGACTGGGGTTTTATTGAGTCTTGTGAATATCACATGACTGGCTAAGCCACTTACAATTCAACAGCTCTACAACTCTTTTAAATTAACAGATAAAGGCGAGTGCCCCCTTACTAAACGGGCACTAAAGTTTTAACAAATAAAACTTTAAAGGAATCTTAATTGATCAAATTAAAATTTGGTTGCTGGGGGTGGTGATGCACTCCAGTCCCTCCGGTGCCCACCTCTCATGGAAGGCCGTGAGCGTACTGGTAGACGCCGCATGCTCCATCTCCAGGAACATCCTGGTGTGAACGTAGCCGCGGAAGAGATGCAGGCAGTTGGACTGAACGACCGCCCGCTGCCTTGACCTGTTAATGGCCACCTTGGACGGGCCTAGGAGCAGTCCTACAAGGACCTGCCCGCTCCCCTCCACATCGGGTACCAAAAGATCAGGAGCGTGGGACTGAAGTGTAGCCAGAATTTGAGGAACAGCCCCTTCAAATAATGAAAGGGGGACTGCAACCTCACACATTGTATAAAAACATGGAACACAGACTCCTCCAAACGGCAGAAAATGCAGGCGACCCGAGAGTCCGTGAACCTACTTAAAAACTTATTGCACAGGGCCGTCTAGACCAAGTTAGCAATAGATAGAGGGAGGACTCCCGCATAGATAGCCCACCATTGGGGATGCCACCTCCTCCTAACGGCAAGATGGCGCGCCAAGGCGTGTCCGAATGGCAAAATGGAGGGTGTGCAAGAGCAGCCCATACAGGAATACCCACCGCGCAGAACTGAAAGGCACAGAGGGGATTTCCCGGAGGCGTCTCAAGTTGTGAGGCGCCGGCTCCTGAGGGAGGTTTCGGGGCTTGGCACCAATAAGAAATTCCGTCCGGACGGGGGGCAGTTGAGACAGGATCGCCCCACGTGCTTGAGCCTCGTCGACACACCTAGAGGAGTCGGGGCTCAGTGCCATTTTTAGCAACTCGATGGCTTTGGCCGCGAGCCGGACGTCAGCCCACGACAGGCTCCTCTGGCACCATCCAACCCGCTCCTCAGCCATCCAGTAGGTCCCTGACTCTGGTCACCCTGCCAAACACAGCCCTCTCATCCTCCTGCTATGTAAAGCTGCGGTTATGAAGGTACGGATTCCTGAGCAGTGGCTTCCGAAGGACAGCCGCCACTTCAGACGGGAGAAAACTGCGTTTGCAGGCGACCTTGTTCCAGACCTTGATGAATTCCTGGTTAAAGACAGACTGCCCCCACATGGAGACCCAGCCTCCCAGGTTTATAAACAGAATCTGCGTGTCATAATTGAGGCCATATTGCTGGTGGTAGAAATACATCGCCAGCGCATACCATCTGGGAGGATGCTCGAAGTACAGGTATCTCTGCAGGGTCTGAAGACGGAAAGTGGCAGTCTGGGTGCTGACGCATACCAGCGCCTGACCTCCCTCCCTAAGTAGGAGACTCAGAACTGTGGCAGAGACCCAGTGCTTGCTGTTGTCCAAAGAAGTTGACGAGCTTCTTCTGTATCTTGGTACAAACGCAGGGGAAGGGGTCAAAGTGACCAACTGATACCACGGCATAGCGGCCACCAGCTGGTTTATGAGCAGTGCTCGATTCCTGTAGGACATAACTCTGAACAGTCCTGTCCAGGGCCCGAGGTGAGCGATGACTTTAGCCTCTAGCTCTTACCAGTTTGCCGGCAGGCTTCTTCGGCAGGGCTATGGTAGACTCCCAGGTAGAGGAGATGGGTGATGCTCTAAGTAAAAGGCTTGAACTCTTCTGGCAGGGAGACCACCCGCCACTAACCCACCAGGAGTCTGGAACATTTCTCTTGGTTGATCCTTGCGGAGGATACGGCCGAGTAGACTTGCTGGCACTCGCACATCAACAGCTCTACAACTATTTTAGTTGCATCCGTAAATCAAATGCCCCCTTATTACAGGGGTAAATTAGATGGCAAACTTTAATACAAGTGCCCCTTGGCTAAAAGGGGGGGTACTAAAACCAACAAACTTAAACAAATTAAACTTTAGATATTGTGGTTCAAATTAAAATTTGGTTGCCGGGGGTGATGATGCACTCCAGTCCCTCCGGCGCACACCTCTCGCGAAAGGCCGCGAGCGTACCGGTGGACACCGTATGCTCCATCTCCAGGGACACCCTGGCTCGGATGTAACCACAGAAGAGAAGCAGGTAGTCGGGCTGAACGACCCCCTCAACTGCCCGCTGCCTGGAACGGGTGATGGCCCCCTTGGCGATGCCCAGGAGCAGTCCTACGAGGAGGCCTTCCGACCTGCCCGCTCCCCTCTGCACAGGGTGCCCAAAGATCAGGCGTGTGGGACTGAAGTGCAACCAGAATTTAAGGAGCAGCCCCTTCAGATATTGGAAGAGGGGCTGCAACCTCGCACAGTCAACATGCACATGGAACACGGACTCCTCTAGACCGCAGAAATTACAGACGGCCTGGGAGCCCGTGAACCGACTTAAAAATAGCTCCGTGCAACACCCTCCAGGCCAAGTCCCCAATAAATAGAGGGAGGACTCCCACTTGTTGAGCAATCCATTGGGGACCCCTGGCTCCTCCAGACGGCAAGATGGTGTGCCATGGCGTGTCCGGACGGCAGACGAGGATAGCAACATGGAGAGTGTGTAAGAGCAGCACATACAGGAATCCCCTCCGCGCAGAACTGAAAGGCACGGAGGGGATTTCCCGGAGGAGGCTCAAGTTGTGAGGCATCAACAGCTCTACAACTATTTTAGTTGTATAAGTAATCAAGTGCCCTCCCTGATTAAAGGGTGGGGGGGGGCGGGCACAAAATATTACACGCTACAAATTCTGGCAGCGGTGGGATTCGAAACCACGCCTCTGAAGAGATTGGAGCCTAAATCCAGCGCTCTACAACTATTTTGGTAGACACAAATAAACAAATGCCCCCTGATTAAAAGGGGGGCGGGCACATCCAAAAACTTTTCAAGTGCCCCCCCTTTTTTTCTTTTTTTTTTGAGAGCACTGAAACAAAAATTCTACAAGTGCCCCCTATCTAAAACCGGCACGATAAATAAATTAAACTTTAGACATTAAAATCAAATTAAAATTTGATTGCTGGGAGTGATAATGCACTCCAGTCCCTCCGGCGCCCACCTCTCGCGGAAGGCCGCGAGCGTACCGGTGGACACCGCGTGCTCCATCTCCAGGGACACCCTGGCTCGGATGTAACTGCGGAAGAAAGGTAGGCAGACGGGCTGAACGACCCCCTCGACCGCCCGCTGCCTGGACCGGCTGATAGTCCCCTTGGCCGTGCCCAGGAGCAGTACTACGAGGAGACCTTCTGACTTACCCGCTCTCCTCCACACAGGGTGTCCAAAAATCAGGAGTGTGGGACTGAAGTGCAACCAGAATTTGAGGAGCAGCCCCTTCAAATAATGGAACAGGGGCTGCAACCACGTATATTCAATCAAAACATGGAACATAAACTCTTCCAGACTGCAGGAATTACAGGCGGCTTGGGAGCCCGTGAACCAACTTAAAAACTGCTCTGTGCAACACCCTCCAGGCCAAGTCCCCAATTGAAACATAGGAAACATAGAAAGTAGGTGCAGGAGTAGGCCATTCGGCCCTTCGAGCCTGCACCACCATTCAAAATGGATCATGGCTGATCATGCAACTTCAGTACTCCACTCCTGCATTCTCTCCATACCCCTTGATCCCTTTAGCCGTAAGGGCCACATCTAACTCATTTTTGAATATATCTAACGAACTGGCTTCAACAACTTTCTGAGGTAGAGAATTCCACAGATTCACAACTCTCTGAGTGAAGAGGTTTCTCCTCATCTCGGTCCTAAATGGCTTACCCCTTATCCTTAGACTGTGACCCCTGGTTCTGGACTTCCCCAACAACGGGAACATTCTTCCTGCATTTAACCTGTCCAATCACATCAGAATTTTATATGTTTCTATGAGATCCCCTCTCATTCTTCTAAATTCCAGTGAATATAAGCCTAGTCGATCCAGTCTTTCTTCATATGTCAGTCCTGCCATCCCGGGAATCAGTCTGGTGAACCTTCGCTGCACTCCCTCAATAGCAAGAATGTCCTTCCTCAGATTAGGAGAACAAAATTGCACACAATACTCAAGGTGTGGTCTCACCAAGGCCCTGTGCAACTGCAGTAAGACCTCCCTGCTCCTATACTCAAATCCCCTCGCTATGAAGGCCAGTAAACCATTTGCCTTCTTTCCTGCCTGCTGTACCTGCATGCCTACCTTCAATGACTGATGTACCATGACACCCAGATCTCGTTGCACATTCCCTTTTACTAATCTGTCGCCATTCAGATAATAATCTGCCTTCCTGTTTTTGCAACTAAAATGTAGTGTATGGAGAAAGAGTCAGATAGAACACTGTGAGCTCAAAGTAAAGTGTGACCGTAGTCTTTTATTGCAAGTCTCCAGAGTGCCTCTTCAACCTGTGAAGCCTCCTTAAATACCTGTACTCCCAAGGGATTATGGGATCCCTTGGGACTCCAAGGAATGAGTCCTCTGTGGCTGTACAGAGTAAATACAAGTTTACATATATAACAACACTCGCCCCCAAAGTCAATAGTGTAACTATTTACAATGTGAGTCGATCTGGGGCTCTTCTTGACTTGGTTGATCGTCTCGGTGTGAAAGCTGGTGTTGTTGAATCATTTGTTCGGCCCTCGCTGGGTTGCTGTGCAGCTGGCCTTGCTGGGCTGCCTGGTGTGTTGGGCCCTGCTGGGCTGCTGTGGAGGATGGGTTCTGCTTCGTGGTCAACCGTGGTGCAGGTTGCCACTGGTCTGTATGTTGGAGGATCAAAAAAGGTAGGGTCCAAGGTGGGTTGCTCAGGATAGTCCATGAATCTGAGTTTGATTTGGTCCAAGTGTTTCTGGTGAATGAGTCCATTTGAAAGTTTGACCCGAAACACCCTGCTCCCCTCTTTGGCCACGACAGTGCCGGGAAGCCACTTGGGACCTTGTCCATAATTTAATACAAATACAGGATCATTGATTTCAATCTCACGTGACACATTTGCGCTCTCATGATATGCATTTTGTTGAAGCCGCCTGCTCTCTACCTGTTCACGTAGATTAGGGTGAACTAACGAGAGCCTTGTCTTGAGTGCTCTTTTCATGAGCAATTCAGCAGTTGAGATCCCAGTGAGCGAGTGGGGTCTCGTGCGGTAGCTAAACAGGACTCGGGATAGGCAAGTCTGCAGTGAGCCTTCATTTACGCTCTTCAAGCCTTGCTTGATGGTTTGCACTGCTCTCTCTGCCTGACCATTGGACGCTGGTTTAAATGGGGCAGTTGTGACATGTTTGATACCGTTACGGGTCATGAATTCTTTGAATTCAGCACTGGTAAAACATGGCCCATTGTCGCTCACCAGGACATCGGGTAGGCCGTGTGGCAAACATGGCCCACAGGCTTTCAGTGGTGGCAGTGGACGTGCTAGTTGACATTACCTCACATTCAATCCACTTGGAGTACGCGTCTACAACCACAAGGAACATTTTACTCAAGAACAGGCCTGCACAGTCGGCGTGTACCCGAGACCACGGTTTGGAGGGCCAAGACCATGAACATAGCAGCGCCTCCCTGGGTGCATTGCTTAACTGCGTGCATGTATTACATCTGTGAATGTAGGACTCTAAGTCCGCATCGATACTGGGCCACCACATATGGGATCTGGCTATCGCTTTCATCATTACGATGCCTGGGTGGGTACTGTGGAGGTCACTGATGAAGGTGTCTCTGCCCTTCTTGGGGACCACTACTCAATTGCCCCACAGAAGGCAGTCTGCCTGTATAGACATTTCATCTTTGCGCTGCTGGAACGGCTTTATCTCTTCCTGCATTTCCACTGAGACACTAGACCGGCTTCCTTGAAGCACACAGCTTTTGACTAGAGATAATAAGGGGTCCTGGCTTGTCCAAGTTTTGATCTGCCGGGCAGTGACGGGTGATTGCTCACTCTCAAATACTTCCATAACCATGGCTAGATCTGCGGGCTGCGCCATTTCCACCCCTGTGGTGGGCAATGGCAGCCTACTGAGAGCATCAGCGCAGTTTTCTATGCCTGGCCTGTGGCAGATGGTGTAGTTGTATGCGGACAAGGTGAGCGCCCATCTCTGGATGCGGGCCGATGCATTGGTATTTATCCCTTTACTCTCGGAGAACAGGGATAGAAGTGGCTTATGGTCAGTTTCCAATTTGAATTTTAGCCCAAACGGGTATTAATGCATTTTCTTTACCACATAGACACACGCTAACGCTTCATTCTCAATCATGCTGTAGGCTCTCTCAGCCTTAGACAGACTCCTGGATGCATAAGCAACCGGTTGCAGTTTCCCGAAATCCTTAGCTTGTTGCAATACCCACCTGATGCCATATGACGACACATCACATGCTAGTACCAAATGCTGACATAGATCATACAACACAAGCAATGTGTTTGAGCATAACAATTTTCTCGCTTTTACAAAGGCATTTTCTTGGCTTTTGCCCCAAACCCATTCGTCCACTTTTCGTAGTAAGACATACAGTGGTTCTAACAGTGTGCTGAGACCCGGTAAGAAGTTACCAAAGTAGTTCAGGAGTCCCAGAAACGACTGCACATTCTGTGGTCTCGGTGCATTCTCGATTGCGTCCGTCTTCGTGTTGGTGGGCCTGATGCTGTCCGCCGCAATACTCCTTCCCAGGAACTCCACTTCAGGCACCAGGAAAATGCACTTCAAGCGCTTCAACCTGAGCCCCACGCGGTTGCGTCGACTAAGAACCTCCTCCAGGTTCTGCAGGTGCTCGACTGTGTTCCATCCTGGAAGACCATGGTGCGCAGGACCGATTTCAGTAAGCTTTCCATGTTTCTCTGGAATATCGCCGCCACCGATCGGATTCCAAACGGGCATCTGTTATAAACAAAAAGACCTTTGTGCGTGTTGATGCAGGTGAGGGCCTTCGATGATTCCACCAGTTCCTGTGTCATGTAGGCTGAAGTCAGATCCAGCTTCGTGAACGTCTTTCCTCCTTACCGCGTTATAAAGAGGTCGTCGGCCTTTGGGAGTGGGTATTGGTCCTGCAGTGAGAAACGATTGATACAATCTGTGGCGATTACAAAGTAACTGACGGTGCCATCTCCCTTGAGGACTGGGGCAATAGGACTGGCCCACTCGTTGAACTCGATCGGGGAAATGATGCCCTCTCTTTGCAGCCGGTCTAGCTCAATCTCTACCCTTTCTCTCATCATGTACGGCACTGCTCTCGCCTTGTGATGGATGGGTTGCGCCCCAGTAATTAGGTGGATCTGCACTTTTGCTCCTTGGGATTTCCCGATGCCTGGTTCGAACAGCGAAGAAAATTTGATTAAGACCTGGGCACATGAAGTGTGGTCAGCGGGTGATAGCGCTCAGATGTGGTCCCAGTTCCAGCGTATCTTTCCCAGCCAGCTCCTGCCGAGCAGCGTGGGACCATTGGCCGGTACCACCCAGAGTGTTAGCTTGTGCACCGCTCCGTCGTAGGAGACCTTTACAGCAGCACTGTCGATTACAAGAATCAGTTCTTTCGTGTAAGTTGTTAGTTTCGTGCAAATTGGAGTTAAGACTGGCCTTGAGGCCTTGTTGCACCACTACCTTTCAAAAGTCTTTTTGTCCCTGATGGACTGGCTCGTGCCCGTGTCCAGCTCCATTGACACCGGGAGTCCATTTAGTTCAACATTCAGCGTTATCGGGGGACAATTCGTGGTGAATGTGTGCACCCCATGTACCTCTGCCTCCTCGATCTGAGGCTCTGGTTCGTCGTGATCCTCTGTAGATCTGTCCTCTTCTGCAACATGGTGGTTTGCAGGTTTAACAGGCTTTGCAGCTCGCCTGAACACTCATTGGAGGTGTCCCATTGTTCCACAGTCCTTGCAAACGTACTCTTTGAATCGGCATGAATGGAAATGATGATCACCCCCACAGTGCCAACAAGGTGTTAATGGCTTTGCATTCATCACTCTTGATGGTGGACTCTGAGACATCTGCGGACGTGCAGCTGCAGGCATGTGTGACCTGCCCTGTACATTACGATTCAAAAACAACATCACTTTGTTCACAGTACTTGTAGCAGCACTTGTGTGCTGAGAGATTTGCTTAGTATTGTCACAGGTGGCAATGAACGCCTGGGCTATCGCTATGACCTTACTCTAGGTTGGGGTCTCGACAGTCAAAAGTTTGCGAAGTATGGTTTCGTGGCCAATGCCAAGTACGAAAAAGTCTCTGAGCATGTGCTCCAAATGTCCTTCAAATTCGCAATGTCCTGCAAGGCGTCTTAGCTCGGCGACATAACTCGCCACTTCCTGGCCTTCAGACCTTTTGTAGGTGTAGAACCGGTACCTCGCCATCAGAACGCTTTCCTTAGGGTTCAAATGCTGTCGGACCATTGTGCACAAATCGTCATATGATTTCTCGGTGGGTTTTGCTGGAGTGTGCAGTTACTTCATGAGGCCATATGTTGGTACTCCACGGACGGTGAGGAGGATCGCCCTTCATTTGGCAGCGCTCTCTTCCCCATCGAGCTCGTTGGCCATGATGTATTACTCGAGTCACTCCACAAAAGTTTCCCAATCATCTCCCTCCGAGAATTTCTCCAGGATGCCCACTGTTCTCTGCATTTTTGGGTTCGCTATCTGTACCTCGTCGCCAGTTGTAGTGTATGAAGAAAGAGTAAGACTGAACACTGAGCTCAAAGTAAAGTGTGACCGTAGTCTTTTATTCCAGGTCTCCAGAGTGCCTCTCCAACCTGTGAAGCTCCCTTAAATACCTGTGCTCCCAAGGGATTATGGGATCCCTTGGGACTCCAGGGGATGAGCCCTCTGGTGGCTGTACAGAGCAAATACAAGTTTACATATATGTCATATGTCATATGTCAGTCCTGCCATTCTGGGAATCAGTCTGTTGAACCTTCGCTGCACTCCCTCAATAGCAAGAAAGTTCTTCCTCAGATTAGGAGACCAATACTGAACACAATATTTCAAGTGAGGGCTCACCAAGGCCCTGTACAGAGTGCAGCAGCAAAGAGTTTGGTAAGTGGGTGAGTTTTAAGGGTTATTCTCGTTAAACCATTTGGAAGCTGGAGTAAATCATTAGTGGCAATTGCCAATGTCTTTTAAGTAAGTAGTAGTTTAATTTAAAGGGGAAAAGTTAAATAGTTGGTAATCTTTCAGGTTTAGGGAGAGAAAAACAAGGTAACTCTCCAGGAGGCAATTAGCAGCTAGTTAAAACCAGTTCTGTAAACAACTGACCAGTAGTGAATCATCTGACCTAGATACAGTTTAAAAAGAGGCAGCTCGTGCAGAGCATGGAGTGCAACAGCAAAGAGTGGCATTCGTGAGTTTGGCAAGTGGGTGAGTTTTAAGGGTTATTCTCGTTAAACTATTTGGAGGCTGGAGTAAATTGTTAGTGGCAATTGCCAGTAGCTTCTAAGTAAGTAGCAGTTTAATTTAAAGGGGAAAAGTTAAATAGTTGGTAATCTTTCAGGTTTAGGGAGAGAAAAACAAGGTAACTCTCCAGGAGGCAATTAGCAGCTAGTTAAAACCAGTTCTGTAAACAACTGACCAGTAGTGAATCATCTGACCTAGATACAGTTTAAAAAGAGGCAGCTCGTGCAGAGCATGGAGTGCAACAGCAAAGAGTGGCATTCGTGAGTTTGGCAAGTGGGTGAGTTTTAAGGGTTATTCTCGTTAAACTATTTGGAGGCTGGAGTAAATTGTTAGTGGCAATTGCCAGTAGCTTCTAAGTAAGTAGCAGTTTAATTTAAAGGGGAAAAGTTAAATAGTTAGGAATCTTTCAGGTTTAGGCAGAGAAAAAACAAGGTAACTCTCCAGTAGGAGGCAATTAGCAGCTAGTTAAAACCAGTTCTGTAAACAACTGACCAGTAGTGAGTCATCTGACCTAGATACAGTTTAAAGAGAGGCAGCTCATGCAGAGCACGGAGTGCAGCAGCAAAGAGTGGCATCCGTGAGTTTGGTAAATGGGTGAGTTCGGGAAAATGGGGGTGACAGGTGCTGTATTGTCTTGTTTTTCCTACCAGTGCTGATACTAGAGCAGCTGATAAAGAGTGCAAGTGTAGGAGACGGAGGCCCAGAGACCAGCCCAACCAGCTGCAGACAAAGATAGAGGGGTGCGAAATCGAGAGGTGATGTCACAGCCAAGCTGATAAGTGGTTTGCTGTCCGACTGGTAAGTATAACTCTCGTTCAGACTGACTCTTAGATTGGTTTAATTGGCAGCGAACTACTAAGTAGCTGTTTGGTGTTTAAGTAAATTTTAGTAAGTAAATTAATTTAAGGGTTAAGTCATGGCAGGAGAGCTCAGACCCATGTCATGCTCCACCTGTGCTATGTGGGAAGTCTATGTGTGCGGGAAGTGTGTCCAGCTGCAGCTCCTGACAGACCGCATGATGGCACTAGAGCTGCGGATGGAGTCACTCTGGAGCATGCGCGATGCTGAGAATGTTGTGGATAGCACATTTAGTGAGTTGGTCACACCGCAGGTAAGGGTCAGGACAGATAGTGAATGGGTGACCAAGAGACAAGGCAAGAGCAGGAAGGTAGTGCAGGAGTCCCCTGCGGTCATCTCCCTCCAAAACAGATATACCGTTTTGGATACTGTTGGGGAGATGACTTACCAGGGGAAGGCATCAGCAGCCAGGTTCATGGCACCATGGGTGGCTCTGCTGCACAGAAGGGCAGGAAAAAGAGTGGGGGAGCTATAGTGATAGGGGACTCTATTGTAAGGGGAATAGATAGAAGTTTCTGCGGCTGCAACTGAAATTTCAGGATGGTATGTTGCCTCCGTGCTGCAAGGGTCAAGGATGTCTCGGAGCGGCTGCAGAGCATTCTGGAGAGGGAGGGTGAACAGCCAGTTGTCGTGGTACATGTAGGTACCAACAATATAGGTAAGAAGCAGGAAGAGGTCCGACAAGCTGAATTTAGGGAGCTAGGAGTTAAATTAAAAAGTAGGACCTCAAAGATAGTAATCTCTGGATTGCTACCAGTGCCACGTGCTAATCAGAGTAGAGGGAGCAGGATAGTTAGAATAAATACGTGGCTTGAGCAATGGTGCAAGAGGGAGGGATTCAAATTCCTGGGACATTGGAACCAGTTCTGGGGGAAGTGGGACCTGTACAAAAGGGACGGTCTGCACTTGGACAGGACTGGAACTAATGTCCTGGGAGTAACATTTGCGAATGCAATTCGGGAGTGTTTAAACTAATATGGCAGGGGGATGGGAACCTATGTAGCGAGACAGAGCGAAGTAATATGGAGTCAGAAACAGATGGTAGAAAGGTAAAAAGTAATAGTGGAAGGCCGAGTAAACAAAGGCAAGAAACAAAAAGCGCCACACTACATCATAATTCTAAAAGGACAAAGGGTGTTAAAAAAACAAGCCTGAAGGCTTTGTGTCTTAATGCAAGGAGTATCCGTAATAAGGTGGATGAATTAACTGTGCAAATAGCTGTTAACAGATATGATGTGATTGGGATTACAGAGACGTGGCTCCAGGATGATCAGGGCTGGGAACTCAACATCCAAGGGTATTCAACATTCAGGAAGGATAGAATAAAAGGAAAAGGAGGTGGGGTAGCATTGCTGGTTAAAGAGGAGATTAATGCAATAGTTAGGAAGGACATTAGTTTGGATGATGTGGAATCTATATGGGTAGAGCTGCAGAACACCAAAGGGCAAAAAACGTTAGTGGGAGTTGTGTACAGACCTCCAAACAGTAGTAGTGATGTTGGGGAGGGCATCAAACAGGAAATTAGGGGTGCATGCAATAAAGGTGCAGCAGTTATCATGGGTGACTTTAATATGCATGTAGATTGGGCTAATCAAACTGGAAGCAATACGATGGAGGAGGATTTCCTGGAGTGCATAAGGGATGGTTTTCTAGACCAATATGTCGAGGAACCTAACTAGGGGGGAGGCCATCTTAGACTGGATGTTGTGTAATCAGAGAGGATTAATTAGCAATCACGTGATGCGAGGCCCCTTGGGGAAGAGTGACCATAATATGGTGGAATTCTACATTAGGATGGAGAATGAAAGTTAATTCAGAAACCATGGTCCAGAACTTAAAGAAGGGTAACTTTGAAGGTATAGAAACATAGAAAATAGGTGCAGGAGTAGGCCATTCGGCCCTTCTAGCCTGCACCGCCATTCAATGAGTTCATTGGCAAGGATAGATTGGCGAATGATACTTAAGGGGTTGATAGTGGATGGGCAATGGCAGACATTTAGAGACCGCATGGATGAACGACAACAGTTGTACATCTCTGTCTGGCGTAAAAATTAAAAAGGGAAGGTGACTCAACCGTGGTTATCAAGGGAAATCAGGGATAGTATTAAAGCCAAGGAAGTGGCATACAAATTGGCCAGAAATAGCAGCGAACCCAGGGACTGGGAGAAATTTAGAACTCAGCAGAGGAGGACACAGGGTTTGATTAGGGCAGGGAAATTAGAGTACGAGAGGAAGCTTGCAGGGAACATTAAGACGGACTACAAAAGCTTCTATAGATATGTAAAGAGAAAAAGGTTAGTAAAGACAAACGTAGGTCCCCTGCAGTCAGAATCAGGGGAAGTCATAACGTGGAACAAAGAAATGGCAGACCAATTGAACAAGTACTTTGGTTCGGTATTCACTAAGGAGGACACAAACATCCTTCCGGATATAAAAGAAGTCAGAGGGTCTCGTAAGAAGGAGGAACTGAGGGAAATCCTTATTAGTCGGGAAATTGTGTTGGGGAAATTGATGGGATTAAAGGCCGATAAATCCCCAGGGCCTGATGGTCTGCATCCCAGAGTACTTAAGGAGGTAGCCTTGGAAATAGCGGATGCCTTGACAGTCATTTTCCAACATTCTATACACTTTGGATCAGTTCCTATGGAGTGGAGGGTAGCCAATGTAACCCCACTTTTTAAAAAAGGAGGGAGAATGAAAACAGGGAATTATAAATCGGTCAGCCTGACATCGGTAGTGGGTAAAATGATGGAATCAATTATTAAGGATGTCATATCAGCGCATTTGGAAAGAGGTGACATGATAGGTCCAAGTCAGCATGGATTTGTGAAAGGGAAATCATGCTTGACAAATTCTCTGGAATTTTTTGAGGATGTTTCCAGTAGAGTGGACAAGGGAGAACCAGTTGATTTGGTGTATTTGGACTTTCAGAAGGCTTTCGACAAGGTCCCACACAAGAGATTAATGTGCAAAGTTAAAGCACATGCGATTGGGGGTAGTGTGCTGACGTGGATTGAGAACTGGTTGGCAGACAGGAAGCAAAGAGTAGGAGTAAATGGGTACTTTTCAGAATGGCAGGCAGTGAGTAGTGGGGTACCGCAAGATTCTGTGCCGGGACCCCAGCTGTTTACATTGTACATTAATGATTTAGACGAGGGGATTAAATGTAGTATCTCCAAATTTGTGGATGACACTAAGTTGGGTGGCAGTGTGAGCTACGAGGAGGATGCGATGAGGCTGCAGAGTGACTTGGATAGGTTAGGTGAGTGGGCAAATGCATGGCAGATGAAGTACAATGTGGATAAATGTGAAATTATCCACTTTGGTGGTAAAAACAGAGAGACAGACTATGATCTGAATGGTGACGGATCAGGAAAAGGGGAGGTGCAACGAGACCTGGGTGTCATGGTACATCAGTCATTGAAGGTTGGCATGCAGGCACAGCAGGCGGTTAAGAAAGCAAATGGCATGTTGGCCTTCATAGCGAGGGGATTTGAGTACAGGGGCAGGGAGGTGTTGCTACAGTTGTACAGGGCCTTGGTGAGGTCACACCTGGAGTATTGTGTACAGTTTTGATCTCCTAACCTGAGGAAGGACATTCTTGCTATTGAGGGAGTGCAGTGAAGGTTCACCAGATTGATTCCCGGGATGGCGGGACTGACCTATCAAGAAAGACTGGATCAACTGGGCTTGTATTCACTGGAGTTCAGAAGAATGAGAGGGGATATGTCGAGGAACCAACTAGGGGGGAGGCCATCTTAGACTGGATGTTGTGTAATGAGAGAGGATTAATTAGCAATCTCGTTGTGCGAGGCCCCTTGGGAAAGAGTGACCATAATATGGTGGAATTCTACATTAGGATGGAGAATGAAACAGTTAATTCAGAGACCATGGTCCAGAACTTAAAGAAGGGTAACTTTGAAGGTATGAGGCGTGAATTGGCTAGGATAGATTGGCAAATGACACTTAAGGGGTTGACAGTGGATGGGCAATGGCAGACATTTAGAGACCGCATGGATGAATTACAACAATTGTACACCCCTGTCTGGCGTAAAAATAAAAAAGGGAAGGTGGCTCAACCGTGGCTATCAAGGGAAATCAGGGATAGTATTAAAGCCAAGGAAGTGGCATACAAATTGGCCAGAAATAGCAATGAACCCAGGGACTGGGAGAAATTTAGAACTCAGCAGAGGAAGACAAAGGATTTGATTAGGGCAGGGAAATTAGAGTACGAGAGGAAGCTTGCAGGGAACATTAAGATGGACTGCAAAAGTTTCTATCGATATGTAAAGAGAAAAAGGTTAGTAACACAAACATAAGTCCTCTGCAGTCAGAATCAGGGGAAGTCATAACGGGGAACAAAGAAATGGCAGACCAATTGAACAAGTACTTTGGTTCGGTATTCACTAAGGAGGACACAAACAACCTTCCGGATATAGAAGGGGTCAGAGGGTCTAGTAAGAAGGAGGAACTGCGGGAAATCCTTATTAGTCGGGAAATTGTGTTGGGGAAATTGATGGGATTGAAGGCCGATAAATCCCCAGGGCCTGATGGACTGCATCCCCCCAGAGTACTTAAGTAGGTGGCCTTGGAAATAGCGGATGCATTGACAGTCATTTTCCAACATTCCATAGACTCTGGATCAGTTCCTATGGAGTAGAGGGTAGCCAATGTCACCCCACTTTTTAAAAAAGGGAGAGAGAAAACAGGGAATTATAGACCGGTCAGCCTGACATCGATCGTGGGTAAAATGATGGAATCCATTATTAAGGATGTCATAGCAGCGCATTTGGAAAGAGGTGACATGATAGGTCCAAGTCAGCATGGATTTGTGAAAGGGAAATCATGCTTGACAAATCTTCTGGAATTTTTTGAGGATGTTTCCAGTAGATTGGACAAGGGAGAACCAGTTGATGTGGTGTATTTGGACTTTCGGAAGGCTTTCGACAAGGTCCCACACAAGAGATTAATGTGCAAAGTTAAAGCACATGGGATTGGGGGTAGTGTGCTGACGTGGATTGAGAATTGGTTGGCAGACAGGAAGCAAAGAGTAGGAGTAAATGGGTACTTTTCAGAATGGCAGGCAGTGACTAGTGGGGTACCGCAAGGTTCTGTGCTGGGGCCCCAGCTGTTTACATTGTACATTAATATTTAGCCGAGGGGATTAAATGTAGTATCTCCAAATTTGCGGATGACACTAAGTTGGGTGGCAGTGTGAGCTGCGAGGAGGATGCTATGAGGCTGCAGAGTGACTTGGATAGGTTAGGTGAGTGGGGAAATGCATGGCAGGTGAAGTATAATGTGGATAAATGTGAGGTTATCCACTTTGGTGGTAAAAACAGAGAGACAGACTATTATCTGAATGGTGACAGATTAGGAAAAGGGGAGGTGCAACGAGACCTGGGTGTCATGGTACACCAGTCATTGAAGGTTGGCATGCAGGTACAGCAGGCGGTTAAGAAAGCAAATGGCATGTTGGCCTTCATAGCGAGGGGATTTGAGTACGGGGATTGGGAGGTGTTACTACAGTTGTACAGGGCCTTGCTGAGGCCACACCTGGAGTATTGTGTACAGTTTTGGTCTCCTAACTTGAGGAAGAACATTCTTGCTCGTGTCGTCCATTTTCGTCGCCATTGATACGTCCTTACTACACAGTATAAATGCACACGAAACCCATGCTTGAGAGAACGTCAGTCTGTGACCTGTCCTTTATTCCTTAGCACTCAAGTGATGAAGGTGGGTGGAGCTTCCCCTTTTATACCTGAAGGTCCAGGTTAGGAGTGTCTCCCACCTAGTGGTCAGTGTTCTCATGGTGTACAACTTAGGTCAGTTTATACATGGGTTACAATGCTGGTTGAATACATGACATCACCTCCCCCCCCAAAGTCTTATTGGGATCACAGGTTAAGTCTCTCTGGTGGTTTACGCTCCCTTGTAGAGCGCCTAAGTTGGGGCTCCGGTTGTTGGGCGCTGGCCTGAGTTTCTGCTGTTTGCAGTGCCTCAGGCCTATCCGGACTGCCCACAGTAACTGGGCTCTCCTCCCTTTGATTCCGGTGTTCGGTCACCTGTGGTGGAGTGAACTCTATATCGTGTTCTTCCTCTGCTTCTTCTATGGGGTTGCTGAACCTCCTTTTTGTTTGATCCACATGTTTGCGGCAGATTTGTCCATTGGTAAGTTTAACTACCAGAATCCTATTTCCCTCTTTGGCAACCACAGTGCCTGCGAGCCATTTGGACCCTGCGGCGTAGTTGAGGACAAAAACAGGATCATTTACATCAATACATCGCGCCCTCGCATTCCTGTCAAGGTAGTGATATTGTGACTGGCGCCTGCTCTCGACAATTTCTTTCATGGTGGGGTGTTTCAGGGATAATCGGGTTTTGAGCGTCCTTTTCATTAGTAGCTCTGCGGGTGGAACCCCTGTGAGCGAGTGTGGTCGGGATCTATAGGCCAACAGGAGGCGTGATAAGCGGGTTTGTAGGGAACCCCCTTGGAATCTGAGCATCCCCTGTTTGATTATCTGCACTGCTCGTTCTGCCTGGCCATTTGAGGTCGGCTTGAACGGTGCCGTTCTAACATGGTTAATTCCATTGCCTGCCATGAAGTCCTGGAATTCAGTGCTTGTGAAGCACGGGCCATTGTCGCTGACCAAGATGTCCGGTAGACCGTGGGCGGCGAACATTGCCCATAGACTTTCTATCGTGGCAGAGGATGTGCTTGAATTTAAAATATCACACTCGATCTATTTGGAGTAGGCGTCTACTACAACCAAAAACATTTTCCCCATGAAAGGACCTGCGTAGTCCACATGGATGCGTGACCAAGGCTTGGCGGGCCATGGCCAGGGGCTAAGGGGGGCTTCCCTGGGCGCATGGCCCAGCTCAGCACAGGTGTTGCACCTGCGAACACAAAGTTCCAGATCTGCGTCTATCCCTGGCCACCAAACGTGCGACCTGGCAATTGCCTTCATCGTGACAATGCCCGGGTGCCCATTGTGGAGTTCTCTGATGAACACCTCTCTGCCCATCTGGGGCATGATTACGCGGTTTCCCCACAGTAGGCAATCGGCCTGAATCGAGAGTTCATCCTTGCGCCTGTGAAATGGTTTAAATTTCTCAGGGCATGCCCTGTACGTGGCTGCCCAGTCCCCATTCAGGACACATTTCTTGACTAGAGACAATAGCGGGTCTCTATTTGTCCAGACTTTAATCTGACGGGCTGTCACGGGTGAGCCTTCGCTTCCGAAAGCTTCAACAGCCATGACCATCTCAGCACCATGCTCGGTAGCCCCCTCAGTGGTGGCTAGTGGGAGCCTGCTGAGTGCATCGGCGCAGTTTTCGGTGCCCGGTCTGTGCCGAATTGTGTAGTCATAGGCAGCTAACGTGAGTGCCCACCTCTGTATGCGGGCCGTTGCGTTTGCATTTATGGCCTTGTTGTCGGCCAAAAGGGAGGTTAGGGGTTTGTGATCTGTCTCCAGCTCAAATTTCCTGCCAAACAGGTACTGGTGCATTTTCTTTACCGCATATACACATGCGAGCACCTCCTTTTCTACCATCCCGTAGCCCCTTTCTGCTTGGGACAGACTCCTGGAGGCATAAGCTACCGGCTGTAACTGACCCTTGGCATTGACATGCTGCAACACAAACCCGACACCATAGGACGACGCATCGCACGTTAACACAAGTTTCTTACATGGGTCATATAGCGTTAACAGATTGTTGGAACATAACAAATTGTGTGCTCTATTAAAAGCCCTTTCCTGGCTGTCCCCCCAGACCCATTCGCGACCTTTGCGTAGGAGCACGTGTAGCGGCTCTAGCAGCGTGCTCAATTTGGGAAGAAAGTTACCAAAATAGTTCAGGTGCCCCAGGAACGAACGCAGCTCCGTCGTGTTACGGGGTCTGGGTGCTCTCTGGATCGCTTCCGTCTTGGATGCAGTAGGGCTGATCTCGTCTGCTGCTACCCTCATCCCCAGCAATTCTACCTCTGGAGCTAGTAAGACGCACTTCGCCTTTTTCAGTGATTCAGTGAGTGCAGCGAAGGTTCACCAGACTGATTCCCCGGATGGCGGGACTGACATATCAAGAAAGACTGGATCAACTGGGCTTGTATTCACTGGAGTTCAGAAGAATGAGAGGGGATCTCATAGAAACATTTAAAATTCTGACGGGTTCAGGTTAGATGCAGGAAGAATGTTCCCAATGTTGGGGAAGTGCAGAACCAGGGGTCACAGTCAAAGGATAAGGGATAAGCCATTTAGGACCGAGATGAGGAGAAACTTCTTCACCCAGAGAGGGGTGAACCTGTGGAATTCTCTACCACAGAAAGTTGTTGAGGCCAATTCACTAAATATATTCAAAAAGTAGTTAAATGTAGTCCTTACTACTAGGGGGATCAAGGGGTATGGCGAGAAAGCAGGAATGGGGTACTGAAGTTGCATGTTCAGCCATGAACTCATTGAATAGCGGCGCAGGCTCGAAGGGCTGAATGGCCTACTCCTGCACCTATTTTCTATGTTTCTATATCATAGAAACATTTAAAATTCTGACGGGTTTAGACAGGTTAGATGCAGGAAGAATGTTCCCAATGTTGGGGAAGTCCAGAACCAAGGGTGACAGTCTAAGGATAAGGGGTAAGCCATTTAGGACCGAGATGAGGAGAAACTTCTTCACCCAGAGAGGGGTGAACCTGTGGAATTCTCTACCACAGAAAGTTGTTGAGGCCAATTCACTAAATATATTCAAAAAGGAGTTAGATGTAGTCCTTACTACTAGGGGGATCAAGGGGTATGGCGAGAAAGCAGGAATGGGGTACTGAAGTTGCATGTTCAGCCATGAACTCATTGAATGGTGGTGCAGGCTCGAAGGGCCGAATGGCCTACTCCTGCACCTATTTTCCATGTTTCTATATTTCTATGACCTTCCTGCTCTTGTACTCAAATCCCCTAACTATGAAGGCCAACATACCATCTGCAAACTTGGAGATATTACATTCAATTTCTTCGTCTAAAGCATTAATGTATATTGTAAATAGCTGGGGTCCCAGCACTGAACCCTGCGGCAACCCACTAGTCACTGCCAGCCATTCTGAAAAGAACCCGTTTATTCCCACCCTTTGCTTCCTGTCTGCCAACCAATTCTCTAGCCACGTCAATACATTACTCCCAACACCATGTGCCTTAATTTTGCACACTAATCTCTTGTTTGGGACCTTGTCAAATGCCTTTGGAAAGTCCAAATACACCACATCTACTGGTTCTCCCTTATCCACTCTACTAGTTACATCCTCAAAAAATTCTAAAAGATTTGTCAGCATGATTTCCCTTTCATAAATCCATGCTAACCTGGACCGATCCTGTCACTGCTTTCCAAATGCGCTGATATTACATCTTTAATAACTGATTCCAACAGTTCCCCCACCATCGATGTCAGGCTAACTGGTCTATAATTCCCTGTTTTCTCTCTCCCTCCTTTTTTAAAAAGTGGGGTTACATTAGCTACCCTCCAATCCATAGGAACTGAACCAGAGTCTATAGAATGTTGGAAAATGACTACCAATGTATCCAATATTTCTAGAGCCACTTCCTTGACCATTCTGGGATGCAGACTATCAGGTCCTGGGGATTTATCGGCTTTCAGTCCCTTCAATTTCCCTAACACCATTTCCTGACTAATAAGGATTTCCCTCAGTTCCCCCTTCCTGCTAAACCCTCGGTCACCTAGTATTTTCGGGAGGCTATTCGTGTCTTCCTTGGTGAAGACAGAACCAAAGTATTTGTTCAATTGGTCTGCCATTTCCCATTATGAATTCCCCTGATTCTGACTGCAAGGGACCTACGTTTGTCTTCACTAATCTTTTTCTCTTCAAATATCTATAGAAGCTTTTGCACAGTTTTTATGTTCCCTGCAAGCTTACTCTCATACTCTATTTTCCCCTTCCTAATTAAATCCTTAGTCCTCCTCTGCTGAATTCTAAATTTCTCCCAGTCCTCAGGTTTGCTGCTTTTTCTGGCCAATTTATATGCCTCTTCCTTGGATTTAACACTTTCCTTAATTTCCCTTGTTAGCCACGGTTGAGCCACCTTCCCTTTTTTATTCTTACGCCACATAGGGATGTACAATTGTTGTAGTTTATCCATGTGATATTTAAATGCCTGCCATTGCCTATCCACCATCAACCCTTTAAGTATCATTCTCCAGTCTATCCTAACCAATTCACGTGTCATACCGTCGAAGTTTCCATTCTTTAAATTCAGGACCCCAGTCTCTGAATTAACTGTGTCACTCCCCATCTTAATGAAGATTTGTCTCATATTAAATAGAGGGAGGACTCCCACATCGAGAGCATGCCATTGGGGACTCCCGCCTCCTCCGGATGGCAAGATGGTGCACCATGGCGTATCCGGACGGCAGACGAGGATGGCAACGTGGAGAGTGTGTAAGAACAGCCCGTACAGGAATCCCCTCCGCGCAGAACTGAAAGGCACGGTGTGGATTTCCCGGAGGAGGCTTTAGTTGTTAGGCATTAACAGCTCTACAACTATTTTAGTTGTATCAGTAATCGTGCCACCCCGATTAAAGGGGGCGGGACACTAAATATTACACGCCACAAATTCTGGCAGTGGTGGGATTTGAACCCACGCCTCTGAAGAGATTGGAGCTCTACAACTCTTTTTTTTTGGGGGGGGGGGACAAAATACATGTTTGATCAAGTGCCCCCCGATCTGGGGGACACTCCAGATACTTAACTGCCCCTTTTTTAAAAAAGTTTTTTGTTTCTTTTTTTGTTTTTTTGTGTTTTTTTTGTGTGATTCCAACAGCTCTACAACTCTTTTGGGAGGAAAAAGCAAACATTAAATCGTGCCCCCCGATCTGGGGGACACTCCAAACATTTTTCAAGGCCCTTTTTTGTGTTTTTTTGGGGGGGTTTTTGGGCACTAAAATCATATTTTTTTCAAGTGCCCCCTATAAAAGGGGAGGGGGACACTAAAACCGGCATTTAAAATAAGTTAGACTTTAAAACATATAAAATCAAATTAAAATTTGGTTGCCGGGGGTGATAATATACTCCAGTCCCTCCGGCGCCCACCTCTCGCGGAAGGCCGCGAACGTACCGGTGGACACCGCGTGCTCCATCTCGAGGGACACCCTGGCCCGGATGTAAGCACGGATCCAGCGCTCTACAAACCTGTGAGCATACTCACAGGTGCATACATTACAGTATTCAAATTATTAGTCTTTTGCATGTTAACTCCAACTCTTGCCAATCAGTGTTGTGGTCCTCAGCCCACTATTAAAATTTGGGGGTGGGGGGGGGGGGGGGTGAGGGTTGTGCTAGATATTCTCTCTGTTTGAATGCGACTGATCACTCATAGCTGAATGCTGCATATGATACAGAATGCACCTTTTACTGCCAAATATTTAGTTAAACAATAGCCTGGTCCAGAGATCGTAACAGAGACCCCTCACTCTGTATACCTTCACTGCCGCCACATGAATTCTCCTCTCTCTCTACAGAAGGCAAATTGAAATGCACTCTATCAGGAGTGGAACTACTTCAAACTAATCAGCAGTTTATTTTACCTGCAATACATCAATGAACAGTGTATAGTTTTTACCGTGAGATCAGTCGATGGTCTATAGTCTGCAAATAAGGAACAATGATAATAACACAACTTACTATCTCTCCACTCAATTTTCTAGCTAAGTTATTTGAACCTTTCTGGTATAGACTTTTTCTAAAATGCAGGCAACTCTCTGCTGCTGTGAGGGCACAACTCACTTTGTGCCTTGGGGGCTTGGGTGGGGGAAGAGAGAGAGAGAAAGAGTAATGGAGAGAAAGTGAAAGATCTGTCTGGTGAAATGGAATTAAATTAGGCCTGGCGCCTTAGGCTTCACAAGGAGCATTCTACTCACAATGTCCTGAATTTATACATAACGACGCTAGCTTTATTTGCTAATTTACATTTAAAATTACCATGGTAACAAGCTTAGTTTTAGCCTGCTGGCTCATTTTACGAACAAAATACTTAACATAGCATTATAGAAACATTCTAATTTTTAAAATCCAGTTCAAACAACCCGGCAAAAAAATCCAAATCATACACCCAATACTGCAGAGTATCTGGATTATGTTTCTTCCTACTCTACTGTAAAAAGCCTAATCCTACCCATAGTTTCTCTGCCTCCTTAGCCTCCGCTTTGATGACTCCATTTTCCAGACAGAGTTTCAGAGAAGTTCTACTTTTTCTTCAGCTGCTTGAAAGGACCCTTAACTGTGTCTGCACCATTTCCCACGTGTCTGCTATCATCCCCTCTTGTGATGACAGGCCCCCCTTTTTCCTCACTTTCCACCCACCAGCCATTGCATTCACTTGATCCTCTGCGACTTGCATGAAACCACAGCATATTCACCTTCTCTTCTCATCCCTTCTCTGCTTACCAGAGGGACCATTCCCTTGTTCATTCTTCCACCAATCCATTTTACAATTGAAGGGGGGGGGGTGGGGGCTTAAACACCCCACCCCCCCACTTTGTCTTTGTCGAACTGGCATACTGCCTATCTATTTCAATCATTTTCTTGTTTTTATTTCAGGCCTCTTGCAACTGTAGCTTATTTTCTCACTCGATTTCCTCCATTTTCTACTCTTTTTCTTGTGTGGACCATTCCCATGCTGTTTTCCCCATCTTAAATACTGGCATATTGTTTTGTTCTTTTAACGGCTTTTCACTGCTTAATGAAATGGTCTTTTACATCATCCAACAGGTTCCTGTTATTTTGTTGAGCAGTTTGCTTGTTATTTAACCCATTAACTTCCTCTCTGTAACTGGAGTATCTGTTGTCCCGTTCCCGCTCTACTTTCTGCTTATTTTTCAGTTTTCAGTTCAATAATAAATAAAACATTAACCGATCATTTGTCTTTACCAATACCGACACATTTGCTATATATTTTCAGCATGTTCTGTAGTGTCTTAGATTTTCAGCTTTTGTGGTTTCAATTGCTAGCAGGTGTCAAGCCTCCTATGATGTAATTTCTTTATGCTCTGAGGCTCAAAGTAGGTAAGAAGCAGTTTTAAAACACTGCAAGTATGCAAACTAAGGGCAACTTTTCCATTTTTCTTTCCTCTTCTAAAGGCATTTGTTCCTGCTAACTACCTTGTGGTGGGTCACACTATTGTGTTCCTAACACAGATGAGACTGCACACAGGGAGGTTAAAGTAACAGTGACCTCAATCTTTATTAAGACACTCCAGAGTGAGGAACAGGCCTTAGGGGCCGGCTTATATACAGTGCTCCCAAGGAATGCTGGGATCCCTTGGGACTTCAGGGGATGCACTCCCTGGTGGCGGAACATGGGAGTGCATGCTTTACAGATACACAACATCATTCCCCCCAAAGTCAAAGTTAAAACTATTTACAAGGTGAGGCGGTCGGGAGCCTTTCTTTCCCTGGTGGACAGCCTCAGTACAAATGTTTGTTCTGGTCTGTTGGCTGTGCCCTCGCTGGGCTGGCGTGTTGTTGGCCCTGCAGGGCTGCTGGGTGAGCCGGGCCTTGCTGGGCTGTTGAGCATGATGGGTTTGATTTCCTGCTCCGGGGTGGTGTCGTTCATCCTTTGGGTGTGTGTTGTGGGCTCGAAAAAGGTGGTGTCTGCTGTGGGTTGTTCAGGGTAGTCTGTGAACCGCAGCCTCGTTTGGTCAAATTTTTCCATTGTCTAGTTTGACTACAAACACCCTACTCCCTTCTTTAGCTATCACCGTGCCCGCGATCCACTTGGGACCATGTCCATAGTTTAGCACATACACAGGGTAATTCAGATCAATTTCCCATGACACAGTGGCGCGACCATCGTTTACATTTTGTTGCTGCCGCCTGCTCTCTACCTGATCATGCAGGTTGGGGTGAACCAACGAGGATCTGGTTTAAAGTGTCCTTTTCATGAGTAGCTCAGCCGGGGGCACCCCTGTGAGCACGTGGGGTCTCGTGCGGTAGCTGAGCAGTACTCGGGACAGGCGGGTTTGGAGTGAGCCTTCTGTGACTCGTTTAAGGCTCTGTTTGATGGTTTGTACTGCCCGCTCTGCCTGCCCATTGGAGGCTGGTTTAAACGGGGCTGAGGTGACATGTTTGAGCCCATTGCGGGTCATGAATTCTTTAAATTCGGCACTGGTGAAACATGGCCCGTTGTCACTGACCAGTATGTCAGGCAGGCTGTGGGTGGCAAACATGGCCCTCAGGCTTTCAATGGTGGCGGTGGCGGTGCTTCCCGACATTATTTCACATTCAATCCATTTTGAAAAAGCATCCACCACCAGCAGGAACATTTTACCGAGAAACAGGCCCGCATAGTCGACATGGATCCTCGACCGTGGTCTGGAGGGCCAGGACCACAAACTTAGTGGTGTCTCTCCGGGCGCATTGCTCAACTGAGCACACATGCTGCATTGCCGTACACAGGACTCTAAATCAGAGTCGATAACGGGCCACCACACATGGGATCTGGCTATCGCTTTCATCATTACTATACCCGGATGTGTGCAGTGGAGATCCGAGATGAACGTCTCCCTGCCATTTTTTGGGTAGCACCACACAGTTACCCCACAACAGGCAGTCTGCCTGAATGGACAGCTCGTCCTTTTGCCACTGGAATGGCTTGATTAGCTCTTGCATTTCAACGGGGATGCTGGCCCAGCTCCCATGCAGTACACAGTTTTTTTACTAGCCACAGCAGAGGATCTTGGCTGGTCCAAGTCCTAATCTGGCGGGGCGTGACAGGTAATTTATCATTTTCAAACACTTCCATGATCATCAACAAGTCTGCGGGCTGCGCCACCATCAACAAGTTTGCAGGCTGCGCCATTTCCACCCCCGTGGTGGGCAATGGTAGCCGACTGAGAGCATCCGCACAGTTCTCGGTGCCTGGCCTGTGGCGGATGGCATAGTGATACGTTGATAGAATGAGTGCCCACCTTTGTATGCGGGCTGAGGCATTAGTATTTATCCCCTTGTTTTCAGCGAACAGGGACATGTGAGACTTGTGATCGGTTTCCAGCTCAAATTTGAGACCAAACAGATACTGATGCATTTTCTTTACCCGAACACACACGCTAATGCCTCTTTCTCAATCAGTTTGCTGCATCTTTGCGTTGGATTTGTATTCTCGTCGCCAGTTATTGTGTTCCTAACACAGATGAGGCTGCACACAGGGAGGTTAAAGTAACAGTGACCTCAGTCTTTAATAAGACATTCCAGAGTGAGGAACGGGCCTCCGGGGCCGGCTTATATACTGTGCTCCCAAGGGATGCTGGGATCCCTTGGGACTTCAGGGGATGAGCTCCCTGGTGGCGGAACATGGGAGTGCATGCTTTATAGATACACAACAGAGTGATCCTGGTGGAACCCAAACTGAGCATCGGTGAGTAGGTTACTGGTGAGTAACTGCCACTTGATAGCACTGTTGATGATACCTTCCATCACTTTGCTGATGTTTGAGAGTAGACTGATGGGGTGATAATTGGCCAGATTGGATTGGTTTTGCTTTTTGTGGACAGGACATTCCTGGGCAGTTTTTCACATTGTTGAGTAGATGCCAGTGTTGTAGCTGTACAGGAATAGCTTGGTTAGAGGTGCGGCTAATTCTGGAGTCTTCAGCACGACAGCTGGGATGTTGTCGAGGCCCATAGTCTTTGCTGTATCAGGTGTGCTCAGCCGCTTCTTGATATCAAGTGGAGTGAATCGAATTGGCTGTGATGGTGGGGACCTCAGGAGAAGGCTGATATGGATCATCCACTCGGCACTTCTGGCTGAAAATGGTTGCAAACTCTTCAGCATTGTCTTTTGCACTTGTTTGCTGGGCTCCACCATCATTGAGGATGGGGATATTCATGGAGCCTCCTCCTCCCATTAGTTGTTTAATTGTCAACCACCATTCACTAAACTATATCTTCGGATAAGTCAACCTATGAGAAGAATATGCCTGACTGTTACAGGTAAGATGCCTTCTATTGATTGGAAACTACAGAGCTATACATTAATAATGTCATAATTATTTCATGGTGGGGACTGACACTACTTTCCTACTAGATGCGCATTCCTGGAGGATATAATCAATCTCCTTCCTTAGCCTCCTGGAAGCCACTTATTGTATTTTTTTAATAAACTGAAATAGATATGTCTAAAACTTCTAAAATATTTACAAGTAGAAGTATAAATTAGCTGTCTTCTGTTCATTGAATAAGAATCAGACAAGTGTTATTCAGTGCCAGCTCAGAGTCTTGCATTAGACTTAATAAAATCATTTGATTCATTAGAATCTTTTAACTTCAAAAATGAAAATGCACTGGCACCCTTTGAATTCAGCGTTTGCACCTGCTTAGGAACAGATCCAACCACAAACAACGGTATTGGATTTTTGGTATACATACTGTGCAGCTGGCAATTTCAAACAAACGGCATTGAGACAAATACTCGTTCAGCTTGTTTGTACATAGGTTTTAGGTTTGGGGATAAATTGAGATCAGCTTGATTATAAAGTAAGTGGCTCTGCAGCCTGCTGTAAACTTATCTCGTGTCTCTTTAATTCTGGCATTATTCTATTTGCATGTAGGTGTATTTGGTGTTCTATTACCTAAACACATGTATATTTTCATATTAATACTAACTCTTATTCCAGTAGGCGTTTGGCAACTTACCAGTTCATACTAATCCTATTACCTGGCTTCAATGTAGCTAATATTAGTAGTCTGATGCCAACAAAGAGACACACATGACAAACTTAGACTTGTCCCTGATGAGTATGAATCTATAACACAATTTTGCTATGCAGTTAAATTCCTGAGATATTTGTGTTGAGAAAGGGAATGTCAAGAGGCTGAGCTGAACATACTTACCCAAAGGTTGAAGTTAAAGATACATGGCTGAGAATGCTGAACAATGCTTTAGGCCTGAACTGTGTTTGTTCTTGACATCTATAGGATTGTACCGTTGCAAAGGACAAAATGCATTCTATATTGCTATCAGATCATACCACAGGGACACAAGAGTATAACTAGTGTAAAGCTGCAATGGAGTTGGTGTTAGGGGATCCTCCAATGTCTCAGTTGATAAAGACAATAGCATGTGTGGAACTGAACCAGATAGTCTAAGAAGGTACCTGCTTTGACTTAGCTGATCACAGCAGGGCAATGGTAGGCTGCTACAAATGATTGCACTATGCCTGGGTTGAGGAGGAGAAACATAAGTTCCCTACCAGTGATACTTATCCAGTGACCCCTGCTTAAAAAGTGCACGTATGTGGATAGTAGATGAGAACAGAATCAGATTTTGCTCAAATAGTGTGTCACCTCTGATGGTTAGCAGTTGTATTGTTGTGTATCTGTAAAGCATGCACTCCCATGTTCCGCCACCAGGGAGTGCATCCCCTGAAGTCCCAAGCGATCCCAGCATCCCTTGGGAGCACTGTATATAAGCTGGCCCTGAAAGCCTGTTCCTCACTCTGGAGTGTCTTAATAAAGACTGAGGTCACTGTTACTTTAACCTCCCTGTGTGCAGTCTCAGCTGTGTTAGGAACACAATAACTGGCGACGAGTATATGAATCCAACGCAAAGATGCAGCAAACTGTGGGCATCCTGGAGAAGTTCTCGGAGGGTGAGGACTGGGAAGCCTATGTCGAACGGCTAAACCAGTACTTTGTAGCCAAAGAGCTGGACGGAGAAGGAAGTGCTGCAAAAAGGAGAGCGGTCCTCCTCACGGCCTGCGGGGCACTGACCTACAGCCTCATGAAGAATCTTCTGGCTCCAGTGAAACCCACAGATAAGTCATATGAGGAGCTGTGTACACTGGTTCGGGAGCATCTTAACCCGAGGGAGAGCGTGCTGATGGCGAGGTATCGGTTCTACATGTGCCAGCAATCTGAAGGTCAGGAAGTGGCGAGCTACGTCACCGAGCTAAGGCGACTTGCAGGACAATGTGAGTTTGATGGCTACCTGGAGCAAATGTTCAGAGTCTTTTTTGTACTGGGCATTGGCCACTAGACCACCCTACAAAAACTTTTGACTGTAGAGACACCGACCCTCAGTAAGGCCATTGCGATAGCACAGGCATTTATGTCCACCGGTAATAACACCAAACAAATCTCTCAGCACAAAACTGCTAGCAATGTTCATAAATTAACTGGAACTGTGTTTGCGAGCAGAAATGTACAGGGCAGAACCCACGAGTCTGCAACTGCCAGCAGGCCTCAGGTGACCCAGATGACTCAGAGTCCGCAACAAAGGATGAATGCAAGACAATTCACACCTTGTTGGCGTTGTGGAGGCTTCCATTCAGCCTATTCATGCCGTTTCAAAGGGTATGTTTGCAAGCGATGTGGAACAATGCGGCATCTCCGATGAGCTTGCAGAAGAGCTGCAAGCTCTGCAAAACCTGCTTACCAACACGTGGCAGAGGAAGATCGGTCCATTGTGGATCAAAGCAATTTCGAGCCTGAGAGAGAGGAGGCAGATGCTGAAGTACACGGGGTGCACACATTTTCGCCGAAATGTCCACCTATAATGCTAAATGTAAAATTGAATGGCTTACCCGTAGCCATGGAACTGGACACTGGCCCTAGCCAATCCATCATGAGTAAAAAGATGTTTCAGAGACTGTGGTGCAACAAGGCACTCAGACCAGCCCTGAGCCCCATCCACACGAAACAGAGAACGTACACCAAAGAGCTTATCACTGTCCTGGGCAGCGCCATGGTCAAGGTCATCTACAAGGACACGATGCACGAACTGCCACTCTGGATTGTCCCAGGCGATGGCCCCACACTGCTTGGAAGGAGCTGGCTGAGCAAAATCCGCTGGAACTGGCATGTCATCTGAGCGCTATCACATGTCGATGAGGCCTCATGTACCCAGGTTCTTAACAAATACCCTTCCCTTTGTCCACCATTAATGCTAAACGTGAAATTGAATGGCAATAGCACAGGCGTTTATGTCCACCAGTGATAACACCAAACAAATCTCTCAGCACACAAGTGCTAGCAATGTTCATAAATTAACTGGAACTGTGTTTGCAAGCAGAATTGTACAGGGCAGAACCCACGAGTTTGCAACTGCCAGCAGGCCTCAGGTGACCCAGATGACTCAGAGTCCCCAACAAAGGATGAATGCAAGGCAATTCACATCTTGTTGGCGTTGTGGAGGCTTCCATTCAGCCTGTTCATGCCGCTTCAAAGGGTATGTTTGCAAGAGATTTGGAACAATGGGGCACCTCCAACGAGCTTGCAAACGAGCTGCAAGCTCTGCAAAACCTGCTAACCACCACGTGGCAGAGGAAGATCGGTCCATGGTGGATCAAAGCAATTTCGAGCCTCAGAGAGAGGAGGCAGATGCTGAAGTGCACGAAGTGCACACATCTTCGACAAATGTCCACCATTAATGCTTAACGTGAAATTGAATGGCTTACCCGTAGCCATGGAACTGGACACTGGTGCTAGCCAATCCATCATGAGTAAAAAGATCTTTCAGAGACTGTGGTGAAACAAGGCATTCAGACCAGCCCTGAGCCCCATCCACACGAAACTGAGAACGTACACCAAAGAGCTTATCACTGTCATGATCAAGATCACCTACGAGGGAACGGTGCACGAACTGCCACTCTGGATTGTCCTGGGCGATGGCCCCACACTGCTTGGAATGAGCTGGCTGGGCAAATCCGCTGGAACTGGGATGATATCCGAGCGCTATCACATGTCGATGAGGCCTCATGTACCCAGGCTGAACAAATTTCCTTCTCTTTTTGAGCCAGGCATTGGAAACTTTTCCGGGGCGAAGGTGCGGATCCATTTGGTTCCAGAGGCACAACCCATTCACCACAAGATGCGAGTGGTACCTCACATGATGAGGGAGAGAGTGGAAATCGAGCTGGACAGGCTGCAACGTGAGGGCATCATCTCCCCAGTGGAATTCAGCGAGTGGGCCAGCCTGATTGTTCCAGTACTCAAAAGTGATGGCACGGTCAGGATTTGCGGCGATTATAAAGTAACTATTAATCGTTTCTCACTACAGGACCAATACCTGCTACCTAAAGCAGACGACCTATTTGCGACGCTGGCAGGAGGCAAGACGTTCACCAAGCTCGACCTGACTTCGGCCTACATGGCACAGGAGCTGGAGGAATCTTCGAAGGGCCTCACCTACATCAACACGCACAAGGGACTGTTCATCTACAACAGATGCCCGTTTGGAATTCGGTCGGCTGCAGCGATCTTCCAGAGAAACATGGAGAGCCTACTCAAGTCGGTACCACAGATGGTGGTCTGTCAGGTCAACATATTGGTCAGGGGTCAGGACTCCGCCGAGCACCTACAAAACCTGGAGGAAGTCCTCCAGCGACTGGATCGCGTAGGGCTGCGGCTGAAGAGGTCGAAATGCGTCTTCATGGCAACAGAAGTGGAGTTTTTGGGGAGAATGATCGCAGCGGACGGCATTCGGCCCACAGACGCCAAGACAGAGGCCATCAGGAACGCGCCCAGGCCACAGAACGTCATGGAGCTGCAGTCGTTCCTGGGACTCCTCAACTATTTTGGTAACTTCCTACCGGGGTTAAGCACCCTTTTAGAGCCCCTACATGTGTTATTGTGTAAAGGTGAGAACTGGGTATGGGGAAAAAAACAAGTAATTGCTTTTGAGAAAGCCAGAAACATTTTATGCTCCAACAAGCTGCTTGTATTGTATAACCCATGTAAAAGACGTGTGCTAGCATGTGACGCGTCGTCGTACGGAGTTGGGTGTGTATTACAACAAGTTAACGTTGCAGGGAAGTTGCAACCTGTCGCCTATGCTTCCAGGAGCTTATCTAAAGCCAAGAGAGCGTACAGCATGATTGAGAAAGAGGCATTAGCGTGTGTGTTCGGGGTAAAGAAAATGCATCATTACCTGTTTGGCCTCAAATTTGAGCTGGAAACCGATCACAAGCCTCACATGTCCCTGTTCGCTGAAAACAAGTGGATAAATACTAATGCCTCAGCCCGCATACAAAGGTGGGCACTCACTCTATCAACGTATCACTATGCCATCTGCCACAGGCCAGGCACCGAGAACTGTGTGGATGCTCTCAGTCGGCTACCACTGCCCACCACGGGGGCGGAAATGGCGCAGCCTGCAAACTTGTTGATGGTGGCGCAGCCCACAGACTTGTTGATGATTCATGGAAGCGTTTGAAAATGATAAATCACCTGTCACGCCCCACCAGTTTAGGACATGGACCAGCCAAGATCCTCTGCTGTCGCTCGTAAAAAACTGTGTACTGCATGGGAGCTGGGCCAGCATCCCCGTTGAAATGCAAGAGCCAATCAAGCTGTTCCAGCGGCGAAAGGATGAGCTGTCCATTCAGGCAGACTGCCTGTTGTGGGGTAACCGTGTAGTGCTACCAAAAAAAAGCAGGGAGACGTTCATCTCTCGGATCTCCACTGCACACACCCGGGTATAGTAATGATGAAAGCGATAGCAAGATCCCACATGTGGTGGCCCGGTATCGACTCTGACTTAGAGTCCTGTATACGGCAATACAGCGTATGTGCTCAGTTGAGCAACGCGCCCAGAGAGGCACCACTAAGTTTGTGGTCCTGGCCCTCCAGACCATGGTCGAGGATACATGTCGACTATGTGGGCCCGTTTCTCGGTAAAATATTTCTGGTGGTGGTGGATGCTTTTTCAAAATGGATTGAATGTGAAATAATGTCGGGAAACACCGCCACCGCCACCATTGAAAGCCTGAGGGCCATGTTTGCCATCCACAGCTTGCCTGACATACTGGTCAGTGACAACGGGCCATGTTTCACCAGTGCCGAATTTAAAGAAATCATGACCCGCAATGGGATCAAACATGTCACCTCGGCCCCGTTTAAACCAGCCTCCAATGGGCAGGCAGAGCAGGCAGTACAAACCATCAAACAGAGCCTTAAACGAGTCACAGAAGGCTCACTCCAAACCTGCCTGTCCCGTGTACTGCTCAGCTACCGCACGAGACCCCAGTTGCTCACAGGGGTGCCCCCGGCTGAGCTACTCATGAAAAGGACACTTAAAACCAGACTCTCGCTGGTTCACCCCAACCTGCATGATCAGGTAGAGAGCAGGCGGCAGCAACAAAATGTAAACGATGGTCGCGCCACTGTGTCACGGGAAATTGATCTGAATGACCCTATGTATGTGCTAAACTATGGATATGGTCTCAAGTGGATCGCAGGCACGGTGATAGCTAAAGAAGGGAGTAGGGTGTTTGTAGTCAAACTAGAAAATGGGCAAATTTGCAGAAAGCACCTGGACCAAATGAGGCTGCGGTTCACAGACTGCCCTGAACAACCCACAGCAGACACCACCTTTTTCGAGCCCAAAGGATCATTGACACCACGCCGGACCAGGAAATCGAACCCATCACGCCCAACAGCCCAGCAAGGCAAGGCTCAATTAGCAGCCCTGCAGAGCCAAGAATACGCCAGCCCAGCGAGGGCACAGCCAACACACCAGAACAGACATTTGTACCGAGGTGGTCCACCAGGGAAAGAAAGGCTCCCGACTGCCTCACCTTGTAAATAATTTTCACTTTGACTTTCGGGGGGGAGTGTTGTTGTGTATCTGTAAAGCATGCACTCCCATGTTCCGCCACCAGGGAGCTCATCCGCTGAAGTCCCATGGGATCCCAGCATCCCTTGGGAGCACAGTATATAAGCCGGCCCCTAAGGCCTGTTCCTTACTCTGGAGTGTCTTATTAAAGACTGAGGTCACTGTTACTTTAACCTCCCTGTGTGCAGCCTCATCTGTGTTCGGAACACAATACACTCGGCTCCAGACCTCATTGCAGCTTTGGTCCAAACATGGACAAAAGAGCTCAATTTCAGAGGTGAGGTGAGAGTGACTGCCCTTGGCATCAAGACAGCATTTGACGGAGTGTGGCATCAAGGAACCCTATTAAAACCGAGGTCAATAGGAATTGGGGAAAACTCTCACTGACTGAAGTCATATCTCGCACAAAGCAAGATGGTGGTGGTTGTTGGACATCAATCATCACAGCCCCAGGACATCGCTGCACAAGTTCCTCAGGGCAGTGTCCTAGGCCCAACCATCCTTAGCTGCTTCATCAATGACCTTCCCTCCATCATAAGGTCAGAAGTGGGGCTGTTCACTGATGATTGCAACGTTCAGTTCCATTCGCAACTCCTCAGAAAATGAAGCAGTACATGCCCGCATGCAGCAAGACTTAGACACATTCAGGCTTGGGCTGATAAGTAACTTTCACGCCACACAAGTGCCAGGCAATGACCAGCTCCAACAAAGCGAGAGACTAGCCACCTCCCCTCAATATTCAATGGAATTACCATTGCCAAATACCCCACCATCAACATCCTGGGGGGGGGGGGGGGGGTGTCACAGTTGACCACAAGCTGAACTGGACCAGCCACATAAATACTGTGGCAACCAGAGCAGGTCAGAGGCTGGGTATTCTGCGGTGAGTGTCTTACCTCCTGCCTCCACAAAGCCTTTCCACCATCTACAAAGCACAAGTCAGGAGCGTGATGGAATACTCTCCACTTGCCTGGATAAGTGCAGCTCCAACAATCCTCAAGAAGCTCGACACCATCGAAGACAAAGCAACCCGCTTGATTGGCACCCCATTCACCACCTTAAACATTCACTCCCTCCACCACCGGCCCACCATGGCTACAGTGTGAACCATCTATAAGATGCACTGCAGCAACTTGCCACGGCTTCTCCGGCAGCACCTCCCAAACCCGCGACCTCTACCACCTAGAAGGACAAGGGCAGCAGGCGCATGGGAGCACCATCACCTGCAAGTTCCCCTCCAAGTTACACACCATCCTGACTTGGAAATTTATTGCCATTCCTTCATTGTCGCTGGGTCAAAATCCTGGAACACCCTCCCTAACTGTACTCTGGGAGTACCTTCACCACATGGACTGCAGCGGTTCAAGAAGGCGTCTCACCACCACCTTCTCAAGGGCAATTAGGGATGGTCAATAAATGCTGGCCTTGCCAGTAACATCCACATCCTGGAACGAATTTTTAAAAAGTTAATTTACAGAGAGGAGTGATGCTTGAAAAGAATGACCAAGTTTAGGAAAATGACAAGGCGCAGGGATTTTTGAAACTGTGTTGTTTCCAAAAACAAATAGACTCTAAATTATGCATTAATTTGGCTCCTATTTGCTACTATAAATGAGGTTTGATTCTAGTTAGTTTTAACGTCAGCACTTATTGGTATCTCAGATACCAAAGAGATGTCCCAAGGGTCTCCTCTCCGACTATTCCATTACTTCTTCCCTATCTTTCTACAAGTTAGCGGCCAGGTTTCTAACAAGAACATGCTTGTCCATCAAGTTGCCAAATGGAGTTTCTGACAATACCAGTTAAGTCTGCAGCAGACATTCAAATATCAAAATTTTGACATGTGAACAATTATTTACATGATGATGCTTCTCAAGATATCCACATGTACTCCAGAAGGGGGATGTTTAAAGGCCTTTTATAAGATGAGGTGGTTCGAATCATTTAATATCCAAAATAGAAAGACCTTGCATTTATATAGCGCATTTCATGACCTCAGGGTGTCTCAGAGCACTTAATTGACCAGCTGTCATTTTAATTTTCAATACTACAGACACAAGCTTCCTTGTTCCTTCAGAGGATATTGAGGTTGTAACTCAGTAGATGTGGCCACTGGGGTCCCGTGATCCTGTAACAAGATTACAGTAGAAACAGTGCAACTTCATTTTGATTATTCCTGGACTACAATTTGCTTAAGATAAGGTTTGCAATGTTTCTGTGTTAACATAACACTATTATTATTGAATAACCAAACTGAAGGGCAGCCCTTAGTGCCATGCACCACAAAGAATAGAACAATGAGTTTAAATCAGGAAGTAGTGATGCCAGGTTTAGGTTTAGGTTTTAAAAGTATGGAAATTGCAGGAGAAAAGACTGTGCTTAGTATGGAGTTCCAGAGTGTAGAAGTATAGGAAAGAATGAATTAGAGTAGGAGACAGTGATATGGTTTAATTTCAATACAGTGGCATTTATATAGGTAGGTGAGTAAGTAAGAGAGCATGTTTGGAGGGTAGAAGGAACAACAGGGAAACATTCACCACAGTAGTATCAAAAATTAGAGAAAGATATGCAAGGAAGTTGGAAGAGATGAAAGGGGAATCATCTTTCTCTAAAAAAAATTGTAGATACAGTTATTTTTCTTGGCCCAATAATTTCTCAGTTGGGGGGGTGTTTCTTGGATGTGTCCACCCAGGACCTCTGCCACTGACTGTGCCAAAATTCATGGATCCATGGCGTGGTCACTGCTATGCATTGCAATGGAGGACACATGAGCCACTAGGCTATTAGTAAGGCTGCCATTGTGCCATTGGGGGTGGAGGGGAGTGGTAGTGGTGTCAGGCAGTTGCCCATCAGAAACATCAGTCAGCTGCCCCATATAAATGTTTTTTTTTTAATTCACGGTCCTCTTCGGGGATCTAGGTCACCATCCCGACCTGGACTCTCAGGTGGGTCCCACTTCCACTAGCCTGGTATGCCTGGTCTCACCAGGTGTACTGGCCACTGATCATGCCCTGGCAGACTTCAAGGCCGGAGACACGGGAACTCCGACATTCCCACCCCCAGGACCTCAAACTGCTGGCCTTGTACATGGCAGATGCAAGTTCTGCCCCTCAAGAGGCTGAGCAGGATTTCCCATGCAACCCGGTGTGTCCAGGTTCCAGTCTAGAAGTTACCGCAGGAGTATGTTGGAAGACTTCTGCATTTTCAATATTACACTCTCCAGTTACCTTCATTTAGTTTCAACCTAAAAATAATTACGTAGAATCTACAGCAGAGAAACAGGCCATTCGGCTAGAGTTTATTCTCCACACGAGCCTCCTCCCACTCTATTTACTTCATCTCACCCATTCAACATATCCTTTTATTCCTATCTCCCTCATGTATTTATCTAACTTAAATATTCAAACATATATTTATAAATGTAGGTAAAGGTACTGAATATATCCATTATTGAAGAACAACGTTTTTGTTAGTAAAACAGGTAGTTGTTGTTTGCTTTCTACTTAGAGTAAATAATTGAAAACGTTACATTGTTGTTTATGAATCTGCAGTTGACAGTGTTCCGCACAATGCTTTAGTAGTGTCAGATTTCTGACATACTTGTCTGTTAAGAGGAAGACTTTGTACACCAAGTAAATACTACTCATTAGTTGGGATAGCATGCTGATTTAGAAAGATACACATTTGGTCCCTGATGACTTGGTTATTGAGTGAATAGTTGATCCACTGGGATCAAAGAGTTCCCATATTCCTTGCCTGGTCAGAACAGCTCTGAGTTTAAAGGAGATAGCTGGCCTGGGTTCCAGTTCCTGATTGCTATCCACTGACCCGCTGGAAGTGGATGGGGCCGAAATTGCCCCCCTCCATAAGCTCTAAGAGGCAGGAATGGAGTGGAGAGGCCTTACCGACTGGGGGCGGACAGATGGGCTGACATTGCCCATGGGGCCGGACGCGGCAGGAACGGGTTTATGCTCCGCCCGCTTTCCTGGCGCGACCCCCATGTGGAATCGCCACCACCCGTCGGAGCCACTGACAGCTTTTCCCGGCGGATAGCTGTCTGTGGCTCAGCAGCGGGTCTGCCCTTAAAGGCCGACTGCCAGGTTGGCCCGACAATTATGCCCCCGGGTTCGAGGTTGGGCTGCAAACAGGCAGCCTAGTATCCCCTCTTGGGTGCCAGGCCATTGGCCCAGCCAAAACCCTCCCCAGGTGGCTCAGTGGACCTAATGGAAAACTCTGCAGAGTTCGCAGCGGCCCTCCCCTTTCACTGAAGGGGAGGGATGTTGTGACGCGTCAGCGACACTGATGACTGGTCGGGGTGGCCAACTCCCTGAAAGGGCACTTCCGCACCTCAGCCGCCACGACCCCAAAAAAATCAAAGAGGTGAATTTTTCCAGTATTTCGCCCCATGGATTGGGATGGTGAAAACCTTTAATAAACAGTAGGTGCGCCTCGTTTGGGGCGGGGCTCAATTTCGGCCCTGACTTGTGTAGACTTTGGTTGAAGACAGGATTGTCTGAGATGTGATGCCTCCAAAGGTTGAACAGCCTCCTACTATTCAGTGTCTTGGCTAATAGTGAATTATTGGTCAAAGTACTGGAGGACCACTGGGCGCTTACTGAATCACGGAGTAAATTTTGCAAAGCCACATCGGCAATACAGGGCCTTGCAGACTTTACTCATACATCTCAGCAAGGAGTTAATGGCTTTAGGAGAAGTGGGCGCTGCGGGGGGAAGGGCATTAGGCAGAAAATTAGCAAAAATATAGATATAATGTACAAGCTGGAGCATTATAATGATTCTTTTATATAAACCTCAGTAAAGCAGAGCAGTAGTATCCTATTTTCCCTGTATAGTTTGTATTGCTAAGGTAGTCTATTTTTTAATTATTTAAAATATGTTTAATGGCATTATTAATGTTATTTCTAATAACACAATGATTATGCCTTATTGCTCTCATTCAGGTAGAACTTGTGCTTCTCAAATACCTAAAATATTGTTAATTAAGCTAATGTGCAAATTTGTAATTAATTAACGCTTTACCTTTTAGCAGCATAATCATACTCTCCAAATTTCATTATAATAAACCTTAGTTTCAATTGGAAGAGAAAATCTATTTTCTATATAATTAACATACACCGTTGAAGATTGTAAGTTTTAAAATCATCAATGAAATTATTCCTTTCCTTCTATTTCTATATATAGCCTTTTGTAAAGCCAATGGAAATTGGTCAACCTTTACGCTATGCAAGACTTTTTCCTGGATCAATGCTTGCTGAGACATCATAGCGATTTCCTTCATGTTGTTCATTATCAAATCTGTCCAAACACCTAAAGGGATTCAGTGCTGATTTTACAAACAGCTACCTCCACAGTATTTCTCCTTTACTGTTGGTCGTGTCAATCAACAGAAACAAAATCTCCTCGCCTCCAGGAAAACAATATGTAATGGTAGCTGTGACTCCAGATACCAAGTGTCAAGGGAGCAAATTAGATTTCGTCCAAGAAAGTGCTTTTTTTTCCCTTTTGTAACTGAATAGAAAACAAAAACAAAACAATATCGAAAATGCTGCATTGCTGGATTTTCATTTCTGGTCATTTCGTGGTGGTAATGGCGGTGGGGCAGTAAAGTTTGCGCCGGGAAATGGTTTGTGCCTGCAGCCACAAAATTTGCCATCTGGGCTATTTCTTTTAGGGTGCAAGGCCAGTTGAGCAACTGAAAATCCGGCCTCGGAGCGCCCTAAGAGAGGCTTCCGTGAGGGAAAAAAAACACCCCACAGAAGACACAAAAATCATTCCCCACATTAGGATAAATTGCAAAAATTAAAATAAACAAAACAATCAAACTTATCTCATTCATTACTCACTTTACTCACCGCCATCGGGACAGTTCTGAGGCGGTCTCACGGGGCGCTAGAGGGTTGGCGTCCAACAAAAATTGATGTGGTGTCAAAACCAGTGGCTTTCCACAGTGGCTCGCACCCCCACAAAACCGGCATCTAATTTCATGGTGGGGCGCTGGGAACTGATCACTCGCCCGGAAACAATCCCCACCACCATTACCGTCCCTCCGGGGTGCGAAAAAAGGCGGCAACGTAGGAAAAATCCAGCCTCATGGGTTTTATAAATAATCGTCAAGCCAGTTTTCTTTTCCAATAAGAACAAACACTTTTGTTCAAGGAACTGTAAATAGTGAAAAACCTCAGGAATCCTTTTTTATGCACAGAGATGTTTTTAACATCCTTACAACGAATATGGCAGGGGATGGGAATCTATGCAGGGAGACAGATGGAAGTAAAATGGGGGCAGAAGCAAAAGGTAGAAAGGAGATAAGGAAAAATGGAGGGCAGAGAAATCAAAGGCAAAAATCCAAAAGGGCCACAGTACAACATAATTCTAAAAGGACAAAGTGTGTCAAAAAAACAAGCCTGAAGGCTCTGTGTCTCAATGCGAGGAGCATTCGTAATAAGGTGGATGAATTAACTGCGCAGATAGCTGTTAACGGATATGATGTAATTGGGATTACGGAAACATGGCTCTAGGGTGACCAAGGCTGGGAACTCAACATCCAGGGGTATTTAATATTCAGGAAGGATATACAGAAAGGAAAAGGAAGTGGGGTAGCATTGCTGGTTAAAGAGGAGGTTAACGCAATAGTAAGGAAGGACATAGAAACATAGAAACATAGAAAATAGGTGCAGGAGTAGGCCATTCGGCCCTTCGAGCCTGCACCGCCATTCAATAAGTTCATGGCTGAACATGCAACTTCAGTACCCCATTCCTGCTTTCTCGCCATACCCTTTGATCCCCCGAGTAGTAAGGACTACATCTAACTCCTTTTTGAATATATTTAGTGAATTGGCCTCAACAACTTTCTGTGGTAGAGAATTCCACAGGTGCACCACTCTCTGGGCGCATTTAACCTGTCCAGTCCCATCAGAATTTTATATGTTTCTATGAGATCCCCTCTCATCCTCCTAAACTACAGTGAATAAGAGTCTCTCCTCATGTCAGTCCTGCCATCCCAGGAATCAGTCTGGTGAACCTTCGCTGCACTCCCTCAATAGCAAGAACGTCCTTCCTCAGATTAGGAGACCAAAACAGAACACAATATTCCAGGTGAGGCCTCACCAAGGCCCTGTACAACTTAATTAATACGTCCCTGCTCCTATACTCAAATCTCCTAGCTATGAAGGCCAACATACCATTTGCCTTCTTCACCGCCTGCTGTATCTGCATGCCAACTTTCAATGACTGATGTACCATGATACCCAGGTCTCGTTGCACCTCCCCTTTTCCTAATCTGCCGCCATTCAAATAATATTCTGCCTCCGTGTTTTTGCCCCCAAAGGGGATAACCTCACATTTATCCACATTATACTGCATCTGCCATGCATTTGCCCACTCGCCTAACCTGTCCAAGTCACCCTGCAGCTTCTTAGCGTCCTCCTCATAGCTCACACCGCCACCCAGCTTAGTGTCATCCGCAAACTTGGAGATATTACACTCAATTCCTTCATCTAAATCATTAATGTATATTGTAAATAAGCTGGGGTCCCAGCACTGAGCCCTGCAGCACCCCACTAGTCACTGCCTGCCATTCTGAAAAGGACCCGTTTATCTCTGCTTCCTGTCTGCCAACCAGTTCTCTATCCACGTCAGTACATTACCCCCAATACCATGTGCTTTAATATTGCACACCAATCTCTTGTGTGGAACGTGACCTGTTCCATTTTAATAAAGAAAAAATGCTTACTCACCTGTCACTTTGCCAGAATGGGGATCATCAAAAAAGGACATTTAGTAAAAGAGTCATTAGCTACATGTTTGGGAATGTAATAAAGTTACCCTGTTTTGGGCTAGTTTTTAACTAAGAATATGAAAGAATGGAAGTGGAAGTTTCCATACATCGAGTACCATACTCTCAGAAATACCTCGGCCACCCAACCTTCCCTCCCATCCCTACCTCGGCCCAGGCGTTTCCGGACTCGGGACTTCAGAAAGACGTTCCAAAGTCTGGAAATACGCAGAATCCGGAATGGCCTCAGTCCTGAGGCTTCCGGATATTCGATGCTGTACTTGTATACATATGAAGAGTTGAACTTCAATGACATTAATTATTACAAATTTGTTTTTGTTGCTGGAACATTCTTTTTTCAAAATGTATACGTTACCTATTTAAGGTTTAAAGACATCAGCTAAGCTTATCCTATACGAGGAAAGCAAAGATAATCCCCGCCCCCCCCACCCACTTTTTTTTGTGCCTCTTATTTCCTTATCAGTGTTATTAAAAAGAAAAAAAATCAAAATCAGTTTCAAATAAGCTCGCTGGATCGCTAAATAGCATTTCTAGCAACCTGTGGGGATCAAATAATCTACATTTTATGTGTTTCTTTTATAAATTCAGAAATCTGAAACTGAAGACCGCCACCTAATAAGAGAAACCCCATTAGTGAGTGTTATCTTTTGACCAAACAGGACATTAGCATGGATGATGTGGAATCTGTATGGGTAGAGCTGCAGAACACCAAAGGGCAGAAAGCGCTAGTGGGAGTTGTGTACAGACCACCAAATAGTAGTGGTGAGCTTGGGGATGGCATCAAACAGGAAATTAGGGATGCGTGCAATAAGGGTACAGCAGTTATTATGGGTGACTTTAATCTACATATAGATTGGGCTAACCAAGCTGGTAGCAATACGGTGGAGGAGGATTTCCTGGAGTGTATAAGGGATGGTTTTCTTGACCAATATGTCGAGGAACCAAGTAGAGAGCTGGCCATCCTAGACTGGGTGTTGTGTAATGAGGATTAATTAGCAATCTTGTTGTGCAATACCCCTTGGGGAAGAGTGACCATAATATGGTAGAATTCTTCATTAAGATGGAGTGACACAGTTAATTCAGAGACTAGGGTCCTGAACTTGAGGAAAGGTAACTTCGATGGTATGAGACGTGAATTGGCTAGGATAAACTGGCGAATGATACTTAAAGGGTTGACGGTGGATAGACAATGGCAGACATTTAAAGATCACATGGATGAACTTCAAGAATTGTACATCCCTGTCTGGCATAAAAATAAAACAGGGAAGGTGGCTCAACGGTGGCTAACAAGGGAAATTAGGGATAAATCCAAGGAAGAGGCATATAAATTGGCCAGAAAAAGCAGCAAACCTGAGGACTGGGAAAAATTTAGAATTCAGCAGAGGAGGACTAAGGGTTTAATTAGGAGGGAGAAAATAGAGTATGAGAGTAAGCTTGCAGGGAACATAAAAACTGACTGCAAAAGCTTCTATAGATATGTGAAGAGAAAAAGATTAGTGAAGACAATTGTAGGTCCCTTGCAGTCAGAATCAGGTGAATTTATAATGGAGACCAAAGAAATGGCAGACCAATTAAACAAATACTTTGGTTCTGTCTTCACTAAGGAAGACAAAAGAACCTTCCGGAAATACTAGGGGACTGAGAGGCTAGCGAGAAGGAGGAACTGAAGGAAATCCTTATTAGCCAGCAAATTGTGTTAGGGAAATTGATGGGATTGAAGGCCGATAAATCCCCAGGGCCTGATAGTCTGCACCCCAGAATACTTAAGGAAGTGGCCCTAGAAATAGTGGATGCATTGGTGATCATTTTCCAACATTCTATAGACTTTGGATCAGTTCCTATGGACTGGAGGGTAGCTAATGTAACCCCACTTTTTAAAAAAGGAGGGAGAGAGAAAACAGGGAATTATAGACCGGTTAGCCTGACATCGGTAGTGGGGAAAATGTTGCAATCAATTATTAAAGATGTAATAGCAACGCATTTGGAAAGCAGTGACAGGATCGGTCCAAGTCAGCATGGATTTATGAAAGGGAAATCATGCTTGACAAATCTAGAATTTTTTGAGTTTGTAACTAGTAGAGTGGACAAGGGAGAAACAGTAGATGTGGTGTACTTGGACTTTCAGATTAGTGTGCAAAATTAAAGCACATGGTATTGGGGTAATGTATTGACTTGGATAGAGAACTGGTTGGCAGACAGGAAGCAAAGAGTAGGAATAAACAGGTCCTTTTCAGAATGGCAGGCAGTGACTAGTGGGGTACTGCAAGGTTCAGTGCTGAGACCCCAGCTATTTACAATATACATTAATGATTTAGATGAAGGAATTGAATGTAATATCTCCAAGTTTGCAGATGACACTAAGCTGGGTGGCAGTGTGAGCTGTGAGGAGGATGTTAAGAGGCTGCAGGGTGACTTGGACAGGTTAGGTGAATGGGCAAATGAATGGCAGATGCAGTATAATGTAGATAAATGTGAGGTTATTCACTTTGGTGGGAAAAACAGGAAGGCAGAATATTATCTGAATGGTGACAGATTAGGAAAAGGGGAGGTGCAACAAGACCTGGGTGTCATGGTACATCAGTCATTGAAAGTTGGCATGCAGGTACAGTAGGTGGTGAAGAAGGCAAATGGCATGTTGGCCTTCATAGCGAGAGGATTTGAGTATAACAGCGGGGAGGTCTTACTGCAGTTGTACAGGGCCTTGGTGAGGCCACGCCTTGAATATTGTGTACAGTTTTGGTCTCCTAATCTGAGGAAGGGCATTCTTGATATTGAGAAAGTGCAGTGAAGGTTCACCAGACTGATCCCTGGGATGGCAGGACTGAATATGAAGAAAGACTGAATTGACTAGGCTTATATTCACTGGAATTTAGAAGAATGAGAGGGGATCTCATAGAAACATATAAAATTCTGACAGGATTGGACAGGTTAGATACAGGAAGAATGTTCCCGATGTTGGGGAAGTCCAGAACCAGGGGTCATAATCTAAGGATAAGGGCTTAGCCAATTCTCCGAGAGAAACTTCTTCACTCGGAGAATTGTGAACCTGTGGAATTCTCTACCACAGAAAGTTGTTGAGGCCAGTTCCTTAGATATATTCAAAAGGGAGTTAGATGTGGTCCTTACAGCTAAAGGGATCAAGGGTTATGGAGAGAATGTAGGAATGGGGTACTGAAGTTGCATGTTCAGCCATGATCATATTGAATGGCGGTGCAGGCTCGAAGGGCCGAATGGCCTACTCCTGCACCTATTTTCTATGTTTCTATGTTTAACTGGCTTCGGTAAAAATACTGGAAATCTGAAAGAAGATCAAACCTTGCTAGAACTGAACAGCAGATAAATCAATACTTGAAAGAAAAAGATAGTTTAATGTTTTGGCTGTAACCCTTCAACTCTGCTGTTCAGTGCCAGCTGAAACATTAACCTATTGATTAGTTTTCAGGTGCTCAGTGATCTGTTCATTTTCAACATTTTTAAATTTATAAGCACTGCTCATTGTAATGAGTTTTAGTGTTGGCAGGTTAGGGTCTTTCAGGAAGGACACAGTTAGCCGTGGAAATCATCTATACATTAAATTTCTACTGAAACAAACTATTATTTATGGCTTCTAAACAGAAAATGTTGGAAATACTCAGTAGGTCAGGCAGCAACAGTGGAGAGGGAAACAAAGTTAATGGCTGGAATTTTGCTGGTGCTCAAAACATGGGATGGGCGGCGGGTCAGTTGTTAAATTTAAAATGATTGACAGTGGGTCGGGATTCTGCTGTCAGCCCACCACCACACTACTTTCCTAAATGTCGGGTCATTCAAAGCTGAACAGACCCAACACACAGCGGCAGGGAGGCAATTTAGATAATTATGACCTTGTTAAGAGTATATTAAAAAGAATTTTGAGCTGAACGTACCATTTTACCAGGTTCCCCATGAGGTTTACGATACTCGAGGATCACGTCAGGTAAGGAAGTCGGGTGTTGTGTGACCATGAATTCATTTCTTAACTTGACAGCTGCAATTCTGCTATAAAAGCTCCCATCTCCAGGAATGGCCTCACCATGGAAAGATTTACATCACTTGACGCTGTACACTCTGACTGCCACATGATGCACCAGGTTGGCATCACCCCACATCAACACCACAAAGCATGTCTACAATGCCCAAGCCATTCCTTTCACACTCACCACCAATGCGGGGGTTACAGTTATGTTTCACCATTCATTGCAACACACTAAGCCACTTCCAAAAGTGCACACAAATCTGTCCAAGAACACAAAGTGTTGAAAATAAAGGTTTCAATGTTGGACAGCACATTAACAGAAACTCTATATGAACATTGGTTAAAATACCCAAGTGCTTATCCTTGTGTGTTATTAGTTAGCATGACAAAGTGGAGAAAGAGCATCCGGGAGGGCGCTGAGCACCTCGAGTCTCATCGCCGAGAGCAAGCAGAAACCAAGCGTAAAAAGTGGAAGGTGCGTTCGTCAACCCAGGCTTCTCACCCACCCTTTCCTTCAACCACTGTCTGCCCCACCTGTGACAGAGACTGTGGGTCCTGCATTGGACTCCTCAGTCACCTGAGAACTCACTTTTAGAGTGGAAGCAAGTCATCCTTGACTCCGAGGGACTGCCTATAATGATGACTAGGATGAGGGCGAGTGTGAGGGGTAACTCGTGAGATGGGGAAGAGATAAAGGGGAACCAGTGGATGTGGTGTATTTGGACTTCCAGAAGGCATTTGACAAGGTGCCACATAAAAGGTTACTGCACAAGATAAAAGTTCACGAGGTTGGGGGCAGTATATTAGCATGGATAGAGGATAGAGGATTGGCTAACGAACAGAAAACAGAGAGTCGGGTTAAATAGTTCATTCTCGGATTGGCAATCAGTAACCAGTCGGGTGCCGCAGGGATCAGTGCTGGGACCCCAACAATTTACAATCTTTATTAACGACTTGGAAGAAGGGACCGAGTGTAACGTAGCCAAGTTTGCTGACGATACAAAGATGGAAGGAAAAGCAATGTGTAAGGACACAAAAAATCGCAAAAGGACAGAGAGAGGCTAAGTGAGTGGGCAAACATTTGGCAGATGGAGTGTAATGTTGGAAAGTGTGAGGTCATGCACTTTGGCAGAAAATAAATCAAAGAGCAAGTTATTATCAAAATGGAGAAAGTTTGCAAGGTGCAGTACAGCGGGACTTGGGGGTACTTGTGCATGAAACACAAAAGGTTAGTATGCAGGTACAGCAAGTGATCAGGAAAGCCAATGCAATCTTGGCCTTTATTGCAAAGGGATGGAGTATAAAAGCAGGGAAGTCTTGCTACAGTTGTACAGGGTATTGGTGAGGCCATACCCGGAATACTGCATGCAGTTTTGGTTTTCATATTTACGAAAGGATATACTTGCTTTGGAGGCAGCTCAGAGAAGGTTCACAAGGTTGATTCCAGAAATGAGGGGGGTTGACTTATGAGGAAAGGTTGAGTAGATTGGGCCTCTACTCATTGGAATTCAGAAGAATGAGAGGTGATGTTATCGAAAAGTATAAGATTATGAGGGGGCTTGACAAGGTGGATGCAGAGAGGATGTTTCCTCTGATAGGGGAGACTAGAACTAGAGGGCATAATGTTAGAATAAGGGGCCGCCCATTTAAAACAGAGATGAGGAGAAATTTCTTCTCGCAGAGGGTTGTGGATCTGTGGAATTCACTGCCTCAGAGAGCTGTGGAAGCTGGGACATTGAATAAATTTAAGACAGAGATAGACAGTTTCTTAAATGATAACGGAATAAGGGGTTATGGGGAGCAGGCAGGGAAGTGGACCTGAGTCCATGATCGGATGAGCCATGATCATATTAAATGGCGGAGCAGGCTTGAGGGGTCGTATGACCTACTCCTGCTCCTAATTCTTATATTCTTATGTTCTTATAATGTCGATAGAGACGGATGTACAATGATACACCATTGCATTTTTCTTGTCAACCATTGTTATCATTGTCACTTCCTCAATCCACCCACATACCGTGAGCAGCATAGTTCGAGAGGCAGACATTTTAGAGGTGGTAGTGAAATATCTACAGTAAAGGAAAGCTACAAGTGGGTCTGCACTCATTTTTTATGAATTATTTTGGATGTTTTGATCCTTATAAGCTGCCTTAAATTCATCTCTTTGCTGCTGGGTGTGTTCAATAAATTTTCATGGCGCTAAAATCTGCAATATGGGGGTGATGACGGCAATTTTGAAAGGGAGGGGGACAGTACCTCAGGAGAGGGAACCTAAATCCCAGAGACAGGGCCATTTGAATGAGGAGCAGACACCTGCATCTGTAGTGGTGCAACAGAGGTGCTTGCCCAGAGTGTCCCACACTATGGGCCAAGTTTCGGCCTGAGTTGCTCCTGTTTTTTTGGAGTAACTGGTTTAGAATGGAGTATCTTAGAAATTGCAATTCTCGGCATTTAGTTTGCTCCAGTTCTAATCAGTTAGAACAGTTTCAGTTTGGAACAGATTTTTTTTTTCAAATGGGGGCATGTCCGGCCACTTACGCCCGTTTTGAAAGTGTAGGCAGTGAAAACATACTCCAAACTAACTTAGAATGGAGTAAGTGTAGATTTTTGTACGCTCAGAAAAACCTTGTCTACACTTAGAAAATCAGGCGTAGGGAATGGGGGGGGGGGGGTTTAAAGGGAAGTTTACAAACTTTAAACACTTCAGTTTTACAAATAAAGAGCCATCATCAATAATAAATGATAAATACATCAATAAATCAACCAATAAATCAATCAAAAAAAATTAATAAAAATATATATATTTTAAAATCAATAAATAAAACATTTTCTACTTACCGACTGCAGCACCGGGAGTCCTCCAACAGCGTGCTGGGATGGCCCCCAACCGCGCCCCCCCCCCCTGTGTATCTCTGTCAGTGTCTCTATCTCTCTGTCTGTCTGTGTGTGTTTCTCTCACTCTCTGTCAGTGTCTGTGTTTCTGACAGTGAGGGGAGGGGGAGGAGGGGGGTGGAGGGGGAGTGGAGGAGGGGGGTGGAGAGGAGGGGAGGGGGAAGGAGGGGGGTGGGGAGGAGGGGGGGTGAGGTGGGTGGAGAGGAGGAGGGGGTGAGGTGGGTGGAGAGGAGGGGGGTTGAGGGGGATGAGGGGGTGGGGGGAGGAGGGGGGCAGGGGGAGGGAGAAGGGAGGGGAGGGGGGCAGGGAGAAGGGAGGGGGGCAGGGAGAAGGGAGGGGAGAGGGGGAGAGACGGGAGGGAGGGGGGGAGAGAAGGGAGGGAGGGGAGGGGGAGGAGAGAAGGGAGGGAGGGGACGGGGGAGAAGGGAGAGAGGGGAGGGGGGGAGAGAGGGGAGGGGGGAGAGAAGGGAGCGAGGGGAGGGAAGGGAGTGAGGGGAGGGAGAGAAGGGAGGGGGGGTGAGAGAGGTGGAGAGAGAGAGAAGGGAGAGAGAGAAAGAAAGAAAGGAGAGGGAGGCTGAACAGGCCTGGCCGGGCCAAGACTTTGGGCTTGGATTTACAGGATTGACAGGTAGGTGGCGTCGGGTCCGGGGGGGTTGGGAGCGCGGGTCGGGAGCGGAGGTCGGGGGGAAGGCAGAGGTCGCGGGGGGGGGGGGGGGGCATCGGGAGCGGAGGTCGCGGGGGGGAAAGTCGGGAGCGGAGGTCGGGTGGGGGGGAAGGTCGGGAGCGGAGGTCGGGGGGGGGTCGGGAGTGGAGGTCGGGGTGGGGGGAAGCGGTGGTCGGGTCGGGGACGGGGGGGGGGAAGCGGAGGTCGGTGGGGGGGGAAGAGGTCAGGTCCGGTCCGGTCCGGGGGCGGGGTGGGGGGGGCCGGGAGTCAAGTCGGGTCGGGTCCGGTCAGGTGGGAGGCAGCCTTATCCATGCAGCCCCTGTGAGGTCATTCGGCCAGGGCTAGGGGCTGCGTGCTTCGGGCCCCTCCCACACAGTTTTGGGCGCCTGGAGCTACTGCACATGCGCGCCCACTGTAGCGCGCCTGTGCAGAGGTCCCGGCACTGTTTTCAGCTCAGGGACCTGGCTCTGACCCCCCACAGCTTGTGCTGCGCCGCGCCCAGCTCCAGAGGACCTGCAGGGAGCCGGAGAATAGGTGAGTTTTTTTTTAGGCGCACTTTGTGGCGCGAAAAACGGGCGTCCAAGTCAGGGCTGCGCCATTCTAGGCGCGGCACGAAACTTGGGCCCAATACATGCTCTCAATAGATGAAAGTGCCACTGAACCCATCCAAGGTGTATCGAGGATAACCTGGGAAAGCCCACCCAGCCACACCCCCAAGCTATTGTCCCCCAAGGGATTTATTTAACATTATTTTTTAAATAATCTTTCCTCCTAAAAGATTTATCTTCTTTTAATTCTCCCTGTCTAATCCGTAATCTGTTACTTTAATTTTTTACAGTTTTGAACTGGAAGGGTAAGCAGAATGACTGCTCTCACACATTCCTGATGCTAGTGCTGCTCTGCCAGTTGCATAACAGGCAGAACATTTACAACATGTTCAAGTGGACACGGATGACAATTTCTCATGGTTGAGAATTTCCTCTTCCTCCCCAACCAATGCCGCGCTGAGACTCAATAAAGCTTATTACATGCTAACAAGCAGAATGAAACATCAGGCTCCCTAAGTACAAGAGCTTGTGCCATATAAATATGAAGCATTTCACAGTTTATGCAATTCTGTACAGATTTCTTTTACACAGTATCTCATGTATTCATAGATATTTCTGAATTACCTTCAGATCTCATCCATATTTTATTCTCACCATGTTTTTACAGGAGGACAGGGACACATTTTTGCTGCAGAGGCAATGAATGAGTTGCATGTTGAACATATAACATGAAATTGCAAATTTATTATTTCCTGGTTTGAAGGTATTTATGATTTGAAATTATATTTTTATATTACTTGTTGAGGCCAAATCACTATCATCTATTGAAAGGAGTTGTTATTTACTAAAATTATTGCTAAAATGTTTCCAGAAGTAATTAAATAATTTTTTTTCAATTAATTGTTTGTTGTATCACTTTATTTTCAATCAAATGATGTTCTAAAAATGCACGCAGGCCAACCGACAGAGATGAGAGAGAATGGTAGAAAATGTGACCAAGTTATAAAATAATACATTTGAATTGAGATGTTGGATGTAATAGTTCATGGGCAATGTAATGATCTCAGGATTGGGAATCTGCATAGTAACAAAAAAAAAGCAGTTATATTTTGTACAGACTTACTCAAAAGCAAGATGCATTTTAAAAAGTATTTTTTTTGCAGTTTTGTTTACAGATGCATGCAAAAATCATTCTGGAATTATCATACAATATCCAAACCAAAAAACTGTTAAGATTAAATGCAAGTTAACTGCTGGGCGAGGCTTCACTGAGAAACCTAAAGCTCTAATTGTAAGAATATATGGAATTGCGAAAAGCAAACCTTAAACACCAGTTAAAATTTCGGAATTCCATGTGATAAAAACAGAATTTGACATATTGGGATAGATTTTTCCCAGTGCAGGCTTTGGGCGGTTGGTCAGTGGAGCAGCGCCAGTCGAAAGTCCCAATGGTCTATTTTGAGGGCTGGGCCTCACATCAGCATTCGGTCGGCAGGCTGTAGACAGAAAACAAGCACCCTGGGGCAGCCCGCTAACTCCAGGCTGCCGTAATATCGGGCGGCCCAGCTGGCCTCTGGACCAGAGGAAGGCAGCTCCATTGTTGGATGGAGTTGGGGGCCATGTGTTGCAGACCGGAACGGCACTGACCCAGGCTGCTCTGTCCAGCCCCACAATAATACAGTAAATGTACCTGCAGGCCCCTCTTTGGCTGGACCTCCAGCTGATGCTGGGAGGGGCACTAGGCGATCTCAAAATCTTCCCAATTAAGTTACTATGGAGGATAAATTCAACTTGAACCCAAATCAGGTGCAAAGTCAGTCGACCAGCGGGCCTACACACTGGTCCATGCCATCCTGAGGCCCAAGTCAGATTCGGCTTTGCATCTCATTTAAATGCCGCTGCCGAACTGCGGACACCAAACATGCGCCCCACTGCATCTCGCCGGTCGGGGAAGGCAGGCATCTATGCTGAACCGGCCAGCATGTTGAGTTTTGTAGGGAGCGATTCTGGGGAGGGCCTCAGACTGGCCAAAGTGTTTTGCGTACCCAGGAGGATCACTCCTGCTTCTGCAGGGCCCACCAAAATAAAAACTCAACATTTATTGGTCTTTTTTAAACTGCCTCCAGCTGTCCCTTTAAGGAACGCTGGTTAGGCCAGTCAGCTCCTGGTACAACTAGATGTGCAGCAAGCCCAAATATGGCGTATTTGAATTATGTACAAATGACGGGAATTAATCATACAATGTATTTCCTTGGTGGACAGCATTTCTGCTGCAAGATTCAGTTAGAAGTCCCCAGGTCTAATTAACATGCCATTATCCAGAAGACTGGAATATAATACACACTTTTTCATTTGAGTCTGCAAATGTGATATAAAAAGAAAGACTTGCATTTATATAGTGCCTTTCACGACCAGCGGGATGTACCAAAGCACTTTATGCCAATGAAGTACTTTTTGAAGTACAGTCATTATTGTAATGTAGGAAGTGCAGCAGTAAAATTGCGCACAAGCAAGCTCCCATAACAGCAATATGATAGTGACCAGACAATGTGTTTTAGTGATGTTGATTGAGGGATAAATATTGGCCAGGGCACCAGGGATAATTCGCCTGCTCTTCTTCAAAATAATGCCATAGGATCTTTTAAGACCACCTGAGAGCGCAGACGGGACGGGGCCTCAGTTTAACTTCTAATTCGAAACACCGCACCTCTGACAGTGCAGTACTCCCTCAGTACTGCACCATAGTGTCATCCTAGATTTTTGTGCACAAGTGTCTGGACTGGGACTTGGATCCGCAATCTTCTGACTCAAAGGCGAGAGTGCTACCCAGTGAGCCACAACTGACAAATGACATATGCTAAACATATTCTTCATTATGAACTTAAAAAAAAAACCTTCCCCAAGCAAAAATTAACTTTCTGCTTGATTTTTTTAATGAGTATTTCAATTCCATTTTTGGATGCATAGGAAACCCCAACAGTGCAAAACAGGTACATAAGCACTTTCTACTGGCATTACACTAGCTTTGAACACATGCCAACTATTTTGCTAACACTAGCAAAGACAAGAAAATTTGCCTTAAATCAATTAAATCTCTTCTTGGCAACTAATTTGATCTATTGGAAGATACAAGCTGTGACTAATAGTTGAATTGCACAGTCATGAAATAAGAAATATCGACAGCAAACTCAAACCCTCACCAGACAACATTTTAGCCGTGTTAAGCCATTTTGGGTTGATGATAAGACCGCTCTTAATAGATTATATTTAAAAACAGATGTTTGTGTTTCGCCGTTCCAAATCACTACTGTTTTAAAAAAATCTGGTAATTGGTTGTTCCACTAGGATACAACGTCAGGTTGTGATTCGGTGAGGGCAATTAAGTTAGAGCATATATATATATAACACATTCCTGTGTGGGGACTAACGTATATTTCTATTATCGAACATGATTTTAAAAAACAATTTTAATTCTTTATGGGTATGAAATATAGACTGTGCCACAGCTGTTTTTCTACAAATGACAATCTTAGGTCACCACATAAACTCCAGTTGTAATGTTATGTCCTGGGCACTATTATTTAAGATATGACTGTGGTGCCTACACCCCTATGATAATGACAAATGAATTGTACTCTGTTGTGACATCAGCATGTCCTCATTCAACTGCTGATGTGCTCTGTTCAAGCAGCATAAATCATCACTTTTTGAAGAGTGTCTTCTGTAGTGGATTACATTAAATATACATTTCTTTCCCCTTGTCGAAGCACAGTACTGTGCATCCAATATATTTTTAATCATAGGACACTGAACGTTAAAAATATCATACACTTAGCTGAAAGGATGTTGCATGTCTTGGCTCAATTAAATATTAATGTCCATGCTGCCACTGAAATCTGTGGCTTATATCAAAGGCACTCAGCAACCAAGAGGATGCCAAAAATAAATTCAGTTCATTTTCACATACGACCTCCTTTGGTGTTACTCACGGTGAGTGGAAAACTGTTTAATGCTATAATGGGGCAGAAATTCTGACCTCCTGGGTCTGTACTGAGTGTGTACGGACCCGGGAAGACATTGCAAAAGCCGGTTTTTCAGCGCACAATGCGCATGCGCTGAAAACCAGCTTTTCCGATCTGTCAAGCTGGAGCTTGACAGATCTTCCGTATCTCGACAGCCATGATATTCGTATGGGCAAGATTGCGGTATTTACCCATATCTTGCCCAGCAAATGTCCCGAAAACTCTTGCGCCTGATAAAAGCAGGCACATAGCCTACTTTTACAGGCGTAAGAGTTTTAAAATGCACAAAAACATTTTAAAATAAAATTATAAAAACACATTTTATTGTTAAAAAAACCCCTCTCCACTACATTAAATTTATTTTAAACCATAATTTTAAAAACTTTTTAAAAAATCAGAAAAATAATTTTTTTTTATAATACATAAATAACGAATTTAAATTAATAAAAATATGTGGTGTATTTTTTCTTTTTTTTTATTAGCGTTTTGTGTGTTTGGGGGTGATTTCTCATTCATAATAATAACTCCAACTTACGGAGTTCCCATTATTATGAATGAGAACATTCTATACCTGATTGGCTGCCCAGAGCCAAGTGACTGCAGCTCCAGTCCTGCGTACGTCCTAACGTGCACACGCTGCGACGCGCAGTCAGTGGAGGCCTCAGGACTGGGAACTCGCATGAGCGCAGCAGCTTCAGGTAAGTACGCATTTTTTGAAAAGTTTTTTGCCCGATCGCCCGCGGGAAGCAGTCGACCAGGATTTCTGGGTCCATAATATACAATATATCGATCTACTGATGTGTCAGCTGTGGCTCAGTTGGTAGCATTCTTGCCTCTGAGTCGGAAGGTTGTGGGTTGAAGTCCCACTCCAGAGCACAAAATCCAGGCTGACACCAGTGTAGTACTGAGGGAGTGCTGCACTGTCGGAGGTGCCATCTTTTGGATGAGGCTTAAACTGAGGCCCCATGTGCCCTCTCAGATGGACGTAAATGATCCTATGGCACTATTTCAAAGATGAGCAGAGGAGTTATCACTGGTGTCCTGTCAATATTTATCACTCTTCACCCCCACCCAAGTGGGGCATAATTCTGGTGGTAGGGTCTGGAAATGGAAGGATTGCTGGTTGTCTGGCTTTGGTGATCAGGACCTTTAATGGAGATCAATGAAGTTGAAACTTCTGGTGGGGGGGGCGGACTGCAAATTTAAGAGGTGCTTTACCCGCATTCTTTAGCCTGTCCTTGGCACCACTGCAGACACTCTAGATCAGTGGGGTCCTGGGGCAGGCCAACAGTGCCTCTTTTCAGGGTGATCTGGGTCACCCAACAAGTGTTGCATCATCAAAACGAGGTGGGAAGTCGGGGATGCCAACCTCCCACTTTATATAATAGCTTTGTCCGATCTATTCCTATTTCAAGCGTAGGCCAGAAGTCCAGTTGCCTAGTGAAGACAAACGTAGGTCCCTTGCAGTCGGATTCAGGTGAATTTATAATGGGGAACAAAGAAATGGCAGACCAATTGAACAAATACTTCGGTTCTGTCTTCACGAAGGAAGACACAAATAACCTTCCGAATGTACTGGGGACAGTGGGTCTAGTGAGAAGGAGGAACTGAAGGATATCCTTATTAGGCGGGAAATTGTGTTAGGGAAATTGATGGGATTGAAGGGCGATAAATCCCCGGGGCCTGATATTCTGCATCCTAGAGTACTTAAGGAAGTGACCCTAGAAATAGTGGATGCATTGGTGATCATTTTCCAACAATCGACTTTGGATCAGTTCCTATGGACTGGAGGGTAGCTAATGTAACACCACTTTTTAAAAAAGGAGGGAAAGAGAAAATGGGTAATTATAGACCAGTTAGCCTGACATCAGTAGTGGGGAAAATGTTGGAATCAATCATTAAGGATGAAATAGCAGCACATTTGGAAAGCAGTGACAGGATCGGTCCAAGTCAGCATGGATTTATGAAAGGGAAATCATGCTTGACGAATCTTCTGGAATTTTTTGAGGATGTAACTAGCAGAGTGGACAAGGGAGAACCAGTGGATGTGCTGTATTTGGACTTTCAAAAAGCTTTTGACAAGGTCCCGCACAAGAGATTGGTGTGCAAAATCAAAGCGCATGGTATTGGGGGGTAATGTACTGACGTGGATAGAGAACTGGTTGGCAGACAGGAAGCAGAGAGTCGGGATAAACAGGTCCTTTTCAGAATGGCAGGCAGTGATTAGTGGAGTGCCGCAGGGCTCAGTGCTGGGACCCCAGCTCTTTACAATATACATTAACGATTTAGATGAAGGAATTGAGTGTAATATCTCCAAGTTTACAGACAACACTAAACTGGGTGGCGGTGTGAGCTGTGAGGAGGACACTAAGAGGCTGCAAGGTGACTTGGACAGGTTAGGTGAGTGGACAAATGCATGGCAGATGCAGTATAATTTGGATAAATGTGAGCTTATCCATTTTGGGGCCAAAAACATGAAGGCAGAATATTATCTGAGTGGTGGCAGATTAGGAAAAGGGGAGGTGCAACGAGATCTGGGTGTCATGGTTCATCAGTCATTGAAAGTTGGCATGCAGGTACAGCAGGCGGTGAAGAAGGCAAATGGTACGTTGGCCTTCATAGCTAGGGGATTTGAGTATAGGAGCAGGGAGGTCTTACTGCAGTTGTACAGGGCATTAGTGAGGCCTCACCTGGAATATTGTGTTCAGTTTTGGTCTCCTAATCTGAGGAAGGACTTTCTTGCTATTGAGGGAGTGCAGCGAAGGTTCACCGGACTGATTTCAGGGACGGCTGGACTGTCATATGAGGAGAGACTGGATCAACTGGGTCTTTATTCACTGGAGTTTAGAAGGATGAGAGGGGATCTCATAGAAACGTATAAGATTCTGATGGGACTGGACAGGTTAGATGCGGGAAGAATGTTCCTGATGTTGGAGAAGTCCAGAACCAGGGGACGTAGTCTTAGGATAAGGGGAAGGCCATTTAGGACTGAGATGAGGAGAAACTTCTTCACTCAGAGAGTTGTTAACCTGTGGAATTCCCTGTCGCAGAAGGTTGTTGATGCCAGTTCATTGGATATATTCAAGAGGGAGTTAGATATGGCCCTTACGGCTAAGGGGATCAAGGGGTATGGAGAGAAAGCAGGAAAGGGGTACTGAGGGAATGATCAGCCACGATCTTATTGAATGGCGGTGCAGGCTCGAAGGGCCAAATGGCCTACTCCTGCACCTATTTTCTATGTTTCTATGTTTCTGAAAATCATAGTACAGTGTTAGCGTGGCAGAGACCCAAGATCTGGGTCTATGCCTCTTTCCTCTGAACTTTGCACCTGAGGAATGCTCAATTCACTGGGCACAAGGACCAGGAAAATCAGCTGTACAATGCCAATTCTGTTGGCTCACTCCACAGATGTTATCCAGGTTCAATTATGTGCTAGGTCTGTACAAAACGATGGAGCTTGAAAGCATAAGAATTTTACATAAGTTATATTTAATCACTCTACAGGGATTTAACTAATTTTATTACAGTCATCTACATCATTATTATTCCAGATAACAAGGAAAAATCTTAGACATTTGCCCATGTGAGAATTTCCTTTTTGTTAACCCTCAAGTTGCCCATAGCATAAAATTAGATCATGGAGAAATTTCTAGTGCAAGTTATGCAAAAAGCCTTCACTGTTCTTTTTTCACTATGCAAAAGATGATAGAGGCAAGACACAACCCTGGTATTTAAAATATATGTATGCGTATGATTGTGCATGTTAAGTATTTTGGCACAAGGGTTTCTTGGGTCAAAATTGCACTTTGTAATATTAGCAAGAAACAGGTTTGTCCAAATTTCTTTGTTGATTATTTCAATGCAGATGGTCTCCATTAGAATAGCAGACAAATTTAACGTGAATTTTTAAAAAGTGTTTATACGCTAAAATATTTCAGAATAATATCTAGACTGTGCAAATTTGTGACAAACCAACTATGGTGAATTAGCTTCCCAATGTCATGAAATTACTACAAGTGGTCGTTGGCAGAATTCTGGCATAGTTGAAACATGATTCTGCAATTGGCATTGATCTAACATCCCTGAAAATGGGAGCCACAGTTTCCATGCCATTACTTTCAATACTTAAATAACAATGATACCTCAGCATAGTGTCCTGTACACAAGAACTGTTAATTCACATTGACACCACAGTTTTAAGTGTTTCATTTTCATCACTATTATTATAAACAAATTACTTATACATTTGAGTGACTATTTTCTATAACTATTTTATTGCAGCATCATGTTGTGTCACGAATACTTAAAAAAATAGCTAGCCCTGGGAGACCGTTACATTCTGGCAGTCGAAGAGGTTAATACATTTCACAGTACTTTGATAGAGGAAAATAAATCAGTAGATTTTTATCTTTGTGTTTCCTATTGTGTGAACAAAACTGCTTATTAATAGTAGTCTGAAGCATTTGTTCATTTAAGATAATATGACTGTGCTAAGCAACAGACAACACTGTGTTAAGATCTTGCAAAATGCCTTCTAAATAATGCTACAGATTGAACCTCCCTTATCCGTAACCACCCCTTGTCCAGAACCATTTCCGGCCACCAGGTGGCACATGCGCAGAACTCCGACATGAACAAATTGAAGTCCTTCCTCGCTGCTGAGTCCCACAATCGCTGGCCTGGCCCCGCAATCCGCCGCGCCCACCCCACCCCCCCCGGTCTCTCTGCCGCACTCCCAGCCCCAAGTCAGTCAGCCCTGATATCCCCTTGCTCAGTACCTGTACCATCCAATTTAACGTGACCACCCCGCATCCGGAAAAATCCCTTATCCAGAAAAGGCCAGGTCCCGAGGGTTCCGCATAAGGGAGGTTCAACCTATATTGTCATTCTGTTTCAAACCTAACAAGAGATATGGCGGTGATGTGAAGTCCTGCAGCATTTCCTAATAACTGACAAGACAAGAAAATGAACTCACTGTAGTATAAGTCATGATTCTAATTTTAAGTAATCAGTACTATTTTCAAAGGTCCCAACAGGAATGAATGTACAACACAAAGATTTCTGAATTGTGAGGATGGTCAAGGAAGGCCAAAGTAGAGGCCACAGAAGATTGCACTGCAATCACCCTGTATTATTGGATTCTAACAGAGGCAGCAAAGTAGAAATTGTTTAATTCTAAAGGATGGTTTTCTCTCACATTTTACAATTACAAAACAATATTAATCAACAAAAAAAATACAGTTCTGAAATATTTAGCAAAATAAGTTGTTTAGTTGTGCGATGTCATCGCACAAGATAATACCAACACTCACTTATATATCATATCCAAAATGCAGGCATTTGAACTGCTCAGTAAAATAAAATTTGTTTACGGAACATGTAATTCCATTGCATAATTTTAAACAAACTTGTTTTAGTACCATTTCAAAAATGTGCTGTTCACATAAACTGAAGATACTGCATAGAGCTCAGTATGACATAAGATTTAGACAATTATATTTTAAATTGATCAAATAATATCCACCTGAAAAGTCACCATTTAAAGCAACAAGTGAGTTATCACATCAAGCTGTGTTCTATCTAATTATGGGTTACATTTTTTGAAAAGAAATGAGAAAATGTAGGTACTTGCTGTTTTTCCTTTATATGAAACATACCAGATATTTATGTACTGATTTATAAAGGAATGTTACAGCTGTGTAAGTTAAGTTGATTGATGTGCTTTCAGTTCCTATTTAACGCTTATTGTATACTCAATAGACGAAACCGAGTACAAATCACAAAGAGTCATGCTCAAACTGTAGCGTTTTGGTCAGACTATCTTGACTACTGTATCCAGTTCTGGCCACCTATCCTGTGTTCAGTTCTGGTCATTGAGAAACAAGGGAGACGTTTAAGCGCTGGATGCAGTTGAGAGAGGAGCCACAAGACTAGTTCTAATACCAGAAGACTGAATTATGAGGGGACTGGGGAAATCTGGGGGTAAATTTTCATTGTTGGCACTCCTGGCACAGAACTTGAAAGTGCTAGCATGTGAAGCCTTGTGCTGGGAGCACTAAACTAGAGACCGCATGGATGAACGACAACAGTTGTACATCCCTGTCTGGCGTAAAAAATAAAAAAGGGAAGGTGGCTATTAAGGGAAATCAGGGATAGTATTAAAGCCAAGGAAGTGGCATACAAATTGGCCAGAAATAGCAGCGAACCCGGGGACTGGGAGAAATTTAGAACTCGGCAGAGGAGGACAAAGGGTTTGATTAGAGCAGGGTAAATAGAGTAGGAGAGCAAGCTTGCAGGGAACATTAAGACGGACTGCAAAAGCTTCTATAGATATGTAAAGAGAAAAAGGTTAGTAAAGACAAACGTAGGTCCCCTGCAGTCAGAATCAGGGGAAGTCATAACGGGGAACAAAGAAATGGCAGACCAACTGAACAAATACTTTGGTTCGGTATTCACTAAGGAGGACACAAACAACTTTCCGGATATAAAAGGGGTCAGAGGGTCTAGTAAGGAGGAGGAACTCAGGGAAATCCTTATTAGTCGGGGAATTGTGTTGGGGAAATTGATGGGATTGAAGGCCGATAAATCCCCAGGGCCTGATGGACTGCATCCCAGGGTACTTAAGGAGGTGGCCTTGGAAATAACGGATGCATTGACAGTCATTTTCCAACATTCCATAGACTCTGGATCAGTTCCTATGGAGTAGAGGGTAGCCAATGTAACCCCACTTTTTAAAAAAGGAGGGAGAGAAAAAACAGGGAATTATAGATCGGTCAGCCTGACATCGGTAGTGGGTAAAATGATGGAATCAATTATTAAGGATGTCATAGCAGCGCATTTGGAAAGAGGTGACATGATAGGTCCAAGTCAGTATGGATTTGTGAAAGGGAAATCATGCTTGACAAATCTTCTGGAATTTTTTTAAGGATGTTTCCAGTAGAGTGGACAAGGGAGAACCAGTTGATGTGGTGTATTTGGACTTTCAGAAGGCTTTCGACAAGGTTCCACACAAGAGATTAATGTGCAAAGTTAAAGCACATGGAATTGGGGGTAGTGTGCTGACGTGGATTGAGAACTGGTTGGCAGACAGGAAGCAAAGAGTAGGAGTAAATGGGCACTTTTCAGAATGGCAGGCAGTGACTAGTGGGGTACCGCAAGGTTCTGTGCTGGGGCCCCAACTGTTTACATTGTACATTAATGATTTAGATGAGGAGATTAAATGGTAGTATCTCCAAATTTGTGGATGACACAAGTTGGGTGGCAGTGTGAGGCTGTAGAGCGACTTGGATAGGTTAGGTGAGTGGGCAAATGCATGGCAGATGAAGTATAATGTGGATAAATGTGAGGTTATCCACTTTGGTGGTAAAAACAGAGAGACAGACTATTATCTGAATGGTGACAGATTAGGAAAAGGGGAGTTGCAACGAGACCTGGGTGTCATGGTACATCAGTCATTAAAGGTTGGCATGCAGGCACAGCATGCGGTTAAGAAAGCAAATGGCATGTTGGCCTTCATAGCAAGGGGATTTGAGTACAGGGGCAGGGAGGTGTTACTACAGTTGTACAGGGCCTTGGTGAGGCCATACCTGGAGTACTGTGTACAGTTTTGGTCTCCTAACTTGAGGAAGGACATTCTTGCTATTGAGGGAGTGCAGCGAAGGTTCACCAGACTGATTCCCAGGATGGCGGGGCTGACATATCAAGAAAGACTGGATCAACTGGACTTGTATTCACTGGAGTTCAGAAGAATGAGAGGGGATCTCATAGAAACGTTTAAAATTCTGATGGGTTTAAACAGGTTAGATGCAGGAAGAATGTTCCCAATATTGGGGAAGTCCAGAACCAGGGGTCACATTCTAAGGATAAGGGGTAAGCCATTTAGGACCGAGATGAGGAGAAACTTCTTCACCCAGAGAGTGGTGAACCTGTGGAATTCTCTACCACAGAAAGTTGTTGAGGCCAATTCACTAAATATAGTCAAAAAGGAGTTAGATGTAGTCCTTACTACTAGGGGGAATCAAGGGGTATGGCGAGAAAGCAGGAATGAGGTACTGAAGTTGCATGTTCAGCCATGAACTCATTGAATGGCGGTGCAGGCTCGAAGGGCCGAATGGCCTACTCCTGCACCTATTTTCTATGTTTATGTTTCTATATAAACACAAAATCTGACTTTTAAGCCTTGCAAAGAGGTAATTGTATGGTATATCTATCTATATAATCGATAATACATCAAAAAAATTACATTTGATTGCACTGTTTGTACCAATGACTTCCTGTTATCTTTTACATATCATTTTCTGTCAACTTTTTTCCATTATGAATTCCTATGACCATGTTTATAAAGAGTTTTGTGTAAACTTGTCAAGTTGATTTGGCCCCAGTTGTGCAATTCCCCCACAATTCTCTGGAAATGCTTTCTGAAAATCCACTCCATGTTTTTCTCAGAAATACATTGTTAATTTCAAAAGTAAGGAGTTATATAAAATAAAAAATTACATATTTCACAACAACAAAGAAAAACTGGCATTTATATAGTGTCTTTCATGACCTCAGGACGTCCCAAAGCAATTTACAATCAAATAAGTACTTTTGAAACGTAGGGCTGGATTTTTCCTACTGAGTCAGGAGAGAGGCGGGCGATGTCCGGGATGAGTTGCAACCCCACTCTTGGCTCCATGTCAGCTCCCCCCCACGACGTTTCCTTGATTGGGCTAGTTAAGCCCATCCTGCAAGGTTCCCGACCAATTAAAAGGAAGCGGGTCTGATGAAGTCATTTGATGACGCATCATCCGCCGATTTCTTTAAAGAGGCCAAGCCCACATTCATTTTGACAGTTGTGCTGTCAGTGTTCTGCAGCACTGTGGTGCTGCAAACACTGACAAGCACTGAACAGAGCTGTACGACTGCACCCAGGCTCTCCCATGACTCCTTCCAGAGGGAGTCACAGCATGAAGGGAGGTTCTCTTCCCATCCCATGGGCGGAAGAGACCTTCCAGGACACCAACGCAGTCTGATTGCATATTGTAGAGAAGGGCACAAGCAGGGATGTCGTCAGGAGGAGCTGGCTGCAGTGGCACAAACCTTTTAATGATCTCAGTAGATCACAAAATGTTACTGCAAAGCCACACTCAACCTCATCCTGCTGTGCCACTCATCACATCCTCATCATTCTGCCTTCCCTACTCTACTCCTACACATCTTTACTCACACCAACTTACCTTGTACCTCCACCCATCCCCCTCTCTCTATCTACATTATCACATCCCCATCTCACTAGCCACACCTCACACTTGCCCTCATCCTTGTCCAATCATATCAACTAACAACACACAAGGGTAGGCACTTGGGTCTTTTAGCCAATGTTCATGTAAAGTTTATGTCGATGTGTTGTCAGACATTGAAATCTTTATTTTCAAAACTTTGCCTTCTTGGACAGATCTGTGTGCACCTTTGGAATTGGCTTAGTGAGCAGCAGTGAATGGCGAGACATAACGGTATCCCACTTCCCAATGGTGATGAGTGTGAAAGGAATGGTTTAGGCATTGTCAGAATGCTTTATGGTGTTGGTGTGGGGTGGTGCCAATCTGGTGTACAGTGTCAAGTGAAGTTAATCTGCCTTCACCTGACTGACATCCAAATGATCTCATTAAGTCCTTTGTATTTCGTGAAATCGACAGAGTCGATCAAAACATAACAAGTCAAGAGTTGCTCGGATAGCGTGATCAAGCCAAAATTTAGCAATGTCTTCTGACTGGCTGGAAACAAAAACAGACTTCAAAAATCCGTTTTTCAACCAATAAATAGATTTTTAATTAAGTGGTTTCGTCACAGGGGACAGGAGTAAATTTTAGGAAAAAAATATAAAATGGACTTAAAAGGGTTAAATAATTGCAAAAAAAATTAGAAAATGAAAGATGAGAGAAGAATAAACTAACATTTAAAAAAAATTATTTTGTGATTTCCATATTTTATGTAGTGATACTTTTGTAGTAAACCTATTTCTGATATCAAAGCAGCAATATTAGTACAAAATTCAAAAGGAAGGGTGTTAAAACAAAGGCTATAACAGATTAATATATAACTGACACCATTTATGATTTGCTTTTGATTTATATTCCACTTTACTCCCCTCCTACCATCAGAGGTGAGGTTATCCACTTTGGTGGTAAAAACAGAGAGACAGACTATTATCTGAATGGTGACAGATTAGGAAAAGGGGAGGTGCAAAGAGACCTGGGTGTCATGGTACATCAGTCATTGAAGGTTGGCATGCAGGTGCAGCAGGCGGTTAAGAAAGCAAATGGCATGTTGGCCTTCATAGCAAGGGGATTTGAGTACAGGGGCAGGGAGGTGTTGCTACAGTTGTACAGGGCATTGGTGAGGCCACACCTGGAGTATTGTGTACAGTTTTGGTCTCCTAACCTGAGGAAGGACATTCTTGCTATTGAGGGAGTGCAGCGAAGGTTCACCAGACTGATTCCCGGGATGGCGGGACTGACCTATCAAGAAAGACTGGATCAACTGGGCTTGTATTCACTGGAGTTCAGAAGAATGAGAGGGGACCTCATAGAAACATATAAAATTCTGACGGGGTTAGACAGGTTAGATGCAGGAAGAATGTTCCCAATGTTGGGGAAGTCCAGAACCAGGGGTCACAGTCTAAGGATAAGGGGTAAGCCATTTAGGACCGAGATGCGGAGGAACTTCTTCACCCAGAGAGTGGTGAACCTGTGGAATTCTCTACCACAGAAAGTTGTTGAGGCCAATTCACTAAATATATTCAAAAAGGAGTTAGATGAGGTCCTTACTGCTAGGGGGATCAAGGGGTATGGCGAGAAAGCAGGAATGGGGTACTGAAGTTGAATGTTCAGCCATGAACTCATTGAATGGCGGTGCAGGCTAGAAGGGCCGAATGGCCTACTCCTGCACCTATTTTCTATGTTTCTATGTTTCTATGTTTCCATAGGTGGTGGCAGCCCTCTGGTACCCTATCTAGGTAACCTTTCTTCATGTGTGAGCCCAAACAGTGCGAGTCAGCAGCATATTCTACAACTGAGCTTGGTCCTGTCTCACACACACACGCAAGACATACACTATCCAGCACAGGCCACTAAGTCGTGACGTGGAGCAGATATCATTCGCCTCCCCAGTCCAAGGGCCACAAGACCAACTATGGCACCACCAGTGTTGCCTCAGCTCAGATCAGCTAACTCAGTAGAGACCAGGGATTACACTGGAATCTTCTGGGCTGTGTAGCGGAGTACTGTGCCACATCACATTTGACATCAGAAGAGCTACTAACTTTTAAATATAAATATTTTATGGTGGAACAATGAATGCTTATCACTGGAGTAACTGGTTGAGAAAAGTTAGAGCCATCAGGGACCAGAATGAATGGTAGCCATTCTCGTCATTAATTTAGCAGAGTGAATAATGACAGAGGAGCCACTACACTTGATCATTAATTGTATCAGGTGGTGTCAGAAAATGCAGCCTTCAGGAGAGCACAATCATAGTGATTGTTCATGTCACTGCTTCAAATCCAGAAGCACGGTTTACTCCCTCAGGCAGCTTCAACCAATGATATCATCAGAACTTATTTTAAACCCAAAGAGTGGCAGAGTGAGTTTGAAATGTGGGAACTGGTTAGTTAATTAATGACTGTGTGGCACCACTGTATGATTGAACAGTAAGACATGAGTTTGTGGTCAAAATGTCTCAGCTGCAATATCCCAATATTAATCTTTCTACCACGGGAGGCATCCGAAGGAGGACCCTGTGAGGGGCATTGGTCAGCAGGCTGACACAAATCAATTCAAGACATCAAATTAATGCTGCAGATCCACTGACAGCAGCAACTGCTGGAGTTCACTGATCCACTAACACAATAGAAACTTAAAAAGGATAACATTTACTTATCGCGTCTTTTACACAACTTAAGCCAAGAGCTTTTAAAATCAGCTTATATAAAACCTGCGGAAGATGCTTCGCAGATGCAGGATCATAGTGCTTGCGTCAGAATGCATTAACTGGCCCAGCTCACTCACCACAGGCAGGGAAGTTTTGCTACAGCTCTATAATGTATTGGTGAGGCCACACCTGGAATACTGCGTGCAGTTTTGGTTTCCATATTTACGAAAGGATATACTAGCTTTGGAGGCAGTTCTGAGAAGGTTCACTAGGTTGATTCCGGGGATGAGGGGGTTGACTTATGAGGAAAGGTTGAGTAGGTTGGGCCTCTACTCATTGGAATTCAGAAGAATGAGAGGTGATCTTATCGAAAAGTATAAGATTATGAGGGGACTTGACAAGGTGGATGCAGAGAAGATGTTTCCACTGATGAGAGAGACTAAAACTAGAGGGCATGATCTTAGAATAAGGGCCGCCCATTTAAAACAGAGATGAGGAGAAATTTCTTCTCTCAGAGGGTTGTTAATTTGTGGAATTCGCTGCCTCAGAGAGCTGTGGAAGCTGGGACATTGAATAAATTTAAGACAGAAATAGACAGTTTCTTAAACGATAAGGGAATAAGGGGTTTTGGGGAGCGTGCGGGGAAGTGGAGCTGAGTCCATGATCAGATCAGCCATGATCTTATTTTATGGCGGAGCAGGCTCGAGGGGCCATATGGCCTACCCCTGCTCCTATTTCTTTTGTTCTTATGTAATATCTACTGTATCTGATGCACTTTAAAAACAAACTATCGTGAGTAAAACAAACTGGTCCCAAACTTCCATGGAGCTTCCCTTACCCATTTCAAATAAGTGCACAAGGAAGTAAAAAAGCAAATCCAGAGAAATACTACTGAACTGTACATGGTATTCATTTAATTTTTTTCTAATCAAACCTGGGATCTTAATGGAGCTAACGCACAAAATAGGTGCAAGCACTTCAGCTCACTAGAAATGGAAAAGATGTGACTCACAGGCGCTCCCAATTCAGTGCTAACTCTGTGCCAACTGCACATTCTCCTGGAACACAGGACCACTGAAGCTGCCCGACTGGGAATTGGGGTGACGAAATCATGTACTCTCACACGATATTCTGTCCATGCATTCCAGTCACACAAGCTTTTGCGCCAAGTTCATTAATTCATAAAATCTGATCATGGTTAGTAGGAGGTGCATTCTTGTTTGCTTTTTTTCCCCATGCTCTTCAATGTTCTTGAACTGATCCATGCTATCCTTTACATGAGAATTATTTTTGTGTGAACTCTTCTGAAGATTGATGTGTGTATGCAGCTCAGACGCTGGAGGATTATATCTAGTTCCACTCTATGATATTAGGACAACTGGACGAAGTCAAAAATATAATAAAAATGATAATAATTCTACAGAGGTAGGAAAGTTTTTGCATTTCATCAAATATTCCCTTCTGGCTTAAGATCAAGCCACATGAAATAGAAATTTGTTTTCCCTTAGCAAATAACACGTGATCTTTCAAGCACTCCTGTGTTCTGCCTGTCAATCAACCAAGCAGTTTGCTCATAGGGCTAACCTATTCAGGGACAATAATTTTCAGGCTTAAGATCGGTACAGGTGGTCTATTGTGTGTTCCTACAGAGCAGCAGATGCAAGACTGAATGGTATGAAATTGCTCATGCACAGACGGATCTGGTTAATTATGAAGCAAATATTCAAAAAAACAGGCTTCTTCTGTACAGTTTTTTGCAACAAAAATCATCGAGTTGGCACCTGCAAAATTGGACTGCCTAGTTAAAAGTTGGATAGGTGGTCACTGTCGATTGAAGCTGGGTATAGGAGTTAGAGCTACTGAACAGGAGTTCTCATAAGGCCACAGTTATCCCATAGGTTGTACAATGAGTGCCCCTATTGTAACAGAATCTTGATTAATTACATAGGATTAGAAGCAGACCATTGCACCCAGAACCCAGTTTCTGACAAAAAATCTGGCTGTTTGCCAGAGGCTAATGGATTAAACTGCCACCTTGCCTAGCAGCTGAGAGTCAATGTCATGGCAGATAGACTAATACAGATTTCAGTCTGCCGTCTTTACACGTTATTAAATACACCAATCTTTATTTACAACCCTATTCTGCTGCTTCGGTTAATGGAATTGCTGCAGTGCAAATCAGATGCAGGTGGAAGTAGAGAAGGCACCTACAATAATTAGCATACCACTTAAGTCTGATTTTACTAGAACATTGCAATTACAAAGTACTGGAGTGTATTATTTTAATCTTAAGAATGTGACCTTTATTTTACAAGTACATTGGAACATTCGTGCCTTGCACACAGTTCTGTAGCACAGAACTGAAATAATGAACTTATCAAATCTGGCATTCGTAATTCAATTCATTCTTGAGATATATTTATTTTTTGGGCTGTGATTGATAATTCTAATCCACATGGTATTGCCGGGTCCATAAAAAACTATGCAAATTGATTACACTTGGGATAGGCTGGGATGCAAGAAACGTTGAGTTCAATGGAAATGAAAATCGAGAGCGATGTATAATGTGTGGTTGAATGATCCTATGCTTCCCCACCACAGTATCCAATTAGCTCTTTAATGATTGCGGGGTTCTCGTCTCCACCATTCTACCCAGGCATCCATTCAAAGTGTTGATCATAAAAATCATAAAGAACTGGACACAGTACTCAAGGTGCGGCGTAACCCCACCAAGACACAAGGGAGACATTCAAGCACTGAAGGTAGAGCTGTGAAGAGCCACAAGATTGATCCCCGGTATCAGTGGTCTGTGTAATGAGGAAAGACTTGGGCTTTTCAGCCTTGTAAAGTGGGATTTTATAGAGTTATACAAGATAGCAAATGATGTGGAAAAGATAAATCTGGCAATTATTTTAAAGTAAATCACAAGAGCAGGAGAAGGGGCCACAGGTTAAAAATAGTGAATGGCAAACTTAGGACTGATATCAGAAAGTTCTTCTTCACACAAAGAATGATCAACGCTTGGAATGGATACCTGGGCAGAGTGGTGGAGACGAGAACCCTGCAATCATTAAAGAGCTAATTGGATACTGCGATGGGGAAGCATAGGTTCATTCTGGATGATGAACTACGACGGGCTGAACGACCTTCCTCATTTGTAATTATCTTGTGATCTATATCTTTGACTAATCAGTTTTTCTTTTGACGTGGCACTAATTCTAGTTAGTGATTAGATTGCTGAAAGAGATGTGACATTATGCAACTTTGTTGAGAAATCAGAAACAAGCAATTTGATGGAGAAATTGGGAATTTGCCTGCAGTAATTAAACATTTCCCAGTTATTTTTTTTTGTTTAGCATAATTTAATGAGGTCCTAGCCCACATCAGGGTCCTAAAATTATACTGCAAGATACTAGACTTGTATGAAAGCTTAATGCATTCATCTAAAATTCCACTTTGTGCTATATTAGCAGAGGTGTTACTCCATTAATCGTTCATGGGTTAGCACTTTCACTTAAATAGCCAAAAGAGTAATTTGCTTTACACACCAAACTTTTGCAGGACAGTATCACGTGATGAACAGAAACATGCAAATAGGACTTTTATCGGGTGTGCCTCAGGTCTCGCCATTCAGGCTCAGGGAAAAGATAAATCTGGACAATTATTTTAAAGTAAATCACAAGAGCAGGAGAAGGGGCCACAGGTTAAAAATAGTGAATGGCAAACTTAGGACTGATGGGCGCACTCACATTTCTGGGCCACACACACACTATTACACTTAACAAAGGAAGAGAAAAGTTGACAGGATCAACACTCACAATATAGACAATAGCAACAAATATATATATATATATATATATAAAGATAGCGCTTAAAAGGAACCAAATGTAACGTGTCCCGTTCCCCCCACAAAAATGAGCAATTAGAATAGAGTTAAGATAATGGATACTAGATAACTGAAAGCAATTAATTGGCATTATTCCAATAGAGGGCTCATGGTCTCTAATTACTGTTAGAACCCTGACAACAGAGAATGCATTATATAATTGAAATTACTGTTTGCTACCTCACCGTTTATGGCATAAACTACGTTCACATTTTGTGGGGTTTATTTAATGTAGGATCTGTCCTTATGTCATTGCAGCTGTCATTGACAACACCAACAGTAGGTGCCCATCCCTTGGTTGATACATGGAGATGTTTACACCGCAGTACAAAGGATTCTGACATTATTACTTAGTTCATAGAAGCATACAACATAGAAGGACGCCATTCAGCCCATTGTGCCTGTACCGGCTCTTTGAAAGAGCTATCCAATTAGTCTCACTCCCCTACTCTTTCTGCATGGCCCTGCAATTTTGCCCCTTTTCAAATATATATCCAATTCCCTTTTGAAAGTTACTATTGAATTTGCTTGCAGCACCATTTCAGGCAGTATATTCCAGATCATAACAACTAGCTATGTAAAACCAATTCTCATCTCCCATCATCTGGTTCTGTTGCTAATTATCTTACATCTACGTCCTCTAGTAACCCTCCTCCAACTGGAAACAGTTTCTCCTTATTTACTCTATCAAAACTCCTGATAATTTTGAACATCTCTATAAAAATCTCTCATTAAACTTCTCTGCTGTAAGGAAAACAATCCTAGCTTCTCTAATTTCTCCACATAACTGAATTCCCTCATCCTTGATATCATTCTGGTAAATCTCCTCTCCATCCTCTTCAAGGTCTTGATATCCTTCCTAAAGCGTGGTGCCCAGGATTGGACACAATACTCCAGATGAGGCCTAGCCAATGATTTATAAAGGCGCAGCATAACTTTCTTACTTTTGTACTCTATGCCCCCAATTATAAATCCAAGCATCCCACATGCTTTTAACAGCTTTATCAACTTGTCCTGTCACCGTCAAAAATGTATGCATGCGAACCCTTAAGTCTCTCTGTTCCTAACTCCCCTTTAAAATTTTACCATTTAATTTATAAAGTTCATTAATAAATTATGTGAAGTGATTACTAACAAACTTTTAATAGATTAATGGTTCCATATGGGGACAGAACTCCAGGACCTTAAAAAAAAATCACTATTTTTTACAGATCTAATTGTTTAACTCGTCTTTGTGTACAACTAGGATTTATTTTCAATAACCTGATTTGTGTCTTTGAGCTTTTGCAATGAATGAGATTGTAAACAATTGGAATCGTTCTAGCCCTTCCTAGTAGCTTTGTGGGTAGAGAGATGAATCCAAGACAATTTTCTCATTTACCCCAGGCATTAACAGTTCATTTAGCTGAATAAATATAATTTGTACCCTTCTGCTTTGGGATTCCACCCCTCCAGCCCCCCGTAAAGTCTTTATAGGTAAAATGTGCATGGGTCCTAGAAATAGAACTCAAGTGTTAATTCAGATCCTTTTTGTAAAATAATCTGGGGTAAAAAAGACAACCTCCCTATAGATTTTCCATATTTTCTTCTCACAAAATAATTTCAGAAAGTACAGAAACCACTGAGGCTTTTTTGGATGAGGGATTAAGCATGAGCACCCTGTAGATACACAGTAGGGAACCCATCAGGCTGCAGCTTCCCAGAGGAAACCCTTCTGTGACACAAACACTGACCCATGGAAAAATATGTTAGTAAACCAGCTGCTATTCTCTTCTGCTGTGATTGAGCCAAGTATGGAAAATGTATTTCAAACAGAATTTCTGGATCAAGTTAACAGGTTTCTATGTTACTGTGTACTTGTGATATGCTTCATTACTGTTGAGCTTTTTTAATTTATAGAATCCTAGAATGATACAACACAGAGGGCCCAAGTTTCCACATGATTCGCGCCTGATTTTTAGGAGCAACTGGTGGAGAACGGACTATTTTAGAAATCGCAATCCTCCACATTTTTTTTTCTGCAGTTCTAGTCAGGTAGAACAGTTCTAGTTTAGAACAGAATTTTTTCTTCAAAAGGGGGCGTGTCCGGCCACTGACGCCTGATTTGAAAGTTTCCACAGTGAAAATGTACTCCAAACTAAAGTAGAATGGAGCAAGTGAAGATTTTTGTAGAACTGAAAAAACCTGTTCTACACATTAAAAAATCAGGCGCAGGTTACAAATTAGGCGTCCAGAACGAGGTGGGGGGGAGGGTGGGGGAAGGGAACTCATTAAATTCGACAATAAATCCTTATTTATACTTCTACAAATATTATACAAATAAATCCAACCTGAATAAACATTTATAAGCCAAGAAAAGATTAAATAAACCATCTTCCTACCTGTGTGAAAGTGCTTCAGCCAGGGAGAATTCTGCAGCCGTTCGTGCCGCTGAACGGGAGGGGGAGAGAGAGAGAGAGAGAGAGGGGGAGGGGGAGAGAGAGAGAGAGGGGGAGAGAGAGAGAGGGGAGGGAGAGAGAGGGGGGAGGGGGGGAGGGAGGGAGAGAGAGAGAGGGGAGGGAGAGAGAGGGGGGAGGGGGGGAGGGAGGGAGAGAGAGAGAGGGGAGGGAGAGAGAGAGAGGGGAGGGAAAGAGAGAGAGGGGAGGGAAAGAGATAGAGGGGAGGGAGAGAAAGAGAGAGAGAGAGGAGGGAGAGATATAGAGAGGGGAGGGAGAGAGAGAGAGAGAGAGAGGGGAGGGAGGAGAGAGAGAGCGGGGGAGGGAGGAGAGGGGGGGAGAGAGGGGGGGGGAGAGAGGGGGGAGAGAGAGAGAGCGGGGGGGGGAGAGAGCGGGGGAGGCGGGTCGGGTCGGGGAACAGGAGCGCGGGTCGGGTCGGGTCAGTCGGGGGGGGGGGGGGTGGGAGCGGGTGTCGGGTCTCGGGGCGGGGGAGAGCGGGTGTCGGGGCGGGTCGGGGAGAGCGGGTGTCGGGTGTCGGGTCGGGGCGGGGAGCGGGTGTCGGGTCGGGGCGGGGGGGGGGGGGTTCGGGTGTCGGGTGGGGGCGGGGGGAGCGGGTTTCGGGTCGGGGCGGGAGCGGGTGTCGGGTGTCGGGTCGGGGCGGGGAGCGGGTGTCGGGTCGGGGCGGGTTCGGGTGTCGGGTGGGGGCGGGGGGAGCGGGTTTCGGGTCGGGGCGGGAGCGGGTGTCGAGTCGAGGCGGGGGGGGGGGAGCGGGTGTCGGGTCGGGGCGGGGGGGGAGCGGGTGTCGGGTCGGGGCGCGGTGGGGGGAGCGGGTGTCAGGTCGGGTCTGGTCGGCGGGGGGGGAGCGGGTGTTTGGTCGGCGGGGGGGCGGGAGCGAGTGTCGGGTCTTGTCGGGGGCGGGGAGCAGGAGCTGGCCATGGGAGGAGCCTCATTCACGCAGCCCCAGTGAGGCCATTCAGCCAGGGCTAGGGGCTGCGTGCTTCGGGCCCCTCCCACACAGTTCGGCACCTGGAGCTACTGAACTTGCGTGCCGACTGTAGCGCGCATGTGCAGAGGTCCCGGCACTGTTTTCAGCGCCGGGACCTGGCTCCGCCCCCCCACAGCTCGTGCTGGCTGCGCCGAGGGCCAGAGGACCTGTAAGTAGGTGGAGAATACCGAGGATTTTTTTAGGCGCCGTTTTAGGCGCGAAAAACGGGCGCCCAGCTTGGAGGGGCGCCCGTTTTTTTTCTTGTGGAAACTTGGGCCCATAAAGGGGTCATTTAGCTAATCGTGCTTGTGCTAGCTCTTTGAAAGAGTTATCCAGCTAGTCCCACTCCCATGCTCTTTTCCTAGAGCCCTGTAAAATCTTTCTGTTAACTATTTATCCAATTCCCTTTTGAAAGCTACTACTGAATTTGCCTCCACCACTCTTTCAGGCACCGCATTCCAGATCATCATAACTTGCTGCAAAAAAAAAAATGTCCTATGGTTCTTTTGCCACTCACCTTAAATCTGCGTTCTCTGATTACAGACCCTTTTGCCACTGGAAGCGTTGTTTCTTCTTTAATCTATCAAAACCTTTCATGATTTTGAACAACTCTATCTAATCTCCTTTTGACCTTCTCAGGTTAAGGAGAACAACCCCAGCTTCTCCAGTCTCTCCACATAACTGAAGTCCCTCATCCCTGGTACTATTCTAGTAAATATCTTCTGCACCCTCTCCAAGCCTCGACATCCTTCCTAAAATGTGGTGCCCAGAATTAAGCACAATACTCCAGCTGATGCCGAACCAATGTTTTATTAAGGTTGAGCATAACTTCCTTACTTTTGTACTCTATGGGCTGGATTTTACAAACCTCGGCAGGTCTGTCAGTGGCGGTTCCCAACCTCGATGCTGACTCCATCCCGGCCTCTGAAATGAATTTCCTGAGATTGGGCTTGTTAAGCCCGCCCAGCGCATTTCCCGGCCAATTAGAGGACGCGGGTCTGATGACGTCATTTGGTGACGCGTCATCAGCCGGTTTTCTTAAGGGAACCATGGACAACTTTCTTTTGACATTTGTGCTGTCCGTGTTCTACAGCATTGAGCTGCTGCAAACACTGAAAAGCGCTGCACAGAGGTGCAGGGTTGCACTCAGGCTCTCCCATGACTCCCTCCATATGCTTATGGAGGGAGCCGCAGCACACAGGGAGGGCCTCTTCCCTTCCCATTGGTGGAAGAGAACTCCCTAAGAGGGCACAAGCAGGGATGTGGTAAAAGGAGGACCAGGCTAAATGCCACAATGTTTCAATGATCTCAGTAGATCACAAAACGTTAGTACAAAGCCACATTCAACCTCATCCTGCTGTGCCTCTCATTACCTCCCCACTCTGCCATCCCTACCCTACCCCTGCACATCCTTCTCACATCAACTTGCCTTGCACCTCTACCCATCCCTCTCTATCTACATTATCACATCCCCATCTCACTAGTCACCCCTCACACTCACCCTCATCCTAGTGCAATCATGCCAACTAACAACACACAAGGGTAGGAACTTGAGTGTTTCATGCAATGTTCATGTGAAGTTTCTGTTAATGTGGTGTCAAACTTGAAACCTTTATTTTCAACATTTTGCATTCTTGGACAGATTTTTGGAAGCGGCCGAGTGAGCTGCAGTGAATGGTGAGACATAACTGTATCCCCCACAATGGTGGTGAGTGTGAAAGGAATGACTTGGGCATTGTAGGGATGCTTTATGGTGTTGGTGTGGGGTGATGCCAACCTGGTGCATCATGTGGCAGCCAGGGTGTACAGTGTCAAGTGAAGTAAATCAGACCATGGTGAGGCCATCCTGGCCGACTGGGCAGCAATATGGTCGAGTGCTGATGCCCTCTGTCCTGTGCAACATCAGTTGATTGCGGTAAAGGTTGATGTTGTTGTTGGTGCTGCTGGTGTGCCTGATGCTGCTGGTTTTGGGGCTGATCTTGGTAGGATTTGGAGAACCAATGTGAGAGAGTTTCAAGGGCAATCATGTTGATGGAATAGATGGCAGGTGAAGTAGAGATGACAGAAGCGATCGGTCAATGGTGGGAGAGGTAATGAGGTCAGACTGGATGGAGACTTGTTTAAAGACTTGCAGCATCCTGAATCTGTAGTGAAAATGCAGTTTATCGAAGCTAGTGATTAAGGGAAGATATCCCAATCAGCTGGGAGCTTCGAGTTGACATTTGAAGCTGTCAATTCATTAGCTGATTCAATGGCCACTGACCTCCCATCTCAGCTTCACTGATGAGGTCTAAGCACAGCATGAAACCAGTGGATGACCTGTCAAATCCAAAAAGCTGGGAAAACAAACATTGATAAGTGGCTGTAAACAAGCCACTAATGATTTTAATTGCCTCCCACGCCGCTGTGTGCTGGGTCTGCTCAGCGCTGACAGACCCAACATTTGGGAAATGCACATGGCGGCGGATTCAGAGCCGGGACCTGACCCACCTGGGACAAAAAAACGCTTTCCCACACGACCCGCTACCAATCGTATCCGCTGATTGCTCGCAAAATCCAACCCTTTGTCTCAATTAATAAAGCCAAGAATCCCATATACTTTTTAACAGCCTCCTCAACTTGCTCTGCCTCCTTCAAAGATTTGTGTACATACACCCCCAGGTGTCTTAGTTCTTGCACCCCCTTTAAAATTGTACCATTTAGTTTACATTCCCTCTCCTCATTCTTCCTATCAAAATGGATCACTTCACATTTCTCTGCATTAAATTTCATCTGATCAAGAAAGCTCTCTTGCACATATTTCAAGAATTCCGCCCCCTCTTTGCCCTTTATACTGTTACTATCCCAGTCTAATGGAAACCAATATATCTAATTGCACTGTTAGATCATACATTTGAAAACACTTTTTTCTCTACAAATGTAGGTCACACATCAATGTTATAAAAATGTTCCTCTCTGGCTTCAAAAAAATGATGCATTAGAGGCACCATCAACAGCTACTTTTAATAAAACTGTCTCATTCCTGCAACAACTAATTCAATCATAAAACCTCAGAACTATCAGGCAGGTGAGTAACGTGGGAGGAGGGCTTGAAGTGGTATCAGAAAACTGAAAATAGAAACCAGGGCCCAGGCAAATGGGGGAATTGATTCAGGAGGAAAGTCCACACAGCAGACACGCTGCTGAATACCCAATGTTGTAAATTACATTGTCCATTAAAGAACCTATTAAAACTTGACTGTCATTAAGTTTGATAAAATTCAACAAGAGGCATGATTCTTATTAAGTGATATTGATTTCTATTCTTTCAGCCAGGTGTTACAAATATATTTTAGCCTGCTAGCAATGTTAATCTATAATTGGCTAACAGAAGTTGCATTTTTCTTTTGCTAGCTGTTCCCTAGACTACATATTTGAAGAGATTCAGAATTGTCATTACTGGGCTGCATCCAATTTTGTTACTTCCCTAATTGGGCCTTGTTTGTTTGTATAAATAGCTGGCTTGCGAACTAGTGATTTCTGGTGACATTGCCTCTTTAAATCTTGGGCTGTAATCTTTGGTTAAATCAGACTTAACAAGCAAGTTTTACCCAATTTTGGCAGACATTTTCATAATGATATATATTACCTACGGGGTAGAGTTTCCACATTGGACTTCATTCCTGGGACCAGGATGGCTAAAACATGCATATAAACAGCTATTAATATTAGACTTACTGTACTGAACCTGCAACTTTTCCATAATATGAATACATTTTGGCTGTTGTGAAATTAACAAAAACAGTGGCCGCGATTTTACTTACTTCGGCGGGTCCATGGTGGGCAATGTCGGTGGCGGATCCCAACCCCACTGCTGGCTCTGTGCCAGGGTTAAGGACATCTCTTCGGGCTGGAGAGGAACTTGGAGCAGAAGGGGAAACACCCAGTGGTCATGGTCCATCATCATCATCATAGGCGGTCCCTCGAACGAGGATGACTTGCTTCCACATGGAGTTCACAGATGTTTCAATGAAGGACCCGATGTTCCAGTCCTGAACTCTAATTAGGGGGGTGGAAGATGCCTGTGCGAGGATTTTTTTAACGTGTGGTGACCGTTGCACATCAGCCACCACACGGGCTTGACAGAGCTCGGCCTTTATCCAGTAGCAAAAGTTAACCAGGACGACTGGAGACCTGCTCTGCTGCACGGACCTAGTGCGCACACATATCGGAGTGTGGGCAGGCCCGTGCAGCTCCTGGGCCCTTGGCTCTTCTGGGCCCCGTACCCTTATTCGTCGCACCTCTGCCACAATTTTTTGCTGTTCCTCCACCACAAACATTCGGCGCACCTCCACCACGATCCCGCACCGTTCCTCCACCACAAAAACACTCGCTACACCTCCGCCACGATCTCACGCCGCACCTCCGCACCACACATTCGCAGAACCTCTGCCACGATTACCCACTAAATCTCAGCCACGATCTCTCATCACTCCTATGCCCTGATCACTCGTCGCAAGTCCACCATGACCTTCCCACTCCTCTGCTGTATCAGGGCCCAGAGGCAGGGAAAGGTGGGAGGGGAGGAAAGAACAAAGGGGAAGGTCTTATAAGCACAAGAGATTAATTGATGGTGCGAGGCAAAAGTAGATAATAATGGAATAAATAACAAGAGAGGAGTCTGGAAGAGGTGTAAATGGGAATAGCAGAATCATCAAGAGGTGCCATCCGAGAAAAATGGGGGCAGAGGTTAGGATCTGAAATTGTTGAACTCAATGTAGAGTCCGAAAGGCTGTAATCAGAATTGTGTTATGTTGTACAGAGTTAAATCCATTAATGACTGGGTGTTATACAATGCAAAAATTTAATATAGTCTATGAAAATCAGATCAGGTAGGTACTAACGACATAGGTAGGACTAAGAAAGATGTTCTGCTGAGGGAGTATAAGTAGCTAGGGGCTAAATTAAAAAGCAGAACCACAAAAGTAAGGAGGCTGGGTTTTGGGGTTTTTGGACGAAAACGTAAGCGATACATGAAAATGACCGTTTTTGCTGCGCTCACAATTTTTGGCCGAATTTTCCGCCTTTGGGGTTTGCAGCAGAGGTGCATCGCAAAGGGAGATGTTCCACGATTATTCGCGGCGCAAAACATGAGATTCACCAACTTTAGTGTGGGGGCGTTTGCGCTACAGGAGAGGCCTGTGTGGGGGGTGGGGCGGGGGGGGGAGAAATCAAGAAAACATTCCAAAAACATTACCAAGACCCTTAACTAACTAATCACTGCAATAAAATTAAAAAATAAAAACTTTAACTTACCGCTGCTGGCAGGGCTGTACCAACAGGTTTTACCTGTCGCTGTTCTGGGTGCGGCGTACGGGTCGGGAGACTGCTGAAACTCGGACGTTAATGCAATCTGCATTGTTACATGTCCGGCGCAGCTGTATCCGGCGGTACGTCCCACTGCCGCCGCAAACAAGGAACCGAGGTGGGTCAAAACCCGGCGAAAACTCTGTCGCAAACCCCTCAAAAATCCAGCCCACAATCTCTGGATTACTACCTGAGCTACGAGCAAATGGCATAGGGTCAATAAGATCAGAGAGTTGAATGTGTGGCTCAAAGATTGATGTGGGAGAAATGGGTTTCAATTCATGGGGCACTGGCACCAGTACTGGGGAAAGAGGGAGCTGTTCCGTTGTGACGGGCTTCTCTTGAACTGTGCTGGGACCAGTGTCCTGGTGAATCAAATAACTGGGGCTTTAAACTAAATAATGTGTGTGTGTGGGGGGGTGGGGGGGGGGAGGTTTCAAGTGAGGGAAAATGTTGAAAGTTAAAGAGACAGGACAAGGCAATAGTGCAGGGTAGCGATATGGATAATGATAACCAGTGTGACAGGAAGGGATAGAGCGTATAAACATAAGAATGCACCAGCAAATAGGATCTGAGAAAAATGGTAAAACGACAAAATTAAAGGCTTTTTATCTGAATGTATTCAGCATGCGTAACAAGATAGATGAATTGATGGCACAAATAGAAATAAATGGGTATGATCTGATAGCCATTACAGAGACATGGTTGCAAGGTGACCAAGGCTGTGAATTGAATATTCAGGGATGCTTCATATTTTGGAAGGATAGGCAGAAAGGAAAATGAGGTGGGGTAGCTCAGTTAATAAAGGATGAGATCAGTACAGTAGTGAGAAATGATCTTGGCTCGGAGGATCAAGATGTAGGTTCAGTTTGGTGGAGATAAGAAAAAGCAAGGGAAATAAGTCACTGGTGGGAGTAGTTTATAGGTCCCCTAACAACAGCTGCACAATAGGACAGAGTATAAATCAAGAAATAATGGGGGTTTGTAAGAGAGGTACTGCAATAATTGTGGGTGACTTTAACCTCCATATAGATTGAACAAATCAAATTGGCAAAGGTAGCCTTCAGGATGAATGCAATCAGGACAGTTTCTTAGAACAATACATTGTGGAACCAATCAAGGAACAGGCTATTTTACATCTGGTAATGTGTAATGAGACAGGATTAATTAATGATCTCATAGTAAAGGATGCTCTCGGGAAGAGTGATCATAACATGATAGAATTTCAAATTCAGTTTGAGGGTGAGAAACTTGGGTCTGAACCTTGTGTCTTAAACCTAAATAAAAGCGATTACAAAGGTATGAAGACATAATTGGCTAGAGTGCACTGGGACAATAGATTAAACGGTAAGACGGTAGAAAAACAGGGCAGATATTTAAGGAGCTATTTCATAATTCTCAACAAAGATATATTCCATTGAAAAAGAAAGATTCTACGAGAAGGATGAACCATCTGTGGCTAACTAAGGAAGTTAAATATGGTATCAAATTGAAAGAAAAGGCATACAATTTTGGGAAGAATAGTGGTAGGCCAGAAGATTGGGAACATTTTAGAAATCAGCAAAGGATGATAAAAACATAATAAAGAGAGAGAAAATAGATTGAGAGTAAACTAGCAAGAAATATGAAAACAGACAATAAGAGATTCTACAAGTATATAAAAAGAAATCAGTCACATTCACTTCTGTTAACAACAACGATAATAACTTGTATTTATATAGCGCCTTTAACGTAGTGAAACATCCCAAGGCGCTTCACAGAAGACAAAACATTTGACGGGTCAAATGAGCTATGAAAGAGCTGTAAAGATGCTCCCAATGTAGCCTGCGGAGGACTTTAGCCTCCAATGCAAATCTGTGTGTAATGCAACAGTTTTGGTTCTCAGTGTGGTGCTGAAAGAGATTTTACTGTTAGACATTGTTTACAATTTTCAAAATATGGATGGGTCCAATTTAAAAGAGTTATCCAGCATAATCCCACTTTCCAGCGCTTAGTCTGTAGCCTTGTAGGTTACGGCACTTCAAGTGCAAATCCAAATGCTTTTTAAAAGCAATGAGGGTTTCTGCCACTACTACCCTTCCAGACAGTGAATTCCAGACCCACTACCCTCTGGGTGAAAAAAAGTTCTCCTCAACTCCCATTTAATCCTTCTACCAATTATTTTAAAACTATGGGGATCTCATAGAAACATAAAATTCTGACGGGATTGGACAGGTTAGATGCAGGAAGAATTTCCTGATGTTGGGGAAGTCCAGAACCAGGGGTCACAGTCTAAGGATAAGGGGTAAGCCATTTAGGACCGAGATGAGGAGAAACTTCTTCACTCAGAGAGTTGTGAACCTGTGGAATTCTCTACCACAGAAAGTTGTTGAGGCCAGTTCATTAGATACATTCAAAAAGGAGTTAGATGTGGCCCTTACGGCTAAAGGGATCAAGGGGTATGGAGAGAAAGCAGGAATGGGGTACTGAAGTTGCATGATCAGCCATGATTATATTGAATGGTGGTGCAGGCTTGAAGGGCCGAATGGCCGAATGGCCTATTCCTGCACCTACTTTCTATGCCACATGGTTATTGACTCCTCCGCTAGGGGAAATAGATCCTTCCTATCCACTCTATCTGGGCCCCTCATAATTTTATACACCACAACTCTCAGCCTTCTCTGTTCCAAAGAAAACAAACTCAGCCTATTCAATCATTCCGCATAGCTAAAATTCTCCAGTCCTGGCAACATCCTCATATATCGCCTCTGTACCCTCTCTAGTGCAATCACATCTTTTCTACAATGTGGTGACCAGAACTGTACACAGTACTCTAGCTGGCCTTACTAGTGTTTTATACATTTCAAGCATAACCTCCCTGCTCTTATATTCTATGCCTCGGCTAATAAAAGGAAGTATCCATATGCCTTTTTAACCACCTTATCTATCTGTCCTGCTATCTTCAGGGATATGTGGACATGCACTCCAAGACCTCTCTGTTCCTCAACACTTCTCAGTATCATTTATTGTGTATTCCCTGCCTTGTTGGCCCTCCTTAAATGTATTACCTCACACTTCTCTGGGTTGAATTCCATTTGCCACTTTTCTGCCCACTTGACCAGTCCATTGATATCTTCCTGCAGTCTACAGCTTTCTGCCTCACTATCAACCACACGGCCAATTTTTGTATTGTCTGCAAACTTCTTAATCATGCCCCCTACATTGAAGTCTAAATCATTGATACCACAAAAAGCAAGGGACCTAGTACTGAGCCCTGTGACACCCCATTGGAAACAGCCTTCCAGTCACAAAAATACCCATCAACCATTACCCTTTGTTTCCTGCCTCTGAGCCAATTTTGGATCCAACTTGCCACTTTCCCTTGGATGCCATGGGCTTTTACATTTCTCACCAGTCTGCCATGTGGGACCTTGTCAAAAGCCTTGCTGAAATCCATATAGACTACATCCAGCACACTACCCTCATCGACCGTCCCCTGTTACCCTCCTCAAAAAATTCAATCAAGTTAATCAGATACGATGTTCCCTTACAAATCCATGCTGACTATGCTTGATTAATATTGTCCGTCAGAATTTTTTCCAACAATTTGGCCACCACTGAGGTTAGGCTGACTGGCTTGTAATTACTTGGTCTATCCCTTTCTCCCATTTTAAATTATGGTACAATGTTAGCAGTATGCCAGTACCACATCTGTAACCAGAGAGGCTAGAAAAATGATGGTCGGAGCCTCTGCTATTTCCTCCCTTGCTTCTCTTAAAAGCCTGGGATACATTTCATCTAGGCCTGACCATTTATCTACTTTCAAAGATGCTAAACACCTTAATACTTTCTCTCTCACTATGTCTATCTCATTTAATATTTCACACTCCTCCTCAACTACAGTGTCTGCATCACCACTCTCTTTTGTGAAGACAGGTGCAAAGTATTCGTTCGCAGATCAGGAGTAGTGGCCAGCATCGCGAGACCTGAGCGGGCGCGGGAGTACAAAGGGCGGCGGCAGTTTGGAGCAGCGGCAGTTCGGGAGCAGCCCGCTGCAGCAGGGTTAAAAAAAAAGTTTTTAAAAAAATCAAAAATCGAAGTGTGACGTCACGGCCAAGCAGGTAAGTGATTGGCTGGTGGATTGGTGACTATTTTTCTTTTCTTTAAGGAACATTGGGCATTGTTGTAAGTTAGGAATTACAATTAAATATATGTGATCTTTATTATCTAAGGAGAACCAGTTAACTAAATCAGCTGTTTTCTGAGTAGCGGCTGGGTGTGTTGTGCTAAGGTGTAGAGTTTAGTTCTACTCGATAGTTGCGATTATAACTAGAGGGATGGCAGTGCAGCTCAGTCCCGAGGATTGCGCATCTTGTGGCATGTGGAAGATCCTGGATGCTTCGCTCAGCCAGGACGTGTGCAGGAGGTGTCTCCAGCTGCACCAACTCGAGCTCTGTGTTTTGGAGCTTGAGAGGCAACTGGGGTCACTGCGGTGCATCCGCGAGACTGAGAGCAACGTGGATAGCACGTTTCTAGAGGCGGTCACCCCACAGCTTAAGAGTGTGCAGGCAGATAGGGAGTGGGTGACCACCAGACAGAAGAGGAGGACTAGGCAGGTAGTGCAGGAGTCCTCTGAGTCCATCGTGCTCTCCAACCGATATTCTGTTCTGAGTACCATGTCTAAATGCACATAGCATTTGTAACAAAATAGATGAGTTGATGGCACAAGTTGAGACAAATGGGTATGATCTGATAGCCATTACAGAGACGTGGTTGCAAGGTGACTAGATGACCAGGACTGGGAATTAAATATTCAGGGGTATTTGACAATCCGGAAGGACAGACAGAAAGGAAAAGGAGGTGGGGTAGCTCTATTGATAAAGGATGGTATCACTGCAATAGTGAGAAACGATATTTGCTCAAATGATCAGGATGTTGAAACAGTTTGGGTGGAGATAAGGAATAATAAGAGAAAAAGTCACTGGTGGACCCCCTAACAGTAGCAACTCTGATGGTCGGAGCATAAACCAGGAAGTCATAGGGCTTGTAAAAAGGGAACAGCTGTAATCATGGGTGATTTTAACCTCCATATTGATTGGACAAATCAAATTGATCTGGGAAGCCTTGAGGAGGAGTTCATAGAGTGCATAAAGGACAGGTTCTTTGAGCAGCATGTAACGGAACCAACCAGGGGGCAGGTTAATAAACAATCTCCTAGTAAAGGATCCCCTTGGAATCAGTGATCATAGCATGATTGAATTTCAAATTAAGATGGAGGGTGCGAAAGTTGGATCTATAACCAGCGTACTAAGCTTAAATAAAGGAGACTACGATGGTATGAGGGCAGAGTTGGCTAAAGTGGACTGGAAAAATAGATTAAAGTGTAGGACGGTTGATGAACAATGGTGTACATTTAAGGAGATATTTCACAACTCTCAAGAAAAATATATTCCAGTGAGGAGGATAGGGTATAAGAGGAAAGATAGCCATCCGTGGCTAACTAAAGAAATAAAGGACGGTATTCAATTAAAAACAAGGGCATACAAAGTGGCCAAAACTAGTGGGAGGACAGAAGACTGGGTAGCTTTTAAAAGCCAGCAAAGAATGACTAAAAAAATGATTAAGAAAGGGAAGATAAACTATGAAAGTAAAACAGATAGCAAGAGTTTCTATAGATATATAAAAAGGAAAAGAGTGGCTAAAGTAAATGTTGGTCCCTTAGAGGACGAGACCAGGAATTAGTAATGGGGAACATGGAGATGGCAGAAACTTTGAACAAATATTTGTATCAGTCTTTACAGTAGAGGACACTAACAATATTCCGACAGTGGATCGTCAAGGGGCTATAGTGGGGGAGGAACGTAACACAATCACAATCACTAAGGAGGTGGTACTCAGTAAGATAATGTGACTAAAGGCAGATAAATCCCCTGGACCTGATGGCTTGCATCCTAGGGTCTTAAGAGAAGTAGCGGCAGGGATTGTGGATGCATTGGTTGTAATTTACCAAAATTCCCTGGATTCTGGGGAGGTCCCAGCAGATTGGAAAACTGCAAATGTAACACCCTTATTTAAAAAAGGAGGCAGACAAAAAGCAGCAAACTACAGATCAGTTAGTCTCACATCTGTGGTTGGGAAAATGTTGGAGTCCATTATTAAAGAAGCAGTAGCAGGACATTTGGAAAAGCAAAATTCGGTCAGGCAGAGTCAGAATGGAGTTATGAAGGGGAAGTCATTTTTGACAAATTCTTTGAGGATGTAATGAACAGGGTGGATAAAGGGGAACCAGTGGATGTGGTGTATTTGGACTTCCAGAAGGCATTTGACAAGGTGCCACATTAAAGGTTACTGCAAAAGATAAAAGTTCATGGGGTTGGAGGTAATATATTAGCATGGATAGAGGATTGGCTAACTAACAGAAAACAGAGAGTTGGGATAAATGGTTCATTCTCTGGTTGGCAACCAGTAACTTGTAGGGTGCCACAGGGATCAGTGCTGGGACCCCAACTATTTACAATCTATATTAAAGACTTGGAAGAAGGGACTGAGTGTAATGTAGCCAAGTTTGCTGACAATACAAAGATGGGAGGAAAGCCAATGTGTGAGGAGGACACACAAAATCTGCAAAAGGACATAGACAGGCTAAGTGAGTGGGCAAACATTTGGCAGATGGAGTATAATATTGGAAAGTGTGAGGTCATGCACTTTGGCAGAAAAAAATCAAAGAGCAAGTTATTATTTAAATGGAGAAAGATTGCAAAGTGCTGCACTACAGCGGGACCTGGAGGTACTTGTGCACGAAACACAAAAGGATAGTATGCAGGTACAGCAAGTGATCAGAAAGGCCAATGGAACCTTGGCCTTTATTGCAAAGGGGATGGAGTATAAAAGCAGGGAAGTCTTGCTACAGCTATACAGGGTATTGGTGAGGTTACAGCTGGATTACTACATGCAGTTTTAGTTTCCATATTTAAGAAAGGATATACTTGCTTTGGAGGCAGTTCAGAGAAGGTTCACTAGGTTGATTCCAGAGATGAGGGGGTTGACTTATGAGGAAAGGTTGAGTAGGTTGAGCCTCTACTCATTGGAATTCAGAAGAATGAGAGATGATCTTATCCGGGGACGTCGGAGGCCTACAAAAGGCCCAACGCGTCGGAGAGGTGGGGGTGCGAGCAGCTGGGAGTCCGGGGATGTCGAGGCCTACAAAAGGCCCAACGTGGTGAGTCGGAGAGGCGGGAGTGTTAGCAGCAGGGAATCCTGGGATTTCGGAGGCCTACAAGAGGCCCAACGTGGTGAGTCGGAGAGGCGGGAGTGCGAGCAGCAGGGTGTCCGGGGACGTTGGAGGCCTACAAAAGGCCCAAAGTGTCGGAGAGGTGGGAGTGCGAGCAGCAGGGAGTCCGGGGACCTCGGAGGCCTGTAAAAGGCCCAACGCGTCGGAGAGGTGGTAGTGCGAGCAGCAGGGAGTCCAGGGACGTCGGAGGCCTACCGGTGCAGCTGCAGCAGGGAGGCAAAATGTAGAAAGAAATCGAAAGGTGACGTCACAGCCAAGGGGGTAAGTGATTGGCTGGTGATTGGGAAGTAGTTTTTCTTTTTCTTTTCTGTATCAGTAAGTAACCTTTAGCATTGTTATTGCCAATTTAAGTTAATCTAAGGGTTAAAACATGGCAGGAGAGCTCGGACATGTGTTATGCTCCTCCTGTACTGTATGGGAAGTCAGGGTCGCTTTCGGTGTCCCTGACGACTATGTGTGCGGGAAGTGTATCCGCCTCCAGCTCCTGACGATCCGCATTGCGGCACTGGAGCTGCGGGTGGATTCTCTCTGGAGCATGCACGATGCTGAGAATGACATGAGTAGCACGTTTAGCGAGTTGGTCTCACCGCAGGTAAAGGGTACACAGCCAGATAGTAAATGGGTGACCAACAGGAAGAGCAGTGGAAGGAAGGTAGTGCAGGGGTCCCCTGCGGTCATCCCCCTGCAAAACAGATACATCGCATTGGGTACTGTTGAGGGGGATGACTCATCAGGGGAGGGCAGCAGCAGCCAATTTCATGGCACCGTGGGTGGCTCTGCTGCACAGGAGGGCAGGAAAAAGAGTGGGAGAGCTAGAGTGATAGGGGATTCGATTGTAAGGGGAATAGATAGGCGTTTCTGCGGCCGCAACCGAGACTCCAGGATGGTATGTTGCCTCCCTGGTGCAAGGGTCAAGGATGTCTCGGAGCGGGTGCAGGACATTCTGAAAAGGGAGGGTGAACAGCCAGTTGTCGTGGTGCACATAGGTACCAACGATATAGGTAAAAAATGGGATGAGGTCCTAAGAGATTAATTTAGGGAGCTAACAGCTAAATTAAAAAGTAGAACCTCAAAAGTAGTAATCTCAGGATTGCTACCAGTGCCACATGCTAGTCAGAGTAGGAATCGCAGGATAGCTCAGATGAATACGTGGCTTGGAGGAGTGGTGCAAAAGGGAGGGATTCAAATTCCTGGGACATTGGAACCGGTTCTGGGGGAGGTGGGACCGGTACAAACCGGACGGTCTGCACCCTGGGCAGGACTGAAACCAATGTCCTGGGGGGAGTGTTTGCTAGTGCTGTTGGGGAGGAGTTAAACTAACATGGCAGGGGGATGCGAACCTATGCAGGGAGACAGAGGGAAATAAAATGGAGGCAGAAGCAAAAGATAGAAAGGAGAATAGTAAAAGTGGAGGGCAGAGAAACCCAAGGCAAAAAACAAAAAGGGCCACATTACAGCAAAATTCTAAGGGGGCAAAGTGTGTTAAAAAGACAAGCCTGAAGGCTCTGTGCCTTAATGAGAGGAGTATTCGGAATAAGGTGGACGAATTAACTGCACAGACAGCAGTTAACGGATATAATGTAATTGGCATCACAGAGACATGGCTCCAGAGTGACCAAGGCTGGGAACTCAACATCCAGGGGTATTCAACATTTAGGAAGGATCGGCAGAGAGGAAAAGGAGGTGGGGTGGCATTGCTGGTTAAAGAGGAAATTAATGCAATAGTAAGGAGGGACATTAGCCTGGATGATGTGGAATTGGTATGGGTGGAGCTGCGGAATACTAAAGGGCAGAAAACGCGAGTGGGAGTTGTGTACAGACCACGAATCAGTAGTAGTGAGGTTGGGGACAGCATCAAACAAGAAATAAGGGATGTGTGCAATAAAGGTACAGCAGTTATCAGGGGCGATTTTAATCTACATATTGATTGGGCTAACCAAACTGTTAGTACTGCGGTGGAGGAGGATTTCCTGGAGTGTATTAGGGATGGTTTTCTCGACCAATATGTCGAGGAACCAACTAGAAAGCTGGCCATCCTAGACTGGATAATGCGTAATGAGAAGGGACTAATTAGCAATCTTGTTGTGCGAGGCCCCTTGGGGAAGAGTGACCATAATATGGTAGAATTCTTTATTAAGATGGAGAGTGACACAGTTAATTCGGAAACTAGGGTCCTGAACTTAAGGAAAGGTAACTTCGATGGTATGAGGCGTGAATTGGCTAGAATAGACTGGCAAAGGATACTTAAAGGGGTGACGGTGGATAAGCAATGGCAAACATTTAAAGATCACATGGATGAACTTCAACAATTGTACATCCCGGTCTGGAGTAAAAATAAAACGGGGAAGGTGGCTCAACCGTGGCTAAGAAGGGAAATTAAGGATAGTGTTAAATCCAAGGAAGAGGCATATAAATTGGCCAGAAAAAGCAGAAACCTGAGGACTGGGAGAATTTGTAATACAGCAGAGGAGGACAAAGGGTTTAACTAGGAGGGGGAAAATAGAGTATGAGAGGGAGCTTGCTGGAAACATAAAAAATGACTGGAAAAGCTTCTATAAATATGTGAAGAGAAAAAGATTAGTGAAGACAAATGTCAGATTCAGGTGAATTTATAATGGGGAACAAAGAAATGGCAGACCAATTGAGCAAATACTTCGGTTCTGTCTTCATGAAGGAAGACACGAATAACCTTCCGAATGTACTTGGGGACAGTGGGTCTAGTAAGAAGGAGGAACTGAAGGATATCCTTATTAGGCAGGAAATTGTGTTAGGGAAATTGATGGGATTGAAGGCTGATAAATCCCCAGGGCCTGCTAATCTGCATCCCAGAGTACTTAAGGAAGTGGCCTTAGAAATAGTGGATGCATTGGTGATCATTTTCCAACATTCTATCGACTCTGGATCAGTTCCTATGGACTGGAGGGTAGCTAATGTAACAACACGTTTTAAAAAAGGAAGGAGAGAGAAAACGGGTAATTATAGACCGGTTAGCCTGACAAGAGTAGTGGGTAAAATGTTGGAATCAATCATTAAGGATGAAATAGCAGTGCATTTTTAACCAGCAAGGGAATTAAAGGTTACGGGGAGCAGGCGGGTAAGTGGAGCTGAGTCCACGGCCAGATCAGCCATGATCTTGTTCAATGGTGGAGCAGGCTCGAGGGGCTAGATGGCCTACTCCTGTTCCTAATTCTTATGTTCTTATATTCTTATGTTCATTTGGAAAGCAGTGACAGGATCAGTCCAAGTCAGCATGGATTTATGAAAGGGAAATTATTCTTGACGAATCTTCTGGAATTTTTTGAGGATGTAACTAGCAGAGTGGACAAGGGAGAACCAGTGGATGTGGTGTATTTGGACTTTCAAAAGGCTTTTGACAAGGTCCCGCACAAGAGATTGGTGTGCCAAGTCAAAGCGCATGGTATTGGGGGTAATGTACTGACGTGGATAGATAACTGGTTGGCAGACAGGAAGCAGAGAGTCGGGATAAACAGGTCCTTTTCAGAATGGCAGGCAGTGACTAGTGGAGTGCCGCAGGGCTCAGTACTGGGACCCCAGCTCTTTACAATATACATTAACGATTTGGATGAAGGAATTGAGTGTAATATCTCCAAGTTTGCAGATGACACTAAACTGGGTGGCGGTGTGAGCTGTAGGGGAATGCTAAGAGGCTGCAAGGTGACTTGGACAGGTTAGGTGAGTGGGCAAATGCATGGCAGATGCAGTATAATGGAGATAAATGTGAGGTTATCCATTTTGGGGGCAAAAGCAAGAAGGCAGAATATTATCTGAATGGCGGCAGATTAGGAAAAGGGGAGGTGCAACGAGACCTGGGTGTCATGGTTCATCAGTCATTGAAGGTTGGCATGCAGGTCCCTAAATTCATCTCGTAAGACCTCTTCCTGTTTTTTGCCTATATCATTGGTACCTATATGCATCACGACAACTGGCTGTTCACGCTCCCTTTTCAGAATGTCCTGCACCTGCTCTGAGACATCCTTGACCCTTGCACCAGGGAGGCAACATACCATCCTGGAGTCTTGGTTGCGGCTGCAGAAACGCCTATCTATTCCCCTTACAATCAAATCCGCTATCACTATAGTTCTCCCACTCTTTTTCCTGCCCTCCTGTGCAGCAGAGCCACCCACGGTGCCATGATCTTGGCTGCTGCTGCCCTCCCCTGGTGAGTCATCCTCCTCAACATTACCCAAAGCGGTGTATCTGTTTTGCAGGGGGATGACCGCAGGGAACCGTGCACTACCTTCCTTGCACTGCTCTTACTGTTGGTCACCCATTTACTGTCTGGCTGTGTACCCTTTACCTGCGGTGAGACCAACTCGCTAAACGTGCTACTCATGTCATTCTCAGATCGTGGATGCTCCAGAGTTCATCCACTCGCAGCTCCAGAGCCGCAATGCGGTCCATCAGGAGCTGTAAGCGGATACACTTCCCGCACACGTAGTCGTCAGGGACACCGGAAGCATCCCTGACTTCCCACATAGTACAGGAGGAGCATAACGCATGTTCGAGCTCTCCTGCCATGACTTAACCCCTAGATAAACTTAATTTGGCAACAACAATGCTAAATGTTACTTACTGATAAAGAAACGAAAAAAGAAAAGCTACTTACCAATCACCAGCCAATCACTTACCCCTTAGTAAAATTGTCCTTTCCCCAATTGAGAACTCTTACACCTGATCTATCTTTGTCCTTTTCCACAACTACACTAAATCTAACTGATCACTGCTACCAAAATGCTCTCCCACTGATGCCCTTTCCACCTGCCAAGCTACATTCCCGAAAACAGAAACATCCCTCTCTTGTTGGGCTTGCTACCTACTGGCTAAAAAAGTTCTCCTGAATGTATTTTAAGAATTCTGTGCCCTCTATATCTTTTACACTGATTCTATTCGGGTTCAATCTTCCCCAGTTATCTGCGCCGTTTTTTTGGCGCGCGCCACTTTTTTGGGTATAAATTAAAATATCCAAGTTTCCCTAAAGTTTCTGCGCCAGCGTAACTCCGTTAGTTACGATTTTTTTTAGTGTCTGCACCAGTTTTTCAGATTTAAGCAAGTTTGGCCAATTTACATTTTTCCTAATCGGCGTATGTGACCACTCCCAAAAAAGCTTCTGGGCACTTAAGAAAAACCAGCACACATTAAAAAATCGGCGCAGAAAGATGCCATTGTTTGTAGGCGAAGTTTTGGAGGGAGTCAAGAAGACAAAGAATATGCATCAGGACGCTTAATTTTTTTTTAAGTCAAAAGGGAGAAAATGGAAGTCTAATGCAATTCTTTAATTTTTGATTATTTCAAAGTACCATGCCACCACCGAAAGTCTCCTCACTGGGCTTGAGGGTCGGAGCGTCGGCCAGCAGAATCGCTCACTCGTCCGGACACAGGGGCTCGGCTTCAAAAGAAGCCCGGGGGGGTGGGGTGGAAGCCAAACTGAAGGGATGAGAACCCTTCGACATATACCAGCTTCAAAAGAAGCCCCGGGCCAGGGGGGGGAGGGGGTGGACGCTAAACCTTGTGTCTGGGCGAAGGAGCAATTCTGCCGGCCGGCCCTCGCGCCCGGAGAGGAGACGTTTGGTCGTTGGTGGGGTGGTACTTTGAAAAAAATCTAAAATTCAAGTACTGCATTAGACTTCATTGCCCCAAATGTCTTCATTGAATGCCTGTCTTCCCGTTCTAAGCAAGCCTATTGCGCATGTGCAGACCAGGGGGTGGTCCATACTAGGGCATCCACCTTGGGGAGAGAGCGGGGAGGAGAGGTGAGAGAAATTTGAACTGTTGTTTTGAGCTTTTTGCAAAGCTACAATTTAATTATGGGGGCACTATTGACAATGCCATACCTCGTGCAAGCCTTCTACATGATGGTGCTGTGGAGGAGACGGTTGATTCGACATCATCACATGAGGAACCTCAGAGCACATAGGATGATAGGCAGGAGGCCTTACCCACATCGGGTATATCGAGACAGGCGTTCATACCTGCACCTGAGTGATGCAGACTGTGTGAGAAGGCTGCGTTTCCGAAAAGAAGTAACAGAAATCTGTGAGTTATTAAAAGCAGAGCTGCACCCTCGAAGCGTCAGGAGGACTGCTTTGTCAGTTGAAGTAAAGGTTACAATTGCACATTCATTTTATGCACCTGGATCATTCCAGGCCACAACTGGGGGTGTGCGGCATTTCTCAACATGCAACACATATCTGCATTCAGCAGGTGACTGCTGTACTATATGCCCGGAAGAATAACTACTTATAGTTCCCCAAGATTGCCCAGGCAATGCGTGATAGGGCTGTGGGCTACTCCAGGATTGGTGGCTTCTCAAAGGTACAGGGCTGCATTGATTGTACCCACATCGCCTTGCAAGCACCTTTGGAGGATTCCAAGATGTACAGAAACAGAAAAGGCTTCCACTCCGTCCGTGATTGTGCAGCTCGTCTGTGACGACATGCATCGCATCATATCAGTTGATGCGAGATAACCTGAGAGCACCCATGATGCGTTCATCCTATGCAAGAGCGCTATATCTGCCATGTTTCAGCAGCAGTCAGAAGGGCAGAGCTAGTTGCTGGGAGACAAAGGGTACGGCCTCGCCACTTGGCTCATGACGCCCCTACGCGTAACCTGGACAGAAGCTGACCGGGATTATAACATGTCACACATTGAGACGTGCAGCATAATAGAGAGGACCACTGGCATATTTAAGCAGTGTTTCCGATGTTTGGAACATTCCGGAGGCTACTTGCAATACTCCCCTGAGATTGTCAGTCAGTTCACTGTTGTGTGCTGCACGCTGCATAACTTAGCCATCATGTGGCAGCAGCAGCTGATAGTAGAAGACCCACCTGAGGTGAGAGTGGCTGATGATAAGGAGGAACATGCAGAGGACGAGGTGGAGGAGGAGGAGGAGGAAGCCATGCAACTACCTGAACCCGGAGCACAACGGCGGAGGAGGGCAGGCCGTCCTGGCCCTTTAACGATTGCTTGAGCCTTGTGCCAGCAGCTCATCCGTGAACGCTTTGCTGCCTGAAGGCTTAGCGGCAACTATTCCAAATGGACCCTGTTTGGAATTGTTCCGAATGTTGTGTTGTGTTAATGGAAAAAATAATGGAAATGATTCTTCATTAGTTCAAAAAGTTGTGTTAATAATGGAACAAATCATGGAAATTATTCAGTTATAATTTAAAATATATTTTATTCAAAAGTTTAACACTTGTTTGTACATAACTTAACTTTAATAAAAATATTCTTGTATCAAACTTTAAAGTTTTCAGTTAAGATCACTTACAAACTTTAAGATCACTTAAAAACTTTTAAACTTGTAAATTTATATCACCTGGAAAAAACTTTTAATTTGAGAACAGTTACAACAGTAACAACAATAATAACAACAGCATCAGCAGCAAAAAAAGGCGGCACCAATCTCACCTGCACCTTATTTTAAGACCGCCCGCTGCGCTTGATCTTGGTGACTTCACCCTGCGCGAAGGCGGTGGGACAGCATTTCTCGGGTTGGTACAAAGCTTATTCATAAGAACAAGCCATTGGCCCCTCGAGCCTGCTCCACCATTTAATAAGATCATGGCTGATCTGATCATGGACTCAGCTCCACTTCCCTGCCCACTCCCCATAACCCTTTACTCTGTTGAAACTTGAGTTCCCCTCCTTTATATTGAAAACCATCAACTGCAATCCCTCTCCACCTTTTTTATCCACAAAGCCTTTATTAGGAGGATACTAAGAACAAACATAGCTTCTAATCTCTATCCCCAAATATATTCTGGAGCCCATTTACAGCTATTGATTTACAGTGCTCCACTTAGCCGGTCTAATAAATAAGTTATTTCACTGCAATTTTACAGATTTTTGTCAGCTGTGGCTAAAGTTAAAAGACCAATCAGCCTGCTGTCCAAATACAGTTATAAAATAAATTATAATTTTAATGGTTATTTTGGAGATTTTAAAGTTATCAGTTGTATTTCTATTGAAAATGGCCTTATCAGTTACATTTAATTGATAATCTAAGTATAAGGCTTTTTTACCTTCCGTGAGGCTGAAGATGTCACAAACATTTATTTCTGCAACACAGTTTGAGTTTTGCTTTTATTTTCATAAAATCCTATAGTAAATCCATTGCAAAATATGGTGTATTGATGCAGAAAGCAGGAAGAGTAGATAAAATACACCAGGGTACTGAAAGCCATACATTCTCGCTGCCAATTAAATTTCTCCACAGTGAGGCTAGCCAAACTTTTCGATTAAAAATGCATTATCAAGCTTTGAAATTCATCAACTAAATTGTGCAGAATTTCAGGAACAAATTTGGCAAATATTTTAGGTTACCAAGTTTCAGTAGTGGGTAAAATGATGGAATCAATTATTAAGGATGTCATAGCAGCGTATTTGGAAAGAGGTGACACGATAGGTCCAAGTCAGCATGGATTTGTGAAAGGGAAATCATGCTTGACAAATCTTCTGGAATTTTTTGAGGATGTTTCCAGTAGAGTGGACAAGGGAGAACCAGTTGATGTGGTGTATTTGGACTTTCAGAAGGCTTTCGACAAGGTCCCACACAAGAGATTAATGTGCAAAGTTAAAGCACATGGGATTGGGGGTAGTGTGCTGACATGGATTGAGAACTGGTTGTCAGACAGGAAGCAAAGAGTAGGAGTAAATGGGTACTTTTCAGAATGGCAGGCAGTGAGTAGTGGGGTACCGCAAGGTTCTGTGCTGGGGCCCCAGCTGTTTACACTATACATTAATGATTTAGACGAGGGGATTAAATGTAGTATCTCCAAATTTGTGGATGGCACTAAGTTGGGTGGCAGTGTGAGCTCTGAGGAGGATGCTATGAGGCTGCAGAGTGACTTGGATAGGTTAGGTGAGTGGGCAAATGCATGGCAGATGAAGTATAATGTGGATAAATGTGAGGTTATCCACTTTGGTGGTAAAAACAGAGAGACAGACTATTATCTGAATGGTGACAGATTAGGAAAAGGGGAGATGCAACGAGACCTGGGTGTCATGGGACATCAGTCATTGAAGGTTGGCATGCAGGTACAGCAGGCGGTTAAGAAAGCAAATGGCATGTTGGCCTTCATAGCGAGGGGATTTGAGTACAGGGGCAGGGAGGTATTGCTACAGTTGTACAGGGCCTTGGTGAGGCCACACCTGGAGTATTGTGTACAGTTTTGGTCTCCTAACTTGAGGAAGGACATTCTTGCTATTGAGGGAGTGCAGCAGACTGATTCCCGGGATGGCGGGACTGACATATCAAGAAAGACTGGATCAACTGGGCTTGTATTCACTGGAGTTCAGAAGAATGAGAGGGGATCTCATAGAAACGTTTAAACTTCTGACGGGTTTAGACAGGTTAGATGCATGAAGAATGTTCCCAATGTTGGGCAAGTCCAGAACCAGGGGACACAGTCTAAGGATATGGGTTAAGCCATTCAGGACTGAGATGAGGAGAAACTTCTTCACCCAGAGAGTGGTGAACCTGTGGAATTGTCTACCACAGAAAGCTGTTGAGGCCAATTCACTAAATATATTCAAAAAGGAGTTAGATGTAGTCCTTACTACTAGGGAGATCAAGGGGTATGGCGAGAAAGCAGGAATGGGGTACTGAGGTTGCATGTTCAGCCATGAACTCATTGAATGGCGGTGCAGGCTCGAAGGGCCGAATGGCCTACTCCTGCACCTATTTTCTATGTTTCTATGTTTACTCCCATTTCGCTCAAAAATCTATCTATCTCCGCCTTAAATATATTCAATAATCCAGCCTCCACAGCTCTCTGGGGCAGAGAATTCCATAGATTTACAACCCTCTGAGAAGAAATTTCTCCTCATCTCAGTTTTAAATAGGCGACCCCTTATTCTAAGACTATGCCCTCTAGTTTTAGTTTCCCCTATGAGTGGAAATATCCTCTCTTCAACCACCTTGTCGAGCCCCCTCATTATCTTATAAGTTTCAATATCACCTCTCATTCTTCTGAACTCCAATGAGTATAGGCCCAACCTACTCAACCTATCTTCATAAGTCAACCCCCTCATCTCCGGAATCAACCTAATGAACCTTCTCTGGACAGCCCCCAATGCAAGTATATCCTTCCTTAAATATGGAGATCAAAACTGTACACAGTACTCCAGGTGTAGCCTTACCAATACCCTGATGGAGCAGGACTTCTCTGCTTTTATCCTCTATCTCCCTTGCAATGAAGGCCAACATTACACTTGCCTTCCTGATTACTTGCTGTACCTGCATACTAACTTTTTGTGTTTCATGCACAAGGACCCCCAGGTTTCTCTGTACTGTAACACTTTGCAATTTTTCTCCATTTAAATTATAATTTGCTTTTCTACTTTTTCTGTCAAAGTGGATAACCGCACATTTTCCCACATTATATTCTATCTGCCAAATTTTTGCCCACTCACTTAGCCTGTCTATATCCCTTTGCAGATTTTTTGTGTCCTCCTCACAATTTGCTTTCCCACCCATCTTTGTATCATCAGCAAACTTGGTTACATTACACTCGGTCCCTTCATCCAAGTCATTAATATCGATTCTTTCGAGCATCTCGGGTAATGCGCACTTCTTGATAGGGGCGTGGGCAGGTGGTAATGTGGAAGGCCCGGCTTGGGCCTCTTCAGAGGCTGGTCTAGGGATTGGAGTGGGAGTGGCAGTTGATTCTGTCAATGGGCGCGGGGTCTGGGCGTGTTCCCTTATTGCAGCAGCTATCTCCGACATTTCCTCCCTCATGTGCCCTGACAGTGTCTCAACTACCTGCAACATTTCCTCCCTCATGTTTGCCGACATTTTGTCACCTACCTGTGACATGCCCTCCATCATGTTCACCGACAGTGTATCTGCTACCTGCGACATTCCCACCCTCATGTGCACCGAGAGTGTATCAGCTGCCTGTGACATTCCCTCCCTCATGTGCTCGGACAGTGTACCCATTTCTCGTGAGAGTGTTGTTACTTCTCCCGACAATCCCAATTCCTCATCACACACCTCACTGATGGTGTCCAGGAGTGATCTCCACACTCACTGCCATCATCTGAACCACATCTGTTAGATCCTGCACCTCAGCAGAGCGCTGTCGAGCTCTCCTTCCCCTCCTCACCCTGGTTGTGGCTCATTGCATGCCACTGGGACCCGCAGCCATGGATCGTGTGATACCATGGAATATCCCAACACTCGTATCACTCAGGAAAGGGGCTGGCTCCTCGATGAGCGGCACCTGCACCTCCTCCAGAGTGAGTACAACAGTGGGAGCTTCATCCTCCCCTCTCCCTGACCCCCATGCTCTTGGTCTGGAAGGTGGGATTGGAAGATGTTCTCCTCTTCAGGCTTGTCCACGTCTGAATCTTCTTCTGCATTGGCTTCAGCCTCATCAGGGTTGGCCTCAGGATCTGCAAAATATAACAGAACAGACAAATGGTTAGCAGCAGAGGAGGGGACAGGGTGGCATGAGTAGGCTCACACAGTGCAGGTAGCAGACTCATTTGAAGGACCACGATGAATGATAGTGCATTGCATCAATCGAAGCGTAGCAGACGGAGACATCTGCATGAACCGAAGCATGATTAGCCCGCGCAGTACTTAACTTTTAGCAAAGCCAGACTGTGGAATTTGCAGGACTTACCCTCTCTCTCTCGAGTGTGGGCCCAGCTTGTGCAGTGGTGGTTGCTTTTCTCCAGGCAGGACCCATCAAAGCAGCGACCCTGTCTTCCAAGGGTATCAGTGGGTGCAGATTTGCCAGGCCTCCTCCTGTTCGAGTTCTTTCCCTTTTGTTGTGTGCCACCTTCTTCTGCAAAGATGAAAATATAACTTTTTAGAGAGGGTGTCTTTCTGCTGGGTGGGACATATACAGATGACCACATTTACAATTGCAAGTTCAGTGAATAAATGAAAATATTACTTACACTAACTACTTGACCAAGGTCCTGCCACTTCTTTTTGCACTGGCCTCCAGATCTCGGGGTGGTCACCATTACACAGGAATCTTCTGTAAGTTGGTTCCAGCATTTCTTCATTTCTTTTGGTGAAACTTTTATGTGACCTCTGCTGGTGTCCAGCTCGTGCCATCTGGCCTCAATTACAGTAACTAGTGCCTCCACTTCATCCTGTGAGAAATTCTTGGTCCTTGAGCTGCATTGCATATTGCCGCTCTGATTGTTCCACTGAGAATTAAAGTTCTCACACATGACTGGCTCTTTAAAAATGGCCGAATGCAGACCGGGAGCTGTTCTGGGCATGCACGCCCATAGCAGTCACGTAAAAAACATCATTTATTCTTTTGCGCTTGCACAGAAGGGGGAGCATTATTTTTTCAGCGCAGACATTAGGCTCCACCCCCAGAAGCTAAAGGACAGGCAACACGGCGCCAATTTCAAAAATTAGAACGGGGGAAACTTGCAAATTATTTTTTTGGAGTAGTCGGGCCCAAAAAAAACAGGTGTACCTCTTGTAATATGCAAAAAAACGGCATTGGGGAAAATTGAGCCCAATGTTAGGGTAGTTGAAATCCTCTACTATTACTGCCCTATTGCTTTTGCAAATCGTTGTTGAATAAAACTTAAATAGAGACACAAGTTTACTTTTTTCTCACTTTCCTTCCGATTATTTTAATATGAGGAAAACAGGTCAATTTATGGTAAGAAGTATTCAACAATAAGGCACTCTTTTGAAGTGGTAAAGGGCTGCAGTATTGCTGCTGCCTGTTTCTCCTCCTGTTTGTAAAATATCCGGATCCCCTCAGTATGAACGGGATTTACTTAATGAACAGGGAGAATCCCTCAGGGAGGGTCACACAGATCCAGATTCTAGCTGCGGAGCCAAGCACAAGATGTGGAGCCAAGCCGTGCACTAATACTAGTTATTGTTCTTTTTACCCTTTCCAGTGCCCTATATCTTCTCATAAATACAGTGACCATTACTAGATGCAATACCCTGATTTTCACATTGCAGACATGCTCTCCTTGACTTCCTGCCTATTGATTCTTGTTGTGTGCTCTCATCGGGTGAAGTTCCACACCAGCAATATGCATTCAGAAAGTCATTCCTCAACATGGTCGCAGCAATACTTTAACTGTGTATTGGTACAATTTTCTAGGAATTCTTTTCTATGGCTGCCCATTTTCTCTTATCTTAGTAATCATTGCCATACAATATAATGGCCCCGAACTTGGTGAACTTACTGCCCACTGCCGCCGAGTTTTCTGGGCAGTCTCCCCTCCGAGCGAATTTGGTGGAGGCCTCCCGCCAGCGGGGAGGAAAGACTGCTGGGAACCGCCCGCAGACATCCGCCCAACGAGCTGCCAGTTTGGTCCGGGCGGGAGTTCGCTGCAGCAGGGAAAAGGATCGCCGCATGGAAGCAGGTCTAACCTCAACGGTAAGTAAGACGATCTGCAAAAAAAGGTTAGTAAACTTCTTTTCTTTATTTTTTTCCCGCAATTCAGGTGGATGGGGTCCCCTGAAGGTTTTCCAGTGGGTTTTTTGGGAAAATTTTTAATTTTATATGTTCCCCCCTCCCTGGGCCTGACTTAATCCTCGGTGGTACTTTGCCGAGGATTGCATTTGCCGCCGAGATTGGGAGCTCCCGCCTGCTGCCGCCCAGATTCAGGGCTTGCCGCTTTTTTGCCACCGGATAGTCTTTACAGGACTTTTCCACGAAACTCCCGCCCAAAGTACAGTCAGGTATTTCAGCGGTCCTTTGGGCGGCACTTGGGCGGAACTTAGCTTCCACCAAGTTCGGGGCCAATGAAACTGTCAACATTTGGCTATCTCCACAATTAGATTTCTCTCTTCATCCACAGTGATCTACCCTCTCTTTAACTATTCTTTTATTTTTAATATGCTTAGAAAAGTCTTTCTTGTTTCCTTTTCTACTGTCTGCTAACCTTTTTACCATTTTCCATTTTAATCCATATAATCTCCCCTTTCACCTCTCAACTATACTTTATTTATTCCTTATGAATATGTTTAGGAGTGTTAGATCTAGTTTTATCATATGCATCCCTTTCGGGTTTCAATTTAGTTTTAATCTTTGTTTATCTATAGATCTCTCTTTTTCTATCTTTTAATACACCCTATTTTCACCTCATTAGGAATATAACTATTTTCTCATATTTGCAGATTCTCTACTGTTGATGCTGTTTGCTTACTCATGAGGTCAATTAGAGATTTATTGCTGATGGTGAAGGAAATTTGCTGGTTCCCAGAACTTGTGATCTGTCAAGACACTCTTTGTCGGATCTACCGAACCGAAAGTAAAATCACTTTTGCTGGTGCAGAGTTGGGCTATTTGCCCAATTACTGCCCAGCAAATGCCCACAAAATTCTTACACTGGTGAAAGCAGGTCCTATGCCGCTTTTATCAGCGTAAGGGTTAATATATACATTTTAAATTAAAAAGTTAAAGTGCTGCACAACACTTAAAATTACTTTATGCAAATTTAGGCCCGGATTAATATCTATAAAATTATTTTTCAAAAAATTAAATTTTTATTGTAGTGAAGGGACTTTTAATTATATTTGAAAATGAGAACATTTATTTTTATTAGAATAGTGTAAATTCTTTAATTATTTGGCGATTCCATTGCTTGTAATTAGGGGATTCTGTGCGGAAATGATAGCAATGGATCCTCCTTTCTGATTGGACAATCTGGCCTATGTGGTCCCAGGAACGATACTGAACCGGCTATGTCCTGGGTTCCTTGGGCCTTTACGCAGGCATACGCCTGCAGGCCCAAGATCCAAACTCTCCGCAGCCATGTAAGTTTGTACATGTTTAGCACGTCAGAGACGTACTCTAGATGTACGCATCCAACCGCAAATTCCGGGCCTATATATGCCACTTCTGCTGAAGCTGAACCAACTGGATTAGGTAAGCACTACAGGAACTCAAAGAAGACCCACTAATCTCTGGTTATTTGTATGGGGACGGAGTGGAAAGTGGTCCTGCTGCAGAATTTAAAATGTAAAATCCTGCAGCAGCTTAAAGGGATAGACAGCAATCTGAAGGCTTCTGAGAGCACAGCAATCTGCAGGCAGGAGAATAAGAATCACGGAGAGGGAATTATGAAAGCTAAACCACCTTTGAAGTGCTGGGCATCCAAGAATGCACTGTTCTACCATGAGTTCCAATTCCTCAGTGCTTACGATCACAGTGTTAAAGGGCTGCAACAAAGGAGTAATATTTTGCCCAAATGTTTGCTTGCATTCTCGAACTCCGAACAGCCACCTCTAATGGGCCTACCCCCACAGCCTTACATGCATGTGCACTCTTCAAAGCCTCAAACGGCACATTACTGTTCTCTTTCAGCACTTGTCATCGCTGATTGATTCTCAGGCTCCTGGCAACTGGGTTGAAATGTTTGAACACTGTCTGCATTCTTCAGACAGGAGAAGATGACACAACATGCTCGAGAGAGGCAAACCACAGGGGTTTGGTCCCCCTCTAATCTCAGGCCTCTCACACTATGAGGAGGAAGCAATGGTACTCCTGAAGAAACATGTAACAGAGAGAATCAGGGACAACGAACCAGGTGGGTCTATGCCAACTGTAGGATCACCCTTACAATCTTTTGCTGTTCCATCTCATGCTGCAGAAGCCCTCCTGTATGCAACCTCTCGTTAGTCATTTTTATGAAACTCAGAAGATTGTTTGTTTGTCATCTATTGTAACCCCCTCTTCCTTTTCTTGCTTTTTGGTAAAACAATGCAAGAATCAGAGAAGGAAGATGTAATATAGAGCTTGCCCTAGTGGGCTACTTTCAGGCTCTGTCAGTACCTCTTTGCCCACACCCCCATTCGCTCTCTTGCTGCCATTCACCAGCCCTCAGAGTGAAGAGCCTTCACTGAATGAATTATGGAGAACAAATGAGTGTGAGCAGTAAGGAGTGGAAGATGAGGATCAGAAAATTCCTGAACAGTTGCTCAGGAAATATGAAATCTTGACGAAAGAGCCTGTGGACCGGATGTCACCAGTCCATGCTTTGATTCCTGTGGTTATTGTAATAAGATAGGTTAGTGTATTATTTGCAGATCTAATTACGAGTATTGTGTACAATTTTGGGCACATAATTATATGAAGGATACAGATACACCAGGATGTTGCCAGGAATGAAGAGATACTGTTATGAAGATAGATTTGAGAAATCAGAGCTTTTTCAATAGAGCGAAGAAGATTTAAAGGATGACCTAGTAACTATGAAATGTTATGATCAGGTAAAAAGTAATGAATTCCACAGGCCGGTGAGATGAAAGCGAGAGGCACAGATTTAAAATAATCATAATAATAATCGAAGGGGAGATAAGAAAAAATGTCTGCACAAAAGGGAATGGAATGTAAAATTCTCTGGCACAAACCATTGTTTAGCAAAGTTTATCAATTCTTTTTTTTTAAAGGGGAATTGGTTGCTTGAAAAAGAGGACTATTGCAGGGTTTGGGGAAGTGAGCAAAATAATGGGATTAAACTACGTGGCTCATGTAGAGTAAAAGACCAGAACAGCCTTGATGTTTCAAAAGGCCAGTTTCTGTGCTGTAACATTACATAATTCCCAGTTAGGTTTCCATCTTATCCACTCAGTCATAGGGCAGAAAATCTCGTCTCCACCCTCCACCACCATCACCGCCCCCCACCGCCACGCAGGGGTGTTTGAATCCCACTGTAGTAATAAGTCATGTTGTGTATGTATTTTGAGGAATTGAATAGATGGAAATTGACGAACCAGGACCATAGAACTACTAAAATAAAAGGGAAAACTAACATGACCAGCTTTCCGAGGATTTTTGTGATCATCAAGGCAAGGGACGTTAGTGGCAGAGAATGGAATACATTTCATTGTTGTCTTTCAATTTTAATTAAAAGGAAAGACAACACTGCCATTGTACCACGTTCTCTCACTACAACGAATGCAATGAGAAAAACAAGAGCAGAATATATTGAAGTAGACTAAATTATTGTATGTAGCTGATTCTTAATTACAAATATGCACAATATCTCTGATGCCAAGCAGTTAGAGTGATCTTTCTGATTTGTCAACGGTAGCTGCAATTGCTCAGCAAGCCATAATCATGGCTATTAAAAGATGTTGCTTTCCTTCTCCTTTAATGATAATTGAGCTGAGCCATTTTTAAAATGTTTGAAATACAAATGTTAAAGTATTGTGCTTCCATTGAATTGGTCTTTATCCATTCGCAATAAATCAAGACACTGATCTACATAGGATCCTGATTCAATTTAGAGGGCCGACTGAATAAAGTAAGCATCATCAAGAGAAAAAGGCCCCATAAAAGGCTACTTTTAAAATTATTTTTGTATGGGGGCCAGGAAGGGAAGTTGAATGGTCAGCAGTTTAGTGGGAATCTGCTGTAAGCAATGGGCTGTAATTTGCGGCCCCTATGCGCCCATAAAAGCCGCGCAAGTTCTGGGTTTAGGCATGCGCTGCGCATGCGTGAAAACCCAGAACTTGCGATCTGTCAAAAATTCTCTTGACAGACCCACCGCAACCCTGGGGAAAGGGCATTCACAGACAGAGAGTTGGACTATTTGCCGAACTCCTGCCCAGCGAATGCCCATGAAATTCTTATGCCTGTAAAAGCAGGCGCAAGAGTTTTAAAAAACAGAAAAATAAAATTTTTGCAATAATTTATACATTTAAAAACCTGTGAAATAAGGTACCTTATTTTAGCCCCTTCAAAATATGTATTTATTTTCCAAATTAAAAAAAATATATATTTAATTAAATGCCATTTTAATTAATTTTAATCTGTGATGTTTTAAAAAAATTGTATTTCTGGGAGTATTCCCATTCATACTTACGGGGTTTCCATACATACGAAATCCCCATAAGCATGAATGGGGATCCCCTTTTGTCATTCATTGGACCGTGATCCCAGGGACGCTTGTGAAATGCATGTGCCCGAGATACACAGGCCTCTTCCCTCGAGTACCTAGAGAGCATCAGGATCGCAAATCTTTGTTTCTCCCAGACCACCAGACACACAGGCATTTTATTTGCGGATCGGTGGCATTTCCCCGCGGGAAGCCTCTGACCGTAAATTCAGGACCAATATCTTCCAAAGAGTCATCAGTATCTTTTTGCTTTTGTATTTAAGAATCCTATTTATACAAGACCAGAATTCCATGTGCCTTTTATATTTTTCAAACTGAAATCCTGCGTTTAAAGACCTGTGCATCTACCCGTAGATCATTCTGTTCCTCCAATCATTTTAAGTTATATTTCAATTCTGTTTCTCAAAATGTGCTACTTCACTCTTGGTTTGAATTGTATTTGCTACATATCAGCTCTCTTTTAATCTATGTCCCCATTCAGTCTCCCGCATTCAATCTCTCAGTCTGCCATGCCCTCTAATTATGCATCATCAGTAAAATCTGACACCAGTTATTCTGTGCCCATGTGCAAGTTGTTTTTGTGAATTGAGAATAAGTGCTCAATACACAAGTCCCTGGGATGCACCACTAGTTATATGTTGCCAATTGGAGAAATGTCCATTTACTCCTATTCTCTGCTTTTAGGGCCCAAGTTTCCCCAGGAGTTGTTCCTATTTTTTTGGAGCAACTAATTTTTTTTGGAGTATCTTAAAAATCGCAATTCTCCCCATTTAGTTTGCTCCAGTTTAAGTGAGTTAGTTCAGCTTCTTTTTAGTTCAGTTTTTTTTCAAAAGGGGGCGTTACCTGCCACTTACGCCTGTTTTGGCCATTTAAGCAAGTTTAGACAGCGAAAAGTTACTCCAAACTAACTTAGGCCAGCACATGTGTCCACTTTTGTACACTCAGAAAAACCTTGCGGAGACTTAAGAAATCAGCGCAGGTAGCCAGAGAGAGGGGGAGGGGGAAGAGAAGTTAGAGGATTTTCCAAAGCACTAAACACCTTCACAACAACATTAAAGAAGCATAAGTACATTTAAAGCATTAAGCACTAAACGAAGCAGTACATTTAAAGCACCAAGCACTAAACAAAGCACAAAAAGTAATAAGCAATTAATTAATAAAATATAGAAGGAACCCTGCACCTAAAACACCAAGACCAAAGTAATAAGCAATCAATCAATAACAAATAAAAAATATAAGTCCTACCTTTAAGGGAAGGGAAGGCAGCGGGCCGCCAATGAGGGAGCTCATTTGGCCAGGGCTAGGAGCGGTAAGACGCACACCGGGAGGCGAGGCTCAACGCGGCATCGGTGAAGGGGGGGTGGGGGGAAGGGAGGGCTGGGGGGGAAGGGGGAGTGGGTGGAAGGAGGGAGGCGGGGAAGGAGGGGGGGGAAAAGGAGGAGGAAAGGAGGGGAGGGGGGAGGCCTACCCACCCGACAGCCAGGGAAGGTGCATTGGAGGCCATTATAAAATCATCCATTGTTTGTTTGAATGCGTGTATCGTGATATTCACAGAAAAATTTCAAAATGCAACTGGGAAATTTAGATTGATGTGTAGGTTGGCCCGTTATCTTGAATTACTCCCTCTTTGATTGATTTTCCATTCCGCTGCCCTGATCGCTCCCTTGCTGCTTGATTTTCTATCCCACTGCCTGGAGTCACTTCTTATCTAGTTCCTTCTCTAGGGAGCCCATTCGGCAAGGGCTAGGGGCAGCGTGCTTCGGGCCCCTCCCATACAGCTTGCAGAGATTCAGGGGCAAGGAACTACTGCACATGCGTGCACGCTCTAGCGTGCATGTACAGAGGTCCCGGCACTGTTTTCAGTGCTGGGACCTGGCTCTGCCCCCCCACTGGATGTGGTGCGCTACGCCGAGCCAGAAGACGTCCCGAGGAGTGGGGAGAATTCCTCGGTAAGTTTTAGGTCCACTTTTTGTTCCAGAAAGTCGGCACATCTCACGGAGGTGCGCCATTCTAAGCGCGGGGCAAACTTGGGCCCTATACATCAACTATTCATTCATGCTGGAACTTTGGCTTTAATACTATAGGCCTTATCTTCATAATAAGTCTCTTAAGGTGCAGATTATGGAAGTTTTTTTTAAAATTCAATTATACCACATTCATTGCATTTCTTTTGTCTATATGCTCAGTAATTTCCTCAAAGAGTTTGATTAACTTAATCAATGCACACTGGTCCTGACTTCTGCTGAGAAAGGTATAAAATTACCACAAATCCTGCCGAGTCGTTTCATGATTTAACCTCATGGGGCAGCTGTGAAACAAGATACTTCAAGAGCAGAAGTGGTAACAAAATCACTTGGCTATTTGCAGAGAACAATGCAAACAGTTGGTACGCAGTTGTTTTGCAGCAAAGGCTTTCTGCACTGCTGACTATCATTGAGCAGCAAGAAGTCTTAAAATCATCTTTAACTAGTTAGAAACTAAAAGCTTAGTCAAAGAGGTGGGTTTTAAGGAAGATCTTAATGGAAGAGAGGGAAGTGGAGAGGTAGACAGGTTTAGGCAGTTAATTCCAGGATGGAGGGAGCTGGAGAGGCAGAAGGGTTGAGGGTGGGAAATCCAGAGCATGTAGCATAGATATATAAAGGTGAATGGTAAGCTGAGGTGAGAGGTAGATGTATAAAGGGTCAGAGTCAGAGGAAAAAAGAATTCGGGGTGGAGCTGGAAGAGGTTAGCGAGATTGTCAAGGGCAAGGCCATGAAGCAATTTAAACATGAGGATGAGAATTTTAAATTGGACGCATTGGAGGACTGGGGGCCAATGTAGATTCAGCAAGACAATGGTGATAGACCTCCTTGTGGAGAGAGTACTTGACAGAAGCTAACCATTATTTTGTGGCATTTGGGGAACCGGATGCCACATTATTGGTTCAAACAAAATAGATAATGATGATAAGTGAGCAGTGCTGGATATCCTGGAGAGCTGTATTTGGACATCTGGGGAATTAAGAGTTAACAGTTGAACTTCTTTGTATTATGGAGCAACAGACATTCCAGGACAAACAAGATGGCTTTGAAGTTTCATCAGAGGAAAGCCTGGCTTGTCTTACCCTTTTAGTGTCTGAGTATTATATATGAGAAATGCTTGTACAAAGCAATGTGACAGCAATGATTTCAGCCATGAGTGATTAAGGTGAAACTTTAGTGGATAGGATAATAAACATAGGCAGAGGGATCAATTACCTATAGTATTGAAACATAACGGTTAATAAAGCCCATTCTCCAAAGAGTTTAAGAACAGTTAGGTCAGGAAGCCTTGTTTGAGGGAAGTAGCTTTGAAGTAAATAACTACAACTATTTGTATGAATGGACTGTCTTCAAAAGGATTTGGGAATAGATATGTCATGAGGTCTTATCTGTGACATGCATCTCTGATGTAGGCAAAATATGGTGTATAAAGGAGCTTGGCTTTCAATAGGTTTTCGGAGAGCTTAAAAGATACAGAAGCCGAAAAGCTGCTCTCTGTGTGTCTAGTTGAACTGATCATTTAATTTAAACAACATTAATAAAGTCTTCCATATATTCCACCATTAAGTGAATCAGAGAAGGAAAGAGATTGAATGCTAACAAGCGGGACGTGGTGCAGGATTGGAAATGGACAGTTTTGAATGAACTTAAGTTTAGGGCTTGTGATGGATGGGAGGCCAGCCAAGAGAGCATTAGAATAATCAAGTCTGGAGGTGACAAGGGATTAAGGATTCGACAACAGATGAGCATTGGAGATGAGCAATGTTACGAAGGTGGAAGTAGGCAGTCTTTGTGATGAGAATATATGGAGGGCAAGTTCAGCTTGGGGTCGAATGGCAGATGAAATGTAATGCAGATAAGTGTAAAGTATTACACATGAGAAAGAACATGGCAACATATTCCATGAATAATGTTAAAATATCTAAGGATGAGGTCCAAAGAGACCCAAGGACTCAGTAGACTCAATGCTCAACATGTTGAACCAATGGAAAGCCACAATCAACAAAGACAATAAAATGTTGAACTACACAACCAAAATAGAAATCAGAGAAAATTATGATCAAACTGTACAACACTCTGGTCAGACCACACCTTGAGTACTCTGCCCATTTCTGCTTGCCGAGAAAGGAGACATTCAACCATTTGAAGCAGACCAAAGAGGTAAGAGGTTGATCCCTATTGTCAGGAACTAAATAATGAGGAAGGACTAGTGATACTTGGGTTTTTCAGTCTGGAAAGGAAGCATGTGGGATGTGATCTTTTAGAGGTATACAAGTAAATGGTATGAAAAAGGTTAATCCAGAATACTACTTTAAATTAAACAGTGCGAGTATGGCATGGGGACACAGTTTCAAACTAATACAAGGTAACTTTAGGACTGATATCAGGAGGTGGTTCTTCATGTAGAGTGATCAACATTTGGCATGGAGTCCCAGGCAGAGTGATAGAGACAAAATCCCTGAAATCATTTAAGAAGTAACTAGATGCAGCAATGGGGAGAGTGTAGGGTTGTTCTGGATCGATGAATTAAGATGGGCTGAATGGCCTTCCTTATACATAGGTATCTCGCAAACTTATGGTGCAATAACTTGAGTGGTAAAGTGATGGATTCTTGATCAATATGCCTGAGTAAAGTCACCTGATTGTATATTTTAACTTGGCTACCCTTGAAGAGAAAAGGGTGACGGTCTCTCTCAGACAGATAGATGGAGTGCCCTGCTGTGGTACAAAGAAGCTTATTGAAGGATAGGAAGGTTGATAGGAATGGCTATCCTCTCCTACAAAGCCAATGACATTGTTTAACTGGTGGCACAAAGGTTTCTATGGAAATACTGACTAATAGCAGAAGGTTAGAAAGCAATAAACAGATATATTGCTTTTAAAATTTGATTTAAAATAAAACATATCATTTTTATTGAAACGGGTACTTGGAGGGTGGGGGGGGGGGGGGGGGATGGGGAACAGAGAAAGGGATGCTAGAATGAAGAATTCCAAGCAACATCAGAACTATGCTCAGCAATTATTAAGCTTGATTTGAACTGTCGACAGATATAAGAAAGAATGTTCGAGACTAAGGGGACGAAATTGCCCCTCGCCCCGATTGGGGGCGGTAATCTTTCAGGGCTGGGACTTTTATCGCCCGGCCCGTAAGTCCCGCCCAAGATGCAGAATTGGGGTGTGCACCCCTCAAAGGAAGCGGAGCGCTGTCTCTGGCACTGCTTCCTTGGAGAGGCACTCCCGGGGCAGCAGCGCCGCACTGAGTCCAGTGCCGAGCTGAAGAGGCCAGCACTACAATGCCCCTCCCCTTCCATTAAAGGGGAGGGCTGCTGTGTACTCTGCAGGTCCTTTGATTGCCAGCCACTGGGCAACCAGGGACACGATCGACCGGGCCAAAAGCCTGGCACCCAAAGCAGAGTGCCGGGCTGCATGATGGTGGCCTAGTCGACGCGAGGGTTGCCATTGTTGGGCCGACTCAAGAGTCAGCCGACAAATTAAAATGGCGGCACGGGGCGCTAATGTCCTCCCTTTAAGGGGCACCCCATGGGACAATTTCCCCCACGGGGCGCAACGGGGTCGGCACAGAGTGGTGAGACATCATTGCCGGTTGTGTGCCAGGGCGCGGCGCTGCCAGGACAGCGCCCCCAAAACCTCCAGGGCAATTTCTCCGGAGGCGCTAGCCCCTACTCCCCTGGGCGAAAATGTCATTATGTCCCATTAGCGCCCCCCGGCTATAAAAAGGGCCAATTTCGGCCCCTAGGATTATTAGCATAAAAACAAGTAGCTAAACCTCTATCATACTTTTCCACACTAAACACTACTAACCCCAATGTACATAATGAATCCTGGTCCTTAGCAGTTACAATAAAATTACACAAAATAAATATTAGACAGCAACAGTAGCAAATGTAGTTTATTTATCATAGGGTTTATTGAAAAAGCAACCAACATGGCTGGAAAGTTGTGACCTATGTAAGGAAACAGTTAGGAATAAAATGGTAGCATTCACATTCCAGCATAGACTCATTTGACCCTGTGAGTGCATACGTCTTTGTGGAGCAGGAGAATCCCTACCTTCAAGCTTCAGTCGCCAGCCTTTTGACCCCACTCAACAGTAACCTGACTGCATTTTAAACCTTTGGCTTTTCTGTTTACAATTATCCACAACAAGGATCTCCTCCTCCTTACATTCCAGAAACAAAATGTTAGTAAGATCTCACTAGAAAATTAAAAGAACCCACAACTCCCATGATGATCTGTGCTTACAGCTGAACATTTGGTACTTCCATATTAACTCAAGCAATGGATGATTTTGGCACCGGTAGTCTTTCCTGCTACTCACAAGATCAGGTTCCTCAGCACATTCACTTTCCTGAAAACACTTCAAATGTGCCAGTCAGCCAAGCAGCATTTATTTTTAATGTAAGCACCTCATACGTGCTGACTGAAATTTTCCTGAGCAGTTAGCAGGTATGGAGTAAATTGTATATACATTATAACAGGATAGTTAAAAGAACACTAAATATTCAAAAGATGTCTTGAGTACCAGTGCTAGAGAATGAAATATACTTTTACAGAGCTGGGGGTGGGTGGGAGATTAAGGAGTGGATTCTCCTCTCCTATTCATAAGAACATAGAACATAAGAATTAGGAACAGGAGTAAGCCATCTAGTCCCTCGAGCCTGCTCCACCACTCAACAAGATCATGGCTGATCTGGCCATGGACTCAGCTCCACTTACCCGCCCGCTCCCCATAACCCTAATTTCCTTGTTGGTTAAAAATCTATCTATCTGTGATTTGAATACATTCAATGAGCTAGCCTCAACTGCTTCCCTGGGCAGAGAATTCCACAGATTCACAACCCTCTGGGAGAAGAAATTCCTTCTCAACTCGGTTTTAAATTGGCTCCCCCGTATTTTGAGGCTGTGCCCCCTAGTTCTAGTCTCCCCGACCAGTGGAAACAACCTCTCTGCCTCTATCTTGTCTATCCCTTTCATTATTTTAAATGTTTCTATAAGATCACCCCTCATCCTTCTGAACTCCAACGAGTAAAGACCCAGTCTACTCAATCTATCATCATAAGGTAACCCCTTCATCTCCGGAATCAGCCAAGTGAATCGTCTCTGTACCCCCTCCAAAGCTAGTATATCCTTCCTTAAGTAAGGTGACCAAAACTGCACGCAGTACTCCAGGTGCGGCCTCACCAATACCCTGCATAGTTGCAGCAGAACCTCCCTGCTTTTGTACTCCATCCCTCTCGCAATGAAGGCCAACATTTCATTCGCCTTCCTGATTACCTGCTGGACCTGTAAACTAACTTTTTGGGATTCATGCACAAGGACCCCCAGGTCCCTCTGCACCGCAGCATGTTGTAATTTCTCCCCATTCAAACAATATTCCCTTTTACTGTTTTTTTTCCCCAAGGTGGATGACCTCACATTTTCCGACATTGTATTCCATCTGCCAAACCTTAGCCCATTCGCTTAACCTATCTAAATCTCTTTGCAGCCTCTCTGTGTACTCTACAAAACCCCCTTTCCCACTAATCTTTGTGTCATCTGCAAATTTTGTTACACTACACTCTGTCCCCTCTTCCAGGTCATCTATGTATATTCCGTACTAGTTTTTGGTGTGGGGTTCCACAAGAGCAGTCCTCATCCTCCATTACCTCACCTAAGTGGGCATTATGCACATAATCCTTGATAGTGGCTATTGAAATGTGGGTAATTTCAGTTAGACTCAAACCTGTCCTGATGCAAAATTCACACTTCCTGCATCTGTTGCTAGATAGCAATGAGGAGAGGGAACGATTAGTAATTGAGTCAGGTCATATGCAGCATTCAATGCCTGATCAGCTAAGTAAGCACAGACCACGAATTAAACTTGACACCTACTTAGACTTAGCTACACACTAGATGAACTCTCGGAGGCATCAGGGGAGCCAGTATCTTTATGTTTTGAACTAGTACTCGACAACCCTTTTGGTATGACAGTAATGTACAAATTGCAGAACTGGGCCTTGTTTTTGAAGGCCTCTGTCTGGGAACAGGGTGTTAGTGCCCCGAAAATCAAAGTGATATGCTTACCGCCCCGTTTCCACTCACTCTTATTTATCTTTGGGTTTTTTCCATGGCGGCCCAGGCAGCTGCCTATTCAGGTGAAAGCCTACTTACAATATACTAATTGGGGTCCGATGAAGTATATAGGATACCAATGCAATTTTGAAGGAACAATGGGCAGAGCATACACCGTGCACGTTCTGCCCATTGGTGCCAGGCAATGAGAGGACTAACCACTGGTCCTTATAACGACCACTGCAGGACCCTCAGAAAGATGTAAATTGCAGATAAAACTTTCAGCTCAACTCGATATTGGAGCCACCGGAATTCTTATTCTGCCCAACTAGCAAGCTGCTTGTGAGCATTAGTTCTGCGGACGCAGCTTGCTGGCAGTAAGCAAATGGGGCCCCACCCTCAAAATGGTTTACACATCGTGGCAAGGACTTTGAGCACGTGACGAGACTTAGCTGCACCGCCCGCCTGAAGTCCACCCGAACTCAAAATCGCATTCCTGATTTGAAACCTAGAGCTTCACCACTGTTTGCAATTGTAAAAGTTGTGCTAAGATCTGATGCATACGAACCTTTTACTAAACTTAATTTCAATATTTTTCATATACTTGAAGTTTCTATTTACACAACTTCAAATGCTGGGAAGCACCACAAATCTATGTAATAAAAGTACTGTGTCCAGACAGCAAATCATCACAACTGAACAGGCAGGGAACCTAACCAATGATTAAGCAGCATCATAAGAAAAAACTGTCAGCTATTCCTTGTGGACTTGATAATCTGATCTCTCCCTAAGGTAGGAGCAGGGACGGATTAGGATACCTCGGGCCCCGGGCAGTACCCTGGCCATGGGCCCCCTACTCCCATTCACATGCTCCAGTAAATGACATTAGTGAGCTAAGTCACAGGGCACTATAGCGAGTACGCATCAGGTCACGGTCAGGTCAGGTCTACATCTCAGGTTATGTTCTCATTGATACTATGACGGCACTCATTTAATATTTTACTATGTTTCCAAACAATTAAACCGATACCTTGATGAAACCCTGTATAAACAGTAAACAACAACGCTTTAAAAAAAATCCTTACATTTTCAAACTAAATTGACAATGGCAACAATTTGGAAGACCATCATTTGTCATTTGCATTCAATTTTCTCCACAGAGGCAACTACAAGTATAACTTTACATTGACCTTTTCCTAGATTTTTGTCGGCTAAACTCGTCAATAATTTTCGAGAAGTCAAGTCCTCTCAGTACTTCGCTCTCGATGCTCATGATTGAAAGACTATTAAGTCTATCTTGTCCCATTTGGTTCCTGACCTGATCCTCGATGGGTTTTAGTTTCGAGAAGGACCCCTCACCACTGCAATTTGATACCATCATCGACAGATATATCTGAAGAGCTATTTCAATGTAAGAAAAGGTTTGGGTGAGGGAGTGTGTATGGAGGAATTGGTACATTCTCAGCTCTGCTGACTTAGTTTGTTTGACAGAAATTGAGATTTGAAGCTCTGTTGAAGATGCCACCAAACTAGATGAATTCACTTTCAATCATGGGTTCCATATCTTTGGGATAGGAGCAGGCAAGATTTGCTGTGGCTTGCTTGATCTCATGAGTCGAGAGAAAGGCTAGCTTGGACAGGAATCTGAACTTACAGTTGATTTCCTTGTATGCTTCAAGATGGCGTTTCAAAGTACTGATTCGTTGATCAATGATGACAAGGAACACTTCAGTTTTGAATTTCTCCTTGGTGACAGCACAGTGTTTTCAGCATCTCCATCATCACAGCGCCGGTTGTGTACATGAACACGCCTCTGAGCTGAATTGTATTCGTTGTGGCCACACAGTTTAATCCCTAGGTCTTCGAAGTCTTCAAACTCTGTCTGCTGGGTCTTGACAAAATCTGCCTCTTTGAACAAGCTTTTGGTCACTGCTCCCAATATCTCTTTCTTTGTCTCAGCATCTATTTTTGCCTGAGTACACCTCTGCAAAGTACCTTTGGATGTTTTCTACATTAATGGTGCTATATAAATACAAGTTGTTGTTGTACTTGCCCTAATATTCCATATGATTTATATGAGATTGCCCATGGTTATCTCGCACATTCCATGTGAGAGCAGTTTACACTGGCCATAAAGTTGCATAGCCAAGTCACGACGGCCTCCAGCTAAATGGATCCTGACCCAATTTCCCAAAGATTGCATGATCATTCTGCATTTGCCGGGACTAGAACAACTAACCCATGAATCTATTTTTGGAAGGAAAGTAATTTAGCGCTAGTATCAGCAAATGGTCTACTTGTACTTTCTTCAGCACACTACTTTTTATTCACTTCTACTTTGTCACTGAAATCAACAAAGATCATTGGCCCTATGAAACCTGCACGGACATCAACATAAGAACATAAAAAATAGGAGGAGTAGGCCATTTGGCCCCTCGAGCCTGCTCCGCCGTTCAGTAAGATCATGGCTGATTTGATCCTGGCCTCAACTCCACTTCCCCGCCCCCCTCCCCATAACGCTTGACTCCCTTATCATTCAAAAATCTGTCTATCTCCACCTTAAATATATTCAAAGACCCAGCCTCCACAGCTCTATGGGGTAAAGAATTCCAAAGATTCACGACCCTCAGAGAATAAATTTCTCCTCATTTCTGTTTTAAATGGGTGACCCCTTATTCTAAAACTATGCACCCTAGTTCTAGATTCCCCCATGAGGGGAAACATCCTCTCTGCATCTACACTATCAAGCCCTCTCAGAATCTTATATGTTTCAATAAGATTGCCTCTCATTCTTCTAAACTCCAAGGAGTATAGGCCCAACCTGCTCAATCCTTCTTCATATGACAACACCTTCATCTCAGGACTCAACCTCGTGAACCTTCTCTGAACTGCCTCTAATGCAAGTATATCCTTCCTTAAATAAGAAGAGCAAAACTGTACGCAGTACTTCAGGTGTGGTCTTACCAACGCCCTGTACAGTTGTATCAGGACTTCCCTGCTTTTATACTCCATCTCCCTTGCAATAAAGGCCAGCATTCCATTTGCCTTCCTGATTATTTGCTGTACCTGCATGCTAACCTTTTGCATTTCATGCACAAGAACCTCCAGATCCCTCTGTACCGCAGCATTTTGTAATCTCTCGCCATTTAAATAATGATTGCGTTTTTATTTCTCCTACCAAAGTGGATAACCTCACATTTGCCCATATTATATTCCATTTGCAAAACCCTTATGACATTTACCTGTATTGTATGTCAAGTAATCTGATGGAGAATATTTTTTGCCATTAGATCCGTATCAAGAATTATATATGTAGCATATTGTCTGCAACTGGTGTTACAATATCAATCAAGATTTTTGTCTTGCATGCCTATGGGAATGCTATGTACAGAACTTAAATACTGCCTAACTGTTGGATATGGTACTTAACTGAATAAGGACTGTACTTGTACATTATTCAGTTGTTTTGGATTGTTAAATAAATATCATATCTACTGGGTGCTTATACATTATTATAAATAAGGAGCATTTTTTTATATTTTAAAATCAGTCAATAAATATTAAAGTAAATATGGCAGACTCACTGGTAGATTTATGTAAACAATGTGAGGTGATGTTGTGACATTATGAAGCAAGTGAAATGTAAACTGTAGTGACTGTTTAGCATTATTTTATCATTTATTTTAGCTCTCGGTGTTTAACACCTTCAGTGAGCTGTCTTAAGGAAATGCAAATTCAGTAGAGTATTCATTTTTGCGCCTCTGTCACTTTTTAAATAGCAGTTGGAATTAAAATCCACAGCATAATTTTACACATTCTCATATGGTTTGGAAAAAGTCCGAGCGCAATCATATAGAACATTTTCATAGATTAAACATAAATTATTGAAAAGATCAATTTGGATATTGATGGTTAAAGAATATGCACACCAAAGTTTATAGCATTTGTACCTACTATAGGGCACTGATGGGGAAACAGAAATTATATTTTAAAACAGTTTGTGTGAGGGAATTAAAAAATAAAATTAATCTGATGCCTCAATAGTCCAGCATCTTAGCGTACTAAAGTGCTATGCCATGCACAAAGCAAGTGTGGTTGGGAAAATGTTGAAGTCCATTATTAAAGAAGCAGTAGCAGGACATTTGGAAAAGCAAAATTCGGTCAGGCAGAGTCAGCATGGATTTATGAAGGGGAAGCCATGTTTGACAAATTTGCTGGAGTTCTTTGAGGATGTAACGAACAAGGTGGATAAAGGGGAACCAGTGGATGTGGTGTATTTGGACTTCCAGAAGGCATTTGACAAGGTGCCACATAAAAGGTTACTGCACAAGATAAAAGTTCACAGGATTGGGGGTAAGATATTAGCATGGATAGAGGATTGGCTAAATAACAGAGAACAGAGAGTCGGGATAAATGGTTCATTCTCTGGTTGGCAACCAGTAAGTAGTGGGGTGCCGCAGGGATCAGTGCTGGGACCCCAACTATTTACAATGTATATTAATGACTTGGAAGAAGGGACTGAGTGTGACGTAGCCAAGTTTGCTGATGATACAAAGATGGGAGGAAAAGCAATGTGTGAGGAGGACACAGAAAATCTGCAAAAGGACATAGACAGGCTAATTGAGGGGGCAGAAATCTGCCAGATGGAGTAAAATGTTGGAAAGTGTGAGGTCATGCACTTTGGCAGAAAAAAAATCAAAGAGCAAATTATTATTTAAATGGAGAAAGATTGCAAAGTGCCGCAGTACAGCAGGACCTGGGGGTACTTGTGCATGAAACACAAAAGGATAGTATGCAGGTACAGCAAGTGATCAGGAAGGCCAATGGTATCTTGGCCTTTATTGCAAAGGGGATGGAGTATAAAAGCAGAGAAGTCTTGCTACAGCTATATAAGGTATTGGTGAAGCCACACCTGGAATACTGCATGCAGTTTTGGTTTCCATATTTACGAAAGGATATACTTGCTTTGGGGGCAGTTCAGAGAGGGTTCACTAGGTTGATTCTGGGGATGAGAAGGTTGACTTATGAGGAAAGGTTGAGTAGATTGGGCCTCTACTCATTGGAATTCAGAAGAATGAGAGGTTATCTTATCGAAATGTATAAGATTGTGAGGGGGCTTGACAAGGTGGATGCAGAGAGGATTTTCCACTGATGGGGGAGACTAGAACTAGAGGGCATGATCTTAGAATAAGGGGCCGCCCATTTAAAACAGAGATGAGGAGAAATTTCTTCTCTCAGAGGGTTGTAAATCTGTGGAATTCACTGTCTCAGAGAGCTGTGGAAGCTGGGACATTGAATAAATTTAAGACAGTTTCTTAACAATCCTCTGGAATCTGCAACACAGACATTACCAACAAATTTATACCACAGAGGTGCATGAACAAAAATGAATTTGAATAATGTAAGCGCATAATTAAATGTGGACGACATGGGTATTTGAGACAGTGCGATATGTAATTTTTTGTGCAAGGTTAAGGATTACTATAGCTGCTGCAAGGGTGTTCATTAATGCTGTACGGACATTATATCGAAAAATAATCCTACTTTAATACTATTCTCCTTGAGTTATAATCTTAAAAATCTAATATAAAAATTACTTTATTCTAATCCAAAAATCGAAAAGAAAAAATAATCTTGCCAAGTCATTACAAATTTCATTAGTCTGCCGAGATAAAGATAAACCACATACAGATCATTTTGTTAGATTCTGATAATTAACCTCAGTCCAAACTTGTTAGAATGCTCTTAGTTACTGCACTGTCAAGTTACTATTGTTGCAATCCCAATATGGCTGCTTTAATTCATACATTCCCAGGATCTCAAAACATATCTTCCTTCTAAAATCTTCAGGCTTTTGAAACCCAAGTTTGATGTTACCTAACCACTACTTTTTGATTTACTGCCCAGCCTTTCAGTATCCTCTACATTGGGCTTTAACCCTTAATAAAATTCTGAATAAAATTACAATGGAAATACATTTCCAAACTGAGACAGGTATAGTACCAACCCATATTCAACTCTTATTTGTCAATATAAATGTGGTGATTTTGTTGCATTTGACATGTCAAAAATTCACTTCTGTGATTAATTTAAAACAGTTAAAATGCAAAACCTAATCACCACCTTTGCTTTTGTGTCACTATAAACAGCAGTGATACCAAAAAACAAAGGTAGTCGCATCTAAAACAAACAAGGCTGCCACCAACCTCGATGGCTGAACTCTTCTGCTTCCACACCTTACTCGATCCTGGTTTGCAGCTGTGATGTTATCACCTCTCAAGGGTTGGGAAAGCTGTTGGAGCAAACAACTAAAATTCCATTCACTCCAGTTTTCTCCTCTTCTCTCGGAAAGCAATGTCACATCTTGAGGTGTGACATGTCACCCGCCCGGTTTGACTTCACCCCAGTGGCTATTCTTCGTAGGGGAATACAACAGCAAAGCTAACCCTGTCTTAATTCGATAGGGTAAATTCAATGAGCTGGTGTTTCCCAACTGGGATCCATACTTCAAGGGAGTGCAGATTAGAAGTAGGACTACAAGGTAGTAATGTCAATTCTTTAATTACAATCAACCCAGACAAAATAGCCATATACAGCCAAGGTCAACTTAGGCATGTGCAAAAAGTGGACCGCTCAATCTGTACTCGATGGTGGTGGTGGTTGTGTTTGGGGGGGGGGGGGCGGGGGGCGGTGAGTGGAAGCAGGGAGTGGGAAAGAAAAGCCGGTCCCATTGTGTCTATGTTCTTTGACTGTCTTCTTTTTAACCATCCTGACAGTAAAAGAAGTTGCAGTTTTAACAGAAGTATGACAATCCAAAGTCACAGAGCTGCTCTTTGAATCATTCATTTCAGTTAATTACATTCAAACAAAATTAATCTGCTTCAAAATTATTTGAGCTTAAACAGAAGATCAGTAAGAGTTTTCACAGCGCATTTACCTTTGCCAGATATCCTTCATCACATATACTGGATGCCTTCAAAACTCAGGGGAGCCGAAATTGCCCCTTTCTTTAAGAGCCGTGACTGCCTCAGAATGGGTTAGGACTCACTGCTCAGTCAACGCGGCGTCACCAACATTTCTGAAGTTGCCTCCATTTTTTTTCAAGCGGTGCTCATCACTGCGCCGCACGTGTTGCTGCTCCATCGGGCGCACACCGACCCTCTACCTACCGGCGGCGACCCCTTTCCACCCCACGTGGGATATTGCCCTGTGGGAAATTGCCCTGCGGGAGCGGATCATCCACTGCTTGGTGCCCCCGACAGCTTTCCCCTGCGCGAAGCTGTGTGTGGCTGGGCGGCGTGTCTGCCCTTAAAGGGGAAGGCGCACTGCTGTGGTTGCCATTTTATTTTAATTATTGGCCGACTCCGAGGTTGGCCCGACAGTGGTCGCCACAGGTTTGGCAGCCTGGCACTGGCCCGGCTGAAACCCTCTCTGGTGGCCCAGTGGGTGCCACTAACGCGGCTGCACCGTTCGCAGTGGCCATCCCCTTTAACTGAAGGGCTGACATCATCAGCATGGCGCTGATGACTCCGCCCAACGTCCGTCCCAATCCAAGGGCATTTCCACCCCACAGCCGCCATGAACACCGCCGCAACCGAAACAAAGTCAAAGAAATTAATATCACTCGAATCAACGACCCACGGATTGGGGTGGAGAAAAAACTAAAAAATGGTAGGTGCGCCACGTTTTAAGTTGGGGGGGCAATTTCGGCCCCAGAGTGTCAGGATGAACACATGGTACTTATGCAAATAGGAGATACAAAGCAGTTTTAATGGGGAGACAGGTTATATCTTGCTTCTGAGATGCTACACCACTGCCATAAAATATAACTGAGTGTGTTTTGTTGGTTGAAATGCAACAAAATTAGAGTGAGATTCAGCTGTTCTAGAACTATAATTTCATGACAAATTTGTGCTGGTACAATCATAAAATCACAGAAATTTACAGCATGGAAGGTAGCCATTCGACCCATCGTGTCCGTGCCAGCCGACAAAGAGCTATCCAGCCTATTCCCTCTTTCCAGCTCTTTGTCCATAGCCTTGTAGGTAAGTGCATATCAAAGTACTTTTTGAATGTGATGAGGGTTTTTGCCTCTACCACCCTTTCAGGCAGTGAGTTCCAGACCCCCACCACCCTCTGGGTGAAAACATTTCTCCTCAAATACCCTCTAAACCTCCTACTAATTACTTTAAATCTATGCTCCCTGGTTGTTGACTCCTCTGCTAAGGGAAATAGGTCCTTCCTATCCACTCTATCTAGGACCCTCAGAATGTTTTACACCTCAATTTGGTCTCCCCGCAGCCTCCTGTGTTCCAAAGAAAACAACTCCAGCATTTCCAATCTTTCCTCATAGCTACAATTCTCCAGTCCAGGCAACATCCTCGTAAATCTCCTCTGTACCCTCTCTAATGCAATCACATTTTTCCTGTAATGTAGTGACCAGAACTGCACGTAATACTCAAGCTGTGGCCTAACTAGTGTTTTAAACAGTTCAAGCATAATCTCCCTGCTCTTGTATTCTATGCCACCTTATCCATCTGGCCTGCCACCTTCAGGGATCTGTGAACATGCACTCCAAGATTCCTTTGTTCCTCTACACTTCTCAGTTTCCTACCATTTATTGTGTATTCTCTTGCCTTGTTGGCCCTCCTTAAATGCATTACCTCACAGTTCTCCAGATTATATTCCATTTGCCACTGTTCTGCCCACCTGTCCAGTCCATTGATAGCTTCCTGCAGTCTACAGCTTTCTTCATTATCAATTATAAAAAGCAAGGGACCTAATACTGAGCACTGTGGAACCTCACTGGAAACAGCCTTCCAGTCACAAAAAACACTCATCAACCATTACCCTTTGCTTCCTGCCTCTGAGTCAATTTTGGATCCAACTTGCCACTTCTCCTTGGATACTATGGGCTTTTACTTTCATTACCAGTCTGCCATGTGTGACCTTATCAAAAGCCTTGCTAAAATCAATTTAGACTACATCAAATGCACTATCCTCATCGACCCTCCTTGTTACCTCCTCAAAAAATTAAATCAAGTTAGTCAGACATGACCTTCCCTTAAAAAATCCATGCTGACTGTCCTTGATTAATCCATGTCTTTCTAAATGAAGATTTATCCTGTGCCTCAGAATTCGTATCTAATGTTCCCATCACTGAGGTTAGGCTGACTGACCTATAATTATCTTTTTAAATAACAGTACAACTTTAGCAGTCCTCCAGTACCACACCTGTAGCCAGAGAGGATTGGAAAATGATGGTCAGGATCTTTGATATTTCCTCTCTTGTATCTCTTAACAGCAAAAAATGAGCACAAAGCTCATGGTTTACAGGGCTGTAGTAATACCCGCCCTCCTGTATGGCTCAGAGACATGGACCATGTACAGTAGACACCTCAAATTGCTGGAGAAATACCACCAACGATGTCTCCCGCAAGATCCTACAAATCCTCTGGGAGGACAGATGCACCAACATTAGCGTCCTCGACCAGGCCAACATCCCCAGCATTGAAGCACTGACCACACTTGATCAGCTCCGCTGGGCAGGCCACAATGTTCGCATGTCAGACACGAGACTCCCAAAGCAAGCGCTCTACTCAGAATTCCTTCACGGCAAACGAGCCAAAGGTGGGCAGAGGAAACATTACAAGGTCACCCTCAAAGCCTCCCTGATAAAGTGCAACCTGGGAGTCCCTGGCCATAGATCACCCTAAGTGGAGGAAGTGCATCCAGGAGGGCGCTGAGCACCTCGAGTCTCCGATAGCATGCAGAAATCAAGCGCAGGCAGCGGAAAGAGTGAGTGGCAAACCTGTCCCACCCAGCCTTTCCCTCAATGACTATCTGTTCCACCTGTGACAGGGACTGTGGCTCTCGTATTGGACTGTTCAGCCACCTAAGGACTCATTTTAAGAGTGGAAGCAAGTCTTCCTTGATTCCAAGGGACTGCCTATGATGATGAGCATAATGGCATTGGAATGAAAGTGTCCATGAAATTAATTCTAAACTGTCACAGAGCTTTTGACATTTTAGCTGCAATGTACGGATAACGACTTACTGAAGTTAGGATAGGATGTAAAAAAATAAAGTGAGAGGTCAAAAATGAGTGATGTATCGTAGATTTTCTCATGGTCTCTCCGTGTCTTTTTTCCCTGTTAATTCCTCCCCATCATGGTTTCAGACTTCACTAATCAGGCAGTGAGAATTCTACCTGGTCATTTGTATTCATAAATGAAAAGATTACTAATGCAATTACTGCAAAATTGACACTATTGACACAAAATCTCGATAAATGCTGGTGAAGGAGGCCATTAGCTCATCTTGGCTCATCCTTCTAAAAGGCCATTAAACGCATCCTTCCAAAAAACCCTATGGTCCTTCCATCACTCAATTGTTTCCTAAAAGACTCAAGGGTTTTCATTTTCACATCTCTACCCTGATGTTCATTGCATGTTTTCATCACTCTTCCGGACAACAATCCAATTTTCCTTTTACTAGTTTCCCCTCGTCTTACACGAATGGTTAGTTTTGTTTGAAGTGGCTTTCTGAAATTACCCTTTCCATACCACATATTGGCCCCAAGTTTCCACATGATTTGCTCCTGATTTTTAGGAGCAACTGGTGGAGAACGGAGTATCTTAGAAATCGCAATTCTCCACATTTAAGTTTTCTGCAGTTCTAGTCAGGTAGAACAGTTTCACTTTTGAACAGAATTTTTTTTTCAAAAGGGGGCATGTCCGGCCACTGACGCTTGATTTGAAAGTTTCCACAGTGAAAACATACTCCAAACTAACTTAGAATGGAGTAAGTGAAGATTTTTGTAGGCTTGTAAAAACCTTGTCTACACATTAAAAAATCAGGCGCAGGTTACAAATTAGGCGTCAGGAACGAGGTGGGGGGGGGGGGGGAGGGGGGGAAGGGAAGTCATTAAATTCTACAATAAATCCTTATTTATACTTATACAAATATTATACAAATAAATCCAATCTGAATAAAAATTTATAAGCAAAGAAAAGATTAAATAAACCATGTTCCTACCTGTGTGAAAGTGCTTCAGGCAGGCCTTTCAGGCAGCGGTTTGCTGTCGGGCCCGACTGACGGCAGGGAGAGAAAGCTGGAAGAAGCCTCAGTGCTTGAGGCAGCCGTTTGCTGTCGGGCCCGACCGACGGCAGGGAGAGAAAGCTGCAAGAAGCCTTAGTGCTTGAGGCAGCCGTTTGCCATCGGGCCTGACGGACGGCAGGGGGAGAAAGCTGGAAGAAGCCTCAGTGCTGATCATGGAAGGGCAATGTGGTTTTATTAAAAAATGTTAAAAATTGAACAGCTACAAAGAATTTGAATAGTCTCAAACAAGTGCATGTGTCCCGTTTATCGCAGTCTATCTTTAATTACAGAATGCACTCCCTCACACACAGAAATATCAAGAAAATTAAAATACAAGCCTTTGCAAGGGTTCAATAAACAAATTTTCACTTTTTCTGCAGCACTTTTTAAAATGGCCGAGTGCCAATATTTACTTCAGACTGCGTGTGCGCGAACGCTCCAGGGTTGCCGGCACCAAAAAAAACTCATTTAAATTGTACCCGCCCCCTCCTACTTACAAAATCGGCGCGAGTGGTAGGCTCCGCCCCCTGTGCGCCGCGCCAAGCAGACATCGAGCTGCAAGGCGCTCGAGAATACCGCGTTTTTTTTCAGGCGCTGTTTTCGGCACGAAAAACGGGCACCCAGCTCGGAGGGGCGCCTGTTTTGCCGCGTGTGGAAACTTGGGGCCATTATCTTATATACCTCTATAAAGTCACTTCTCAATCATCTTGGTTCAAATAATATAAAGCTTAAATTTATCCAGTTTTCCCTCATAACTCAGTTCTTTGGATCTCGCATCATGGCTCTTCTCTGAACAGAGCTTGAACTTTGTTGTGTTGACACAGAACTCAAAGTTTAATCTTACCAGAGCACTAGAACAGCTTCAACATGACTTCCTCTGATGTACTCTACTGTGTTGGCTACATAATTCAACATTCTATTAGTTCCTACATTATAATAGTGACTTCACTTCAAAGGTATTTCATTGGCTGTAAAATGCTTTGGGACGTCCTGAAGTTGCCAACGGGATGTCCTGAGGTCGCCAACAGCGCTCTATAAATGCTGGTCTTTCTTTTTCTCTGTTCAATACTGCTCAGCGGTTGGATGTGTTGAGCATCACATTTACCAACACTCTTAGATCTCTTTCAACTGCCCTCTTAGCTATTTCAGCACCCTCATTGAATACTTATGCCACTTACTTTTCTTCCTATGTGCAGTATTTTAAACTTGTCCATATTAAATTACATTTGCCATTGTCCTGTCACTTACAAGTTTTATCCAACTCATTTTGTAGTTCTTGAACCGACTCCTCAGAACCAATGGCCCGGTATTGCGGTCGGTATGGTGGCATACCTCCTTTGAAATCCATCGCATGTTCGGGATTTCTGCATGCAGAAAATCCAGAACTTGTCTATCAACGGACGTATTGACAGGCCATCTGCACGGGCCATGAAAAAGCACTCACTGGCGCGGAGTTGGGCTGTTTTCCCACCGACTGGCCAGCAATTGCGCACAGAAATGTCATGGTTGATGCAAACAGGCCGACTCCTGTTTGCATTAGCATAATGGGATATCTAAGGCATTAATGAACTATTTTCAGATCGTAAATGATGCACATACACCGTATCAAATAAGTTTCTCCAAATATTGGCTCGGATTAAAGTTTTAATGATGCCTGAAATTATCAAATAATTTCATCTTTAGTGAAGTTGGTGAAATAAAGGTAATTTCCAATAAAATTCCAATTTTGTAAATTGTAATGAGGTAGATTTCAGGATTCCATTACATCTCATTAGGGGACTCCCTTTGGAAATGATTTAAAATGGAATTCTGCTTTGTGATTGGAGGACCAGGCCCACGAGATTCCAGGTACGGTTCCGCACTGCCTGCGTCCCTGGGATCCATGGGCTATTGCGCCGCCCTTCGCCTCGAAGCCTCAGACCGCAAGTTTTCACAGCCTCATCGCCAGCAGGTAGGTTCTTAATTCCTTCGCGGGTCGAGGCGTGCTCTGGAGGTATGCCTCCGACTGCAAGTTTTGGCCTAATGTTCACCTTAGTTTAGCTTTCCGTTTATATTCTCAAATTTGACCAGATTCCATTGAATTTTTGAATGCAAGTTATTAATGTAAATTAGAAACAGCCAGAGATCCAACATTAATCCTTGGAGTAACCCACACAACACCTCTCCATCGATGTTCCCGATAATATTTTTTCTGGCTACACGGCCCATTTAAATTTCCGTGCATGCACGGTTTTTCCATTTAAAAGCCGGTGAGCAGCCTGTGCGGGACTTCCAAACCACTGTGCGGCTGCGCAGCTTAACGGGAACATTGCTCCCTACCCTGTATAACTCTTTTAACAAGTACCCCATCTTTTCTACCCTACAGCCAATTTCTTATCTATTCCCAAGTATTAATAAAATCCCACTGCTTGGAGTTTTAACTAAGCAGACTTTTATGAGGAACTTTGTTAAATGTTTTTTATAGGCCCAGACACACTACATCTTAGCACTTTGAAGTTGGGATGCCATTTCTTCAATAAAGTGAAGGAAGTTGGTGAAGCTTGGTCCTTTACTTCTGACTATTTTGGTTGCTGTTTACTAGATTATTGTGTTACAGGTAATCCTCAGGCTTATTCCTGATAATTGATTCCATTATTTTTCACAGTCTTTAGATGAAGTTGTTAAATCCTGTTTGGATTATCAGACCATTAGATTTGAAATGTTCACATTTCTATATATTTGTCAAATAAGTAATTAATTTAATTTTGATAGACACTTGTCAAAGACATATGCATTTTGGAAACTAGACTATATTTATCAGACTTTAGAACAAAGCATGTAGACATACATTCTGTTTATAATTTTTTTAATAAGTGACCTATATGACTATTTCCAATCTAATTGATAGAGAGTCTAATATCATCATTCAGTGTAGTTCAATTTCTACAGTCAGTGCCACAATTTTCCATTCATCGATTTTAATGGACAGAAAATAGTGGGTAGCGAACGTGCGATTCCCCAATATACAAGGCCGGGGAGGAGAAAGACTGGCACTGCTCATTCGCAAAATTAGCTCTCATTTTGCGACCATCAGTAATTAAACATTTTTTTGTAACATTATCTTAAATTATACAATATGAAATAATTCAAAAGCCCATATGCATGATAAATACACAATATTGTATAGCATGGAATGCGTGAGATATGAGGAATATATATTTTTTTAAACAGTGTATTAACTTGAAAACTCAGGAGTAATGTCCGGTGAAAACATTTATATTCGGCCCTCACCCCAATTGAGGATTCTGCTTATTCATGTTAACAAATCGCAAAGTGAACACAACGTACTAAGTATGCAGAGCTATAATTTCATGCGAATGACCAAGCTAAAACATTCATTCAACACAAGGCTAACTGTCTTTTAAATCAGGCTGCCCTAGCATGATAGGATCATTATATTGACTTTATTATTCTATCTCCGCGTTTCTTACATTACAACATTACAACAGTGATCACACTTCAAAAGTACTTAATTGGCTGTGAAATGCTTTGGGACGTCCTGAAGTTGTGAAAGGTGCTATATAGATGCAAGTATTTCTTTAAATCCAGAAATATAGGGTATTACTTATGAAGTTCAAAATAAAATTTTTAAAAACTATGGTTTACATGTGTTTTTACTTGATATTCTGAGTTCTTTGACTAGCCTAGTTTTCTTTATGATGGTCCACAGGTAATAATTTTTATTGTCTAAAATACATTTTTAATCTATTCAGATTATTGAAGATAATCTGTTAAATAATTCTGAATCAATTCACTTTACAATAGATTTGAAGGGTTGAGTTCTCTTTTAATCTCATACATGCAGTATCACCTTGTGATCATATGGTCTGAATAGAGAATTAACTCCTGGAATTCTATTTATAACAGTCCATACCAAAATCAAATGATATTATGTGCATTTTTCAGAGTTAAAAGATTTTAATTTCTATGTAATTGTAGGTAAGTGCAGCTGGCTCCCTGTATCTTAATGAAACTGCAAGATATTAATGATTGTTTATAACATTTATTTTCAGTAGCATTCAGGATCTTTTACCTGCCTTGTCCAATCACAAATCATTGGTGTCTCAATCTCTGCATGGAGATATCACTGGGATCATTTTCAAGATGGATACTACATATCTTCTATTGCTGAGTTTGCACTAAGCACACTAATGACCCAAATGCACTCACGGGGACTGGCTGGCACAGGCTATTGATCAAAAATCATTAAAGAAATATAATTACATGGACAAGTAACAGTTAACATAATTAGATATGAGAGGTAATTTTCTGACTTCATAGTACCAGTTGGGAATCTCACCGACTGAAAGCGCATTTTGGAAATTCATTCAAACATCTGTGGCACTCAATTTTCAACTTCCACTGCAGCCATTGCAGTTTCCATGGAACAACAAAGTTCTGCAATGGAAGGCCATTGCACTACTAGCATCTTCTGTAGAATGGCAAGTGCTGCAATGGAAGCTCAGGCAGCTGCCATGGTGTCTCTGGATGCTTTGGTTGAAAGGGGCTTGCAGAGTGCCTTAGCTGCCCAGCAGATCACTGGGCTGGCTGAACCGATGCCCCAAGGTAGTGGCGTGGGAATCACGGAGCACGAACCTACTGGCCTCTCTCTGGATGGCAGCATTCCTGCTCCCTGTACCACCACTCCACCATTGCCCTTACCTGTCAGCCAGGTGGCCCAGACTGCTCAAGTCCGTGCCGAGATGATACAGTTGGAGGTGGGGTGATCACTGCCCACAGCCTCTCTAGTGCATCGCAGGAGGAGATCTGAACTGCCCTCTTCAGATTCTCAGCAGCCATCCACCTTGCATGCTGCTGCATGCGACCACTCTGGATGCACTTCGTAGAAGCACCAGAGTAGGCAAAGGCACTTATAGAATAGCTATTAAGAGTAAGCAGTTTAATATATGTAAGTGCTGTTGATTATATCAGGTTTGGATTGTTTGTTTTTGTCATGTATCCTACATGGTTACTGCCTGTCCTCATTTCCTTCTCCAAACCAAGAGCCTCATGACTAAGCACTCCCTTTCTCCTGGTGACTCCTACAAGGTCTCCATTAACGTACAGAAGCACAGCACTCACTCTCTTTAGGTGAAGTCCTTAGAGAATGCCTGGAATAAATTTTGATAGTGGTGATGACGTCGTGACAAAGTGTCCCAGAAAGTCTCCCGCTGTGTGTCAAAAGTCCCCTTCAAACGCCATGTAGTTAGTTGATCCCAATCAGCAAGTGAACAGTGGAAGCTGAGCATGGCTTTAAGTAGCGCTCGCAATCCTCACCAACGGCTTCTTTACTCCTGTTCAGCTGGTCGCTGTTATTAGAGGTCAGTAATCACAGCGCTAGCCAGCAAAATGGCGTGCAGTCTCTTTAATGAGCATTAGGAACCAATTGTTAATCAGAGGCTTAATCATCCTCAGGGTGACCATTCCTATCGCAAACTAAAACTCCTTTCTCAAGATGGCGTCTTGCACTAAAGGCAGGTTAACCAGACGTTGCAGCTCAAGAACCCAGCTTGGTCACCTTGGAGACTCTTTAGCACCTAAACTACCGGCGCTACAGCGGGGAAAATAGCCCCCGCAGTACTTACTCAATGTTTCACACCATAAAATAAGTCTTTGCTGAATCACTCGGAATTATTTCAGCATCATGTATTGTGTGGACGTAAAGTACATGGAAAAAATATAGCGTCATAATTTTTAATTTAATTGGACGAGGCATAGAAGTTCCACTAAAAAACATGTCTCACCATTGTACATTTCCTCTCCCTGCTCCCTACACACAAGTACCAAATTTCTAATTAACACCTGGAGGATCACGTTTGTTACCAATGCTTGTTTTGTTTAGTTAAACTGCCAATACTATTTTTTTTCAACAGACCACTCTTCTTAAAAGTGGCTAAAGAGTTTTTTTTACTGCCAGGTGCAAAATTTACAATGAATTACAGCATGATAGCCAGGAATAATAACTGTACACAAATGCATGTACTTTATATTCCCTGAGGTAGTAAATCAGCTGTTGAAGGGTAAGTTTGTGTTACAACAGATGATTTGTTGCCCCCAAGGGATCTGAGCAGGAAAGCACTACATTCCATTTACTAATGTTCTACTAACGGCCAATGCTGACTGCAATTCCTACCTGATAGTGCTGCTTCATTCCAGGACTCCATTCTGTGCTGCAAGTGGGAAGCTTTGGTCTTGCGATAAAACAGGAATTTCAGCACAGAGTCTCTGCTCGCTCTAAGCAAAGCCAAAGTATAAGAGGGGCACAGTTGTGGACAGGGACTCACTGGCAGGATGTCAATGAGTTGGTACACCAAATTAAAGCGTGCTATGTTTTAAAGTTCTTAGTTCTTGGGGGTGGGTGGGGGGGCGGGGGCGGGTGCGGGGGAGAGGCACAATAAAGGCATTATTGTGGTGGAAAAATAAGAATTTAGGGCAAAATGTTTCCGCCCTGCTTCCGTTGCAAATTCCCCAGCAGCATTTTGGGGCCATATCTGGGGAAATTGCTAGACTATTCTGGGAATTCTGCCAGAAGTACTACTGATGCATCCGACTGAAATCTGACATGGGTTCCATTCTGAGCCTAAATTGGGACTTACAGAGCAGGTGAATCAATTGCCAATGGAAGAGTGGCTACACAGCACTTTGGAAGTTGAAAAAAAGTAACCTTGGGCTCCTGCCCTCTGAACAAATAGATGCCCTTTTGAGATTCCAATGGCAGAGAGGGGTGGACACTTCTGTTGCACCTCGACAGGCCTGATTGCCCACCCCAATTATATAAATGATCCTGTGGCCGTGGTTTGGGATGGGGGTCCTGGCAAGACCAAAGCAGCATGCGTAATCCTCTGTTTTATTTTCAATCTTTTTTCTACATTTGTGCCCTTGGTTGTATTTTTGAGATACACTACCGCATTAGGCATTATTTGATACATTTTTCATGTATATGGCACACTTTTCACCTGTTGGTGCTATGGGTAATAACTACATTTAGCAGATAATTTCCATTTACATTAATTATTAATATGGTCGATCATTAGCGACAGCTTCCTGCGATCATACACTAAATTATCTCCTGTTGCATTGCACACAGGAAATCAAGATCAAATGCTATCTTTAGGTGAAGCTGGGCTAGAGGCTGGGGCATTATTGGCCAGAATGTGCAATTTGCTTTGGAGTTGGTTGGAGCATAGAAGCTTATCTGCAGCACAGACTCAGGAACTGAGGGATGCCAAACTGAGGTGTTACAGCACCACCATTGCCAGGAGAGTATAACTACAGTATGAGTACACATTGACTGTGTCTGTTAATAATTTGCACAAAGGAATTCATAATAGAAAAAGTTTACACAAAAGTGACAAAACATGACAACAGGAAATAAGCTTTTGTAGACAGGAAATGTGTTTATAGACAATATTTGAATGTATTATAGATTATGTATTACATCATATAACTCCATCATAAAACAGCCACTCAGCATGAGCAATGCCATGGGACATCCACTTTATTTTGTTTGTTAATTATACAAGTGGCTACCCCAAGGCATTGGTCAAGGTGAGTCAGAGGCTATGCTCTTTTACAATCGGAAAGTTAGATTATAATACAGAATTTATACTCTATTAAGCATCGTTGAGTATCGCAAATCAGTTGTATAATGTTAATTATACAACATCAGCTTGCAAATTGATTTGCAATACTTAATATTGCACAATTCAGTCGGCTATCCCAGGAATCCGGATTACAAAAAGCTCAGTGAATGGGCAATTATTACAATAGCCCACATGCACATTTAAAGGTGAGTTCTGCTGCATTTGTGAAAAAAATATGCATTAATGCAACTTTAGCATATACTTCCAAGATGATTTACCAAATATAGTACTACGAAGGATCAGAATGTATCAGTCTTGGCTGAGTGGTAGCATTCTCGCCTCTGAGTCTGAGGATCATGGGTTCAAGACACATTCCAAAAACTTGAGCACATTGGGCCCAAGTTTCCCCAGGAGTTGCTCTGTTTTTTTTGGAGCAACTAGATTTTTTTGGAGTAACTTAAAAATCGCAATTCTCCCCATTTAATTTGCTCCAGTGTAAGTGAGTTAGTTAGGTTTTTTTTTAAGTTTCGTTTTTTTTTCTAAAGGGGGCGTTACCAGCCACTTACGCCTGTTTTGGCCATTTAAGCAAGTTTAGCCAGCTAAAAGTTACTCCAAACTAACTTACGCCAACGTATGAGGCTACTTGTATCTGCTCAGAAAAACCTTGCGGTGAATTAAGAAATCAGCGCAGGTAGCCAGAGATGGAGAGGGGGGGCGGGGGTTGGGGGGAGGGAAGTGAGAGGATTTTGCAAAGCATTAAACACCTTCACAACAGCATTAAAGAAACATAAAAACCATCATCAATAATAAATGAAAAATAAATCAATTACTAAAAAATAAAAAGTCCTACCTCGTCGACTGCAGCACGCACCGGCAAGCCCTTCGGCCAGGGCTAGGGGCGGGAGGCTCGCAACAAGCAGCAGGAGAGATCTCCAAGGCAGTGCAGGTTTCGGGGGGTTCCGGCCCGGTGCAGATCAGGGACTCACCGTTACTGCTGCAGCACATTGAGGCTCTCCGATTCTCTGTCAAACAACTCAAGAACGAGAACAACCAACTAAAGGCTGCCCAGATGTGGGTCGAGTTGGCGGCTCTCCCCCCGATCCACGTCCCGAAGCTGTCGATGACCAAGGAGGGGAAGGCAGAGGATGCGGCGATCGGGACACTGAGCAGGAAGACCAGCCAGTTACTGGAGAACCTCCAACAGATAAATGCTCGGGTCAGAGTGGTGGACATCTCACACCGAGCCCCAGGTTCTGCGTCCACAGAGGGAAGAGGCAGTCCAGCGGCTCAACTCCTGGAACAGACGACCAGACTCTGGTAGCTCAGCGACAGCGTCGAACGCATCAAGGATGAAGTGGACCGAGTGTCTGTACAGCAAGCTGGGGCCCGGGTTCCCTCCCATTTTGTCATATTCCCGTCTCCAGCCTTTATGAAGGCCAAGGAGGAGCAGAGGGCCGATGCGGTGTGTGCGGGAAAAGTGACGGTGCCCTGCGCTGCTGGTGAGGGGCAGGTTCACCATATTGTGCTGCTCCAAGATCAGCTCCATGATCTGCACAGGGCGGGAAGGCAGCGGTCGGCCTGTGTGGCAGGCCACTCAGCCCAGGATAGGGGCAGCGAGCATCGGGACGCGCTGAGATGGCGAGGAGCTACTGCGCATGCGCGCAGACTCCACTGCGCATGCGCGCAGCTGCCAGCACTGTTTTCGCCGCAGGACTGTAGCTCCACCCCCCACTGTGATTGCCATGCCGCGCCAGACCCTAGGATGGTCCACGGAGCGGGGAGAATCAGCAGCTACATTTTCGCCGCCGTTTTTGAAGTAGAAAGTCAGCGCACCAAGGGGTTGGGGAAACTTGGGGCCATGATCTAGATTGACACATCAGTTCAGTACTAAGGGAGTGCAACACTGTTGGAGATGCCATCTTTCAGATGAGACATTAAATCAAGGTTCTTTTTGCTTTCTTATGTGAGTGTAAAAGATCCCTGCTTTTCTTTGAATACTACCATAGGAAGTTCTCCTGGTATTCTGGGATATTTATATTCCCTCAACCAATATCACTAAGATTATTTGATCATTTATCCCATTGCTTGAGTTTGCTGTGTGCAAAATTGGCTGCTGCATTTCCTTACAATACACCAGTGTACATAATCGGCTGTAAAGCACTTTGAGATGTTATGAGTTCATGAAAGACATTATATAAATGCAAGTTCTTTCTATCTTTAGAATTCATTAAACTCAAATGTACATAAATTAATTAAATGTGCAGTGAAAATGTATTAGACATTTGTATAGTATCAAACCCATTCACATAAAATATATGTCCATACTGATTAAGTTATAGTGAAGCAGCAGTAATATCATGCTGTTTGTTGCTGGCCTAACCCCGGTTTCCTCACCAAAAGCCATTACAGTATAATTGTTACAAAAAATAATACACTTTAGAAACATACCATGACAGTCTGGATCATAGGATTTATATTTATTTCTACTCATGGGACACTTCAATCATCTTTCTTGTGGAAACACATGACATCACATAAACCTCTCAGGTGGGTGTAAAAGATCCCATGGTACTATATCGAAGAAGAGCAGGGTAGGGGGGGGTGCCCTCCTCTAATTTTGTTTCTAATTCTCCCTTAAAAGGGTCACGTAGTGCAATTCAAAGTACCGTGAATGCACGTTTTTTGTATTGAAAAGCCAACAAGCTGGCTGCATGGGTTCCCTGGAGCATGGCCATGGAGCTTACAGGTAATATTGATTAGGCCAATATTTATCCCTCAATCAACATCACTTCTTCTTCTTAGGCAGTCCCCAGAGTCGAGGATGACTTACTTCCACACTAATATGAGTTCTAAGGTGACTGATGAGTCCAATGCGGGATCTACAGACTCTGTCACTGGTGGGACAGGTGTTGGTTGAAGGGACAGGTGGGTGGGGAGCTTGGTTTGTCTTACGCTCCTTCTGCTGTTTGTACTTGGTTTCCACGTGCTCCCGACGGATAAACTCAAAGTGTTCGGCTCCTTCTCGAATGCTTCTCCTCCACTTTGAGCGTCGGTGCGGATGTTACATTTTTTCAAGGAGGTTTTAAGGGCGCCCTTGAAGCGTTTTCTCTGCTTTTCTGGGACTTGCTTGCCATGACGGAGCTCGGAGTAGAGTGCTTGTTTTGGGAGTCTTATATCAGGCATGCGGACAATGTGGCCCGTTCATCGTAGTTGATTGAGCGTGATCAATGCCTCGATACTGAAGATGTTGGCCTGAGAGAGAACGCTGACGTTGGTACACCTATCCTGCCAATGGATTTGCAGGATTTTGCGGAGGCAGCATTGGTGGTACTTTCCAGTGCTTTGAGGTGTCTATTGTACGTTGTCCATGTCTCTGAAGCATATAGGAGGGCGGGTATCACTACTGCTCTGTAGACCATGAGCTTGGTGCCGGGTCTGAGATCTTGATCTTCAAACACTCTTTTCCTCAGGCGACTGAAAGCTACACCGAAGGCGGTGTTTGATTTTGTCATCGATGTCTGCCCTTGCTGACAGAAGGCTCACAAAGTATGGAAAGTGGTTCACGCTGTCTAAGGTCTCGTCATGGATCCTGATAATTAGGGGATAGTACTGTGTAACGGGGGCATGTTGGTAGAGGACCATTGTCTCACAGATGTTTAATGTAAAACCCAGTCTCTTGTACACTTCAGTAAAGGTGTCAACGATGGTTTGGAGTTCGGCCTCCGAGTGTGCACAAACACAAGCGCTGTCTGCATACTGTAATTCAATGACAGAGGTTGGAACAACCTTGGTTCTGGACTGGAGGCAACGGAGATAGAACAATTTGCCATTTGTCCTGTAGATTAGCTCCACTTCAGCGGGGTGCTTTTTAAAGGCAAGATGAAGTATTGCAGCGGGAAAGATTAAGAGCATTGTTGCAATGACACAGCCTTGCTTGACCCCGGTCTGCACTTGTATTGGGTCTGTGGTGATCCGTTGGTAAGGATCACGGCTTGCATGTCATCGTGAAGCAGGCGGAGGATGGTGACAAAGTTTTGATGACAATTGAATTTGAGAAGGACGCTCCATAATCCCAATCGGTTGACAGAGTCGAAGGCCTTTGTGAGGTCAAAAAGCACTATGTTGGTGCTGCTCCTTACATTTTTCTTGAATTTGTTGAATGGTGAAGGTTATGTCCGTTGTGCCTCTTAGTGGGCGGAATCCACATTGCGACTCTGGGAGGAGCTCTTCAGCCACTGGGAGAAGATGATTGAGGAGGATTCTTGCGATAACTTTCCCTGTGGCAGAGAGCAGGGAACCTCCTCTATAATTATCGCAATCAGACTTGTTTCCTTTCTTGAAGATGGTCACGATTACGGCGTCACTGAAATCCCCTGGCATGCTTTCCTCCTAACAAATAAGAGAGATGAGGTCATGGATTCACGCCAAGAGTACTTCTTCGCCGTGCTTTTAGGCGGGGATTCCATCTGCTCCTGAAGCCTTGTTGTTTTTCAGCTGTTGGATGGCCTTTTCAACCACATGCCGGGCTGGGATTGTGCCGAGATAGTGGCAAGTAGCATGCTGTGGGATGGAGTCAAGGACATTCACATCACAAGGACACTCACATCAAAGACAGAGTCTTGGTTAAGGAGATCTTCGAAGTGCTTCTTCCAGCGGCACTGACTGCCTCTCTGTCCTTGATGAGTACCTCTCCGTGCATAGCTCTCAGTGGGATAGGTCTTTGAGTGCTTGGGCCGTAAGTAGTCTTGACTATGCTAAAAAATCCATGCACATCATGATTGTCGGCTAGTTGCTGGATCTCCTGCGCTCTTTCCACCCATCATCTGTTCTTCAGGTCACGGGTTTTTTGGTGGACCTTGGCCTTCAATTGTTCGTAGATCTGTTTTCTTTATCTTGAGTTGTGATGATGTTTCCAATTCAAGAATGCCTTGCGTTTATGGTTTATTAGCTCCTGGATCTCCTGCTCATTCTCATCAAACCAGTCTTGGTGGTTTCTGGTAGAATAACCAAGAGTCTCTTCACAGGTGCTAATTATGGTGAACTTGAGGGCAAACCAGGCACTATGGACACTCTGTGGCTCTGATTGACTGTGAGGCGTTGACTGTGAGGCGTTGGTTGAATAGGGCTTTCTTTGCAGGGTCTGTGAGTGCTTCACTAACACTGACACCACAACAGTGACTACACTTCAAAAGTACATCATTGGCTGCAAAGTGTTTTGTGGTGTCCTGAGGTCATGAAAGACACAATATAAATGAAAGTCTTTCTTCTTTTCCTCTATAAAACATCTGCTGTGCCGGCCTAGTTTTCTTCAGTTATTTCAATTTCAACACATTTCTCTCCCCCACCCCCCTCCACCCATTTTAAATTCAAAAATAGTCCCATCATTATTAAATGATGTGCTGGCCATTGCTTGGCACCACACTGGTTTGTGGATTACATAAGCAGTGAGTGAAAATAAATCATGAAAATAACAGTAACACATTATCTACAAAACCCAGATGATGCAACTGCACAAACAGCAGTCAAGATGTACTGTCACTACAATGATTCATACATGATTTTATTGCATAATCTAGCAAGAAGGGATCTAAAAGCTTCGAGAAGTATTTGATATTGGTAAAGGCAATAATAACTGAAGTGAAGGTCACATTCTGTAAATTGGGAACAGCCTGTTATTTTTCCAACCAGCAGAATCTGTGCAGGGGCACTGAAGAGAAAAAGGATTAAGTGAAGAGGGTTTGTGCTAAGCTGACTGATCTGTGAAAGTGGAGTCACTGCAATTAGCTTCATGTTCCCTATACTAGGGAGGATCAAAAAAAAGTAAGGGTTTCAATTCTTGATTGTTATTCAGTAATTCCTGCTGCAAAGGGTGCTCACTTGTGATACCTCAACATGAGCTTGCCTGCCAACACTCACCATGTGAGCGCAAACATGAAAAATGACCACGATGGTGAGGTACTATGGCGCTGCCAGCACCTGTGGCATCCTAGGTCCCCAAGAGTTAATGGGGTAGAAATTGTGCCCTGTTGCACTAATCTTTTGGGCAAAAAGAACATTGGTTGGACGAATTTTGGGTCATGATCTCTTGCACCTGATCTCCCCTGGAAATGTGCCGGCTGTCAAATTGGAAATCAGTGACTTCCAAGTGTTGAGGGCATCTGCCAGCCTGAAACCAGCGTGAGACACCTTGAATGTGCAAATCGGTGTCCTAATTCTGGTTTTAGGACCCCGATTGAAATTCGTCATCAACTTTGCGGAGCTTGCCCCACGTAGGCTCCGCCCAGTTGGTCTGGGTTTTCAACGGGCCTAACCAGCAGTCCTTAAAAAGACCATTGGCCCCACAGAAAGGTAAGTGGACATTTTTATAGTTCTGTTTCTGTGGAGGGACCAGGCGCAGGGCTGCCGGTTAGCATCTACAGCTCACTAGTTTTATGCAGATAAGGCCCGAGGTTCAATTTTAAGTATCGTTTTCCGGCACTACTCCAGTTTCTGCGCCTATATGTTTGTGACAGGATGGGATATAGTAGAAAGATTATAACTTTTTCAATGTTGTATTGTTGCCAGCACAAATTATATATGCTAAAAGTCATTTATCAGAGTAGTAGGCCAGTTTTTGTTGTTCTAATATACTACACCACACAGCAGTGTATCAAGGGATTGTTCTTCAGCTCCCTATGTCTGGGAAGGTGCCAAATGGAGGTTTCCCAATGAGGAGAAATGAAAACCAAATTGCATGACCAGAATATGTGATTGGGGTGTGCTCTACACATTGGCTGCAGCCCTCCAGCAGCTGTCTGGCATGGAAGGGTAGAATTTGTAGAGCGTGTGCAGGGTGCCATTATATACAATATATAATTTGGATTTGGCTTTCATGTATTTTGGCTGCAGGTTGTGGTGTTTAGGGTCTGACTCCATAACCTTTGTCATTCCTCCCCTCATAATATTTGGCCTAAGTCAGATTGTCAGGCTTCCTTCAGGCTTTATTTTCTATCCTGGCCATGGGGATAAGAATGATACACAGGCTCTGGAAGTTAAGAAGGCCAAAGAGCAGGGAGCTGGGAAACAAAATGGGGAGGGGCCACAGTACCTGCCTTGGTGGATGGCCTGTAACTGCAATTTAACATCTGAGTGCTGATAAAGTGCCTTTATAAATGTTGGCATATTGTAAATGCTGACATAAAAGAGTTACTTAAAAATGGTGGCAACAGGAAGTAAGCTTCTTGGACCGAATGCATGCACCCACTTCAACATAAGCACATGTTCACTTTATGCTTTAAAAAAAATTCATTTATGGAACGTGGGCATCGCTGGTAAGGCCAGAATTTATTGCCCATCCCTAATTGCCCTTGAGCACATGGTGATGAGCCGCCTTCTTGAACCGCTGCAGTCTGTGTGATATTGTGCTATTGTGTTTTACACTTTAAAGCTACTGTCAAGGAGTCTAACAGCAAGAAATTGGTGTAGAGTGAGCAATGTCTGAAGAGGGAGTCAGTACAAATGTCTGCTCTCAAACTTCCTCTCATTATCATACTAATTCTTCTCAATCATCCCTTTTTTCTGTGTAAGTATATAGGAATGGAATCTTCCTATATACTAGTTGTGATTATGTGGCAGTTCAGATGAATACACTTACACTTTCATCATCATAGGCAGTCCCTCGGAATCGAGGAAGACTTGCTTCCACTCTTAGCATGAGTTCTTAGGTACAGTCCAATACGAGAACCACAGTCTCTGTCACAGGTGGGACAGATAGTCATTGAGGGAAAGGGTGGGCAGGGAGCCTCGTTTGCTGCACGCTCCTTTTGCTGCCTGTGCTTGATTTCTGCATGCTCTCGGCGACGATATTCGAGAGCTCAGCGCCCTCCCGAATGCACTTCCTCCATTTAGGGCGGTCTATGGCCAGGGACTCCCAGGTGTCAGTGGGGATGTCGCACTTTATCAGGGAGGCTTTGAGGGTGTCCTTGTAACGTTTCCTCTGCCCGCCTTTGGCTCGTTTGCCATGGACGAGTTCCGAGTAGAGCGCTTGCTTTGGGAATCTCGTGTCTGGCATGTGAACTATGTGACCGGCCCAGCGGAGCTGATCAAGTGTGGTCAGTGCTTCAATGCTGGGGATGTTGGCCTGGATGAGGACGCTAATGTTTGTGCGTCTGTCCTCCCAGAGGATTTGCAGGATCTTGCGGAGAAATCGCTAGTGGTAATTCTCCAGCGACTTGAGTTGTCTACTGTACATGGTCCACGTCTCTGAACCATGCAGGACGGCGGGTATTACTACGGCCTGTAGACCATGAGCTTGGTGACAGTTTTGAGGGACTGGTCTTCAAACACTCTTTTCCTCAGGCAGCCGAAGGCTGCACTGGCTCAATGGAGGCGGTGTTGGATCTCGTCGTCAATGCCTGCTCTTGTTGTTAGGAGGCTCCCGAGATAGGGGAAGTGATCCACGTTGTCCAGGGCCACACCGTGCATCTTGATGTCTGGGGGGCAGTGCTGTGCAGTGAGGACAGGCTGGTGGAGGACCTTTGTCTTACTAATGTTTAGCATAAGGCCTATGCTTTCATATGCCTTGGTAAATACATCGACTATGTCCTGGAGTTCAGCCTCTGTGTGTGCACAGACGCCGGCGTTGTCCGCGTACTGTAGCTCGGCGACAGAGGTTGGGGTGGTCTTGGACCTGGCCTGGACACGGCAAAGGTTGAACAGCTTCCCACTGGTTCTGTAGTTTAGTTCCACTCCAGCGGGGAGTTTATCAACTGTGAGGTGGAGCATGGCGGCGAGGAAGATTGAGAAGAGGGTTGGGGGCGATGATGCAGCCCTGCTTGACCCCAGTCCAAACATGAATTGGGTCTGTGATGGATCCGTTGGTAAGGGTCACGGCTTGCATGTCGTCGTGGAGCAGACGGAGGATGGTGATGCATTTTTGGGGGCATTCGAAATGAAGGAGGACGTTCCATAGACCCTCGCGGCTGACAGTGTCACAGGCCTTTGTAAGGTCGAAGAAGGCCATGTATAAGGGTTGACGCTGTTCCCTGCAACTGTCGCGCTGCAAATATCATGTCCGTTGTGCCCCGTAGGGGCGAAATCCATACTGCAACTCCGGGAGGAGCTCTTTGGCCACGGGGAAAAGACGGTTGAGGAGGACTCTAGCGACGACTTTCCCAATGGTTGATAGCAGGGAGATCCCTCTGTAGTTGCCGCAATCATAGAAACATAGAAACATAGGACTTGTCCCCTTTTTAAAAGATGGTCATGATCACTGCATCTCTAAGATCTCCCTGCATGCTCTCCTCCCGCCAGATGAGAGAGATGAGGTCATGTAGTCCCGCCAGTAGTGCCTCTCCGCCATACTTCAGTGCCTCAGCAGGGATTCCATCCGCTCCCGTAGCCTTGTTGTTTCTTAGCTGTCTTATGGCCTTTTCTACCTCGTGCAGTGTTGGGGTCTCACTGAGGTGGTGGCGGATAGCATGCTATGGAATGGAGTTGAGAACACTCGAGTCAAAGGCAGAGTCTCGATTGAGGAGATCTTCGAAGTGTTCCTTCCAGCGGGCCCTGACTGCCTGGGTGTCCTTGATGAGTGTTTCCCCTATCTTGGCCAGGAGTGGGGTGGGGCCTTGGGAGTTTGGTCTGTATGTGGTCTTGACTGTGGTGAAGAATCCTCGCACATCAAGGTTGTCGGCCAGCTGCTGGATCTCCTGTGTTTTCTCCATCCATCACCTGTTCTTTAGGTCCCGAGTTTTTTTTTGGACTTCAGCCTTTAGCCGTCTGTAATGTTGCTTTGCTGCTCCCGAGTTGGATTGCTGTTTAAGGCTCAGAAATGGCCTGCACTTCCAATCTATTAGTTCTTGAATCTCCTGATCATTCTCATCAAACCAGTCCTGGTGTTTCCTGGTTGAGTTACCGAGCGTCTCTTTCCAGACACTGTTTATGGAGGCCTGGAGGGCAGACCAAGTGCTGTAGACATACTGCATCTCGGGATCATCAAGGCACGCCAGGTTAGCTGTGAGGCGCTGACTGTAAAGGGCTCTCTTAGCTGGGTCCTTAAGTGCCCCGGCATTGACTTTTTTGCGACACTGCTTCTGCTGCCCCCTTCGCTTTGGGGCTGTGTTGATACATTTCACCACACCAGTTTCAATAAGACATAAGAAATAGGAGCAGGAATAGGCCATTTGGCCCCTCGAGCCTGCTCCATCATTCAATAAGATCATGGCTGATCTGATCATAGCCTCAACTCCACTTCCCCTTCCACTCCCCATAACCCTTAACTCCCTTATCATTCAAAAATCTGAATATCTCCACCTTAAATATATTCAAAGAACCAGCCTCCCAGCTCTCTGGGGTAGAGAATTCCAAAGATTCGTGACCCTCTGAGAGAAGAAATTCCTCCTCATTTCTGTTTTGACCCTTTATTCTGAAACTATGCCCCCTAGTTCTAGATTGCCCCATGAGGGGAAAAATCCTTTCTGCATTTACCCTATCAAGCCCCCTCAGAATCTTATATGTTTCAATAAAATCACCTCTCATTCTTCTAAACTCATAAGAACATAAGAAATAGGAGCAGGAGTAGGCCATACGGTCCCTCAAGCCTGCTCCGCCATTTAATACGATCATGGCTGATCCGTTCATGGACTCAGGTCCATTTCCCTGCCCGCTCCCATAACAGTTATTCCCTTATCAGTTAAGAAACTGTCTATCTCTGTCTTAAATCCATTCAATGTCCCAGCTTCCACAGCACTCTAAGGCAGCAAATTCCACAGATTTACAACCCTCTGAGAGAAGAAATTCCTCCTCATCTCAATTTTAAATGGGCGGCCCCTTATTCTAAGGTTATGCGCCCTAGTTCTAGTCTCTCCTATCAGTGGAAACATCCTCTCTGCATCCACCTTGTCAAGCTCCCTCATAATCTTATATGTTTCGATAAGATCACCTCTCATTCTTCTGAATTCCAATGAGTAGAGGCCCAATCTACTCAATCTTTCCTCATAAGTCAACCCCCTTATCTCCAGAATCAACCTAGTGGACCTTCTCTGAACTGCCTCCAAAGCAAGTATATGTTTTCTTAGATATGGAAACCAAAACGACACGCAGTATTCCAGATGTGGCCTCACCAATACCGTGTATAACTGTAGCAAGACTTCCTTGCTTTTATACCCCATCCCCTTTGCAATAAAGGCCAGGATTCTATTGGCCTTCCTGATCATTGCTGTACCTGCATACTAAACTTTTGTGTTTCATTCACAAGTACCCCAGGTTCCGCTGTACTGCAGCACTTTGCAATTTTTCTCCATTTAAATAATAACTTGCTTATTGACTTTTTTCTGCCAAAGTGCATAACCTCACTTTCCAACATTATACTCCATCTGCCAAATTTTTGCCCACTCACTTAGCCTATGTCCTTTTGCAGATTCCAAGGAGTATAGGCCCAATCTGCTCAACCTTTCTTCATATGACAACACCTTCATCTCAGGAATAAACCTCGTGAACCTTCCCTGAACTGCCTCCAATGCAAGTGTATCCTTCCTTAACTAAGGAGACCAAAACTGTACGCTGTACTCCAGGTGTGATCTTATCAACGCTCTGTACAGTTGGAGCAGGACTTCCCTACTTTTATACTCCAACCCCTTGCAATAAAGACCAGCATTCCATTTACCTTCCTGATTACTTGCTGTACCTGCATGCTAACTTTTTGCATTTCATGCACAAGAACCCCCAGATCCCTCTGTACTCATGCATTTTGTAATTACTCCCCATTTAAATAATAATTGGCTTTTTTATTTTTCCTACCAAAGTGGATAACCTCACATTTTCCCACATTATATTCCACCTGCCAATTTTTTGCCCACTCACTGAGCCTATCTATATCCCTTTATAGATTCTTTGCGTCATCCTCACAACTTGTTTTCCAACCTATCTTTGTATCATCAGCAAATTTGGCTATGTTACACTTGGTCTCTTCATCCAAGTCATTAATATAAACTGTAAATAGTTGAGGCCCCAGCACTGATCCCTGTGGCACCCCATTAGTTACAGTTTGCCAACCTGAAAATGACCCATTTATCCCGACTCTCTGTTTTCTGTTAGTTAGCCAATCCTCTATCCATGCTAATATATTACCCCCAACCCACTGAACACTTATCTTGTGCAGTAATCTTTTGTGTGGCATCTTATCGAATGCTTTCTGGAAATCCAAATGTATGACATCAAACTGGTTCCCCTTTATCCACTCTGCTCATTACATCCTCAAAGAACTCCAGCAAATTTGTCAAACATGATTTCCCTTTCATAAAACCATGCCGACTCTGCTTGACTGTATTATGATTTTCTAAATGTCCTGCTACTACTTCCTTAATGATGGACTCCAGCATTTTCCCAATGACAGATGTTAAGCTAACTGGTCTATAGTTTCCTGCTTTCTGTCTCCCTCCTTTCTTAAATAGAGATGTTACATTTGCGTTTTTCCAGTCCGGTGGAACCTCTCCAGAATTCAGGGAACTTTGGTAGATTACAATCAATGCATCCACTATCTCATGCAGCCACTTCTTTTAAGACCCTAGGATGCATGCCATCAGGTCCAGGGGACTTATCAACCTTTAGTCCCATTAGTTTGCTAGTACTTTATCTCTAGTGATAGATTGTTTTAAGTTTTCCCCCCTCCCCCCGCAATAGCTCCTTGATTATCAATTATTGGGATGTTTTTAGTGTCCTCTACTGTGAAGACCAATACAAAATATTTGTTCAAAGTCTCTGCCATTTCCCTGTTTCCCATTATTAATTCTCCAGTCCCATCCTCTAATGGACCAATGTTTACTTTACCTACTCATTTCCTTTTTTATACCTGAAGAAGCTTTTACTGCCTGTTTTTATATTTCTTGTTAGTTTATTCTCATATGCTATCTTCTCTGTCTTTATCTTTTTTTAGTCATCTTTTGCTGGTTTCTAAAAATGTCCCAATCCTCTGGCCTGCCACTGTCCTTCGCAACATTGTTTTCAATTTGATACCATCCTTTACTTCCTTCATTAGTCAGGGATGGTTCATCCTTCTCTGAGCATCTTTATTTATCACTGGAATAAATCTTTGCTGAGAGTTATGAAATATCTCTTTAAATGTTTGCCACTGCATTTCTACAGTCTTACCCTGTAATATATGTTCCCAGTCCACTTTAACCAACTTTGCCTTCATACCTTTATTCAGGACATTAGTTTGAGCCCTAGCTTTCTCACCCTCAAACTGAATTTGAAATTCTACCATTTTAATATCACTCTTCCCAAGAGGATCCTTCACTATCAGATCATTAATTAATCCAGACTTGTTACACATTACCAGATCTAAAATAGTTTGCTCCCTAGTTGGTTTCACAACGTATTGTTCCCAGAAAGCATCCCATATACACTCCATGAACTCTTCCTCAAGGTTACATTGCCAATTTGATTTGTCCAATCAATAAAGATTAAAATCGCCCATGATTATTGCTGTACCTTTCTTACAAGCCTTGATTTATACACTGTGCTACAGAGTGGCTACTGTTTGGGGGCCTGTAGACCACTCCCACCAGTGACTTCTTTCCCTTATTATTTCTTATCTCCACCCAAACTGATACTACATCTTGATCTTCTGAGCCAGTATCATTTCTTACTACTGCACTGATCTCAGCCTTTATTAACAGAGCTATCCACCTCCTTTTCCTTTCTGTCTATCTTTACAAAATGGCAAATACCACTGAATATTTAGTTCCCAGCCTTGGTCACCTTGCAACCAGGCCTCTGTAATGGCTATCAGATCATACCCATTTATTTCTATTTGTGCCGTCAACTCATCTATCTTGTTACGAATGCTTCGTGCGTTCAGATATAGAGCTTTTAATTTCTTAATAACTTTGTTAATAACTATTTTACACACTGCACTAAATGGTTCATAAATAGGTAACCTGTTTATTAACACCTTCCCAATTAATAGAAAGCATATTCAGCACTATTAGTTAGCTGTGTAAGACGTCACAAATTATTTGCTCGATTCCTTTTACTAAATGGCAAGTCTGCTGGGGAAATTAATTTCTAGTACCCTTTGTGACAACCTTTAGCATTTAGCTTTGTTATAGATTCATTTTGAGATTACTTATTTATGAGGCAAGAATCCTGTTTAAGTAGGCAATGCGGATGACTGAATGTGAAGTTACTATGCCTGAGGGTGGATGTGTCAGGGAATGGAGCATAAACAACTGAAGTGACACGATCATTCTAGGTTAATGAGCATCTATGGATGTTAATGCACATCTCTCATTCAAATAGGCTTAGTGACCCATCCGCCCTTTACCGGACATCATTAATACTGCGGTTTTAACAACAATTCGAGCAAATACAATAAAATAGACAGAAAAGTGAGAAGTTTAATTTTGTTCAACAGTTTTCATTTGAAAACAGTTATCCTGATGGTGACACAGATTTAAAAGGTTACACAGTTCCATTAAATATTAAAAACAAGATTCAAGCACCTCTGTCCTTTGCCCTGGCACCATTGTTCCTCCATTCCCTATCAGTAACCCTTTCCCCCATGCCCGGTGACCACTCTCTCTTTTCCAGGAAAGCACCTGGTGTGCAGCTGGCAGCTAGCAGCCCTTCAATGAGCTGATCTGATGTTATCACAAGGTCAGCTCTGTCATACACAGACATGTAGTTTGAATAAAAAGTACTCTCTTGGACTTTCCTTACCCTTTAAGAACTATCACATCATTTTAGACTGATTAAAATGAAACGGAGTCATCCAGTGAAGTGTAAATTGGGCGCAGGAGAAAGCTCAATTCTGTCATTCGGAAGATGGCTAATTATTTCAAAGTGTAGTCAAAGGGGAGAAATTGTCCCTTTGCGCAGGGCCATTTAGCTTTGCCAACCAGCGCTAACTGCCCTTCAAGGGGAGATGGTAGTACGGCGGCCGCAATCTTCTTTTGTCACAATGGTGGCCGCTGATGCAGACCTGCACCCCCTTTTTTGTGCCAAGCCGCTGGCCCGGCCTACATCCTCCCTGGTGGCCCAGTGGGCTCCACTAAAGAGGCAGCAGAGTTTGCAGCGGCCCTCCCTTTTAAAAGACGGGGCATGTCTGCATTGCACTGATGTAATCAGCGCCGTGCAGATGTGCTGAGCGTGGCGCTGAGCGTCATGCACCGCAAGTGCGCGCGAACGCTCCGTCAGCGCAACAACCATTTTTTACTCTCAAAGAGGCCAATTCCAGGCCGGGGCCAGGTAATCCGAATTATGCGCTTCAAACCCAGCGCAGAGCAATTTTGGCCCCATAATCTCTGATATTACTATACTGATTGTACGCAGGGGTGTAGGCAGGCATATGCATTGCACGCAAATGGATACAATTCCGGCCCCTTTGGATGACTGCGGCAGCAGGGCAGAGCCAGTTGGTGCGCGGCTTGGCAGGTGCAAGAAGACTGAGCAAGACTGGGACTAGTGGGTGAGCACAATGAGTTTGTGCTGTGACTTAGAAATTCTATAAACTTTCTCTTGAACCCCATTCACTCCCTCACTGGATAACACATTGTCAGTAATATAAAAACAAATCTACACAACTGACCAAAATTGTGGCTTATTTTTCCATCACATAAACTTCATGTTGAAATGAAAAAGCAGAGAAAATACTGCCCTTCTCCTCTGATGAGAATGTTGTGAAATAGTTTCAGATTGGTGGAGTTGTGGGAAACCGTCCATCGGTCTGAAGATCCAGCAGGGAAGAACCATTTGAATTTGGAACCTAGGGTGAAGCTTCTTTTCCCACATTATATACAGACATTCATTCAGTCTTTGCAGACACACACTGACTCAGATCAGGGCATGGTGTACATATGTCATTCAAATCTGAGCATTTTTATTCTCCTAGACTGCAAATCAAAGGGCTCAATTTTCCCCAAAGCTGTTTTTTGGCATATTGCCAGAGTTACGCCTGTTTTTCTAAGCCCCATCTACTCCAAAAATAAATGTGGCAAATTTCCCCGTTTTATTTTTTGAAATTGGCGCCGCGCAGACTGTCCAGTAGCCTTGGGGGGGGGGGGTGGAGCCTAATGTCTGCACTGAAAAAACGATGCCACCCCTTCTGCGAGAAAAAAGTTTTTGACATGATTCCTATGGGCGCGCATGCCCAGTACAGCTCCCAGTCTGCAATCAGCCATTTTTAAAGAGCCAGTTGTGTGTGTGAGAACTTTGAGTGCTGTGTGATAATTCTAATTATCATTGGAAAAATCGGAGTTGCATTATAAGATGCAATGTGGCGCAAGGATCAAGAATTTCTTACAGGATGAAGTGGAGGCACTAGTTACTGTAATTGAGGCCAGATGGCAGGAGCTGGACACCAGCAGAAGTCACATAAAAGTTTTACCAAAAGAAATGAAGAAATGCTGGAACAAACTTGCAGAAGATTCCTGTGCAATGGTGACCACCCCCAGGTCTGGAGGCCAGTGCAAAAAGAAGCGGCAGGACTCTGGTCAAGTAGTTAGTGTAAGTAATATTTTAATTTATTCAATGGAATTACAATTGCAAATGTCACCATCTGTATACGTCCCACCCAGCAGAAAGACACCCTCCCTAAAAAGTTATATTTTCATCTTTGCAGAGGAAAGTGGCATATAACAAACGAAAAAGAACTCGAGCAGGAGGAGACCCGGCAAATTCTGCACCCACTGACACCTTGGAAGAGAGGGTCGCTGCTTTGATGGGTCCTGCCTGGAGAAAAGCAACCACCACTGCACAATCTGGGCCCACATTCGAGGGAAAGGTAAGTCCTGCAAATTTCACAGTCTGGCTTTGTTAAATGTTAAATAGTGCGCAGACTAGTCATTCTTCAGTTCATGGGGATGTCTCCGTCAGCTACACTTCGGTTGATGCAATGTGCTATCATTCATCGTGATCTTTCAAATGAGCCTGCTGCCTGTGAGCCTACTCATGGTGAGCCTACTCATGGCACCCACCCTGGCCCCTCCTCTGCTGCTAACCATTTGTCTGTTCTGTTATATTTTGCAGAACTTGAGGCCAACCCTGATGATGCAGAAGGAGATTCCGATGAGGACGAGCCTGAAGAGGAAAACATCTTCCAATCCCACCTTCCAGACCAAGAGCATGGGGGTGAGAGGGAGGGGGAGGGGATGGATGAAGCCCCCACTGTTGTACTCACTTTGGAGGAGGTGCAGGTGCTGCCAATTGAGGTGCTAGCCCCTTCCCTGAATAGTGGTTTGAATGTTGATGGTACATTCCATGGTTTCCCACCGTCCGAGGCTGGGGATTCCAGTGGGGTGCAGCGAAGCACACTCAGGTCCCCACCGTCACAGGCTGCAGGTCCCAGTGGGATGTATGACACACCCAGGGCCCCACCGTCCCAGGCTGCAGGTCCCAGTGGGATGCAGCAAGGCACACCCAGGGCCCCACTGTCCGAGGCTGCAGGTTCCAGTGGGATGCTGCGAGCCACATCCAGGGTAAGGAGGGGAAAGAGAGCTCGACCGCGCTCTCCTGAGGTGCAGAATCTAACAGATGTGGTTCAGATGATGGCAATGACTGCAGAGAGCTTTGATCATACCCGATCATTCCTGGACACCATCAGTGGGGTGGGTGATGGGTGATGAGGTATTGGGACTGGTGGGAGAAGTTACAACACTCTCATGAGAAATGGGAACGCTGTCCGGGAACATGAGGAAGGGAATCAGCTGAAACAATGTCGGTGCACGAGGGAGGGAATGTCACAAGTAGCTGATGCGCTGTCAGTGAACATGAGGGAGGGAATGTTGCAGGTAGTTGAAACAATTTTGCTCAACATGAGGGAGGGCATGTCACAGGAAGGTGACACACTGTTGGCAAACATAAGGGAGGGAATGTTGCAGGTAGTTGACACACTGTCAGGTCATGAGGGAGGGAATGTTGGAGTTAGCTGCTGCAATAAGGGAACATGCCCAGACCCCGCGCCCATTCACAAAATCAACTGCCACCCCCATTCCAATCCCAAGACCAGCCTCCGAAGAGCCCCAAAAGCCAGGTCCTCCACATTACCACATGCTGCCCCCCCCCCCCCCCCAACAAGTGCGCACTATCCAAGATATTCGAAAGAATAAGCTTGGTACCAACCTAAGAAATGCTGCGCCATGTGCCTGCAGGCAGGGGTGGAGTCAAGACCAAGCACAGCGGGTGGTCTTAGAATAAGGTGGAGGAGAGATGGGTGCAGCCTTTCTTTGCTGCTGTTGTTGTTATTATTATTGTTGTTACTGTTGTAACTATTCTCAAATTAAGTTTTTTGTAAGTAATGTAAATTTACAAGTTTAAAGGTTTGTAAGTGATCTTAAGTGAAAACTTTAAAGTTTGATACATGAATATTTTTATTAAAGTTAAGTACAAACAAATGTTTATTAAACTGTGAATAAAATATATTTTAAATTATAACTGAATCATTTCCATTATTTGTTCTATTATTAACACAACTTTTTGAAGTAAACAAGAATCATTTCCATAATTTGTTCCATTAACACAACACACCATTACGGAACAGGTCTAAACAATAAACATGGTCAATGTGGAATAGTTGCCACCGAGCATTCAGGCAGCAAAGCGTTCACGGATGAGCTGCTGGCACAAGGCTCGAGCAATTGTTAAAGGGGCATGACGACCCGCCCTCCTTCGCCGTCGTGCTCCGGGTTCAGGTAGCTGCATGACTTCCTTGTCCTCATCCTCCTCCTCGGCATCTGCATCTTCTTCATCATCATCATCATCATCAGCCACTCTAACCTCAGGTGGGTCTTCTACTACCAGCTGCTGCTGCCTCATGATGGCTAAGTCATGCAGCATGCAGCACACCACTGTGAACTGACCGATAATCTCAGGGGAGTATTGCGAGTAGCCTCTGGTATGGTCAAGGCATCGGAAATGCTGTTTCAAGATGCCAATGGTCCTCTCTATTATGCTGCAACATGTTGTATTCTGGGTTACGCGTAGGGATGTCATAAGCCAGGCGGCGAGGCCGTACCCTTCGTCTCCCAGCAGCCAGCTCTGCCCTTTTGTCTGCTGCTGAAACATGGCAGCAGCTGGTAGTAGAAGACCCACCTGAGGTTAGTCCTTACTACTACGGGGATCAAGGGGTATGGCGAGAAAGCAGGACTGGGGTACTGAAGTTGCATGTTCAGCCATGAACTCATTGAATGGCGGTGCAGGCTCGAAGGGCCGAATGGCCTACTCCTGCACCTATTTTCTATGTTTCTATGTTTCTATAATGCTCTCGAGTAGGATGAATGCATCATGGGTGCTCCCAGGGTATCTTGCTTCAACTGACATGATGTGATGCATGTCATCACACACAAGCTGCACATTAATGGAGTGGAAGCCTTTTCTGTTCCTGTACATCTCGGAATCCTCCAAAGGTGCTCGCAAGGCGATGTGGGTACAATCAATGCAGCTCTGTACCTTGGGGAAGCCAGCAATCCTGGAGAAGCCCACAGCCCTGTCACACATTGCCTGGGCGATCATGGGGAACTTTATGTAGTCATTCTTCCGGGCATATAGTGCAGCAGTCACTTGCTGAATGCAGATTATGTGTTGCATGTTGAGAAATGGCGCACACGTCCCCAGTTGTGGCTTGGAATGATCCAGATGCATAGAATGAAAGTGCAGCTGTAACCTTCACTTCAACTGACAAAGCAGTCCTCCTGACGCTTCTAGGTTGCAGGTCTGCCTTTACTAACACAGATCTCAGTTACAACTTCTTTGCAGAAACGCAACCTTCTGACACAGTCTGCATCACTCAGGTGCAGATACCAATGCCTGTCTCAATATACCTGACGTGGGTAAGGCCTTCTGGCCATCACCCTATGTGCTCTGAGGTTCCTCATGCGATGATGTCGAATCAATTGTCTCCTCTGCAGCACCATTATGCAGAAGGCTTGCAGAAGGTATGACATTGTCAGTATTACCCCCATGATTACATTTTATCTTTGCAAGAAGCTCAAAATGGCAGGCAGGCAGGACAAGGTTCATTATTCCCTCTCCCCACGAGGTCTGTATGGACCACACCCAGGTCTGAGCAGGCGCAGTGATCAGAAACCCCCCATCCCCATCCCCGGGCTTCATTTGAAGCCGAGTCCCGGGCCCGTGTCCGGGCGAGTATCAGATTCCGCCGTCCGATGCTCTGACCCTCGAGCCCTGTTTGCGGATGGATGGTGGTGTGTCAGTTTAAAAAACATTAAAATAAAGAATTTCATTAAACTTCCATTTCCTGCATTTTAAGGTTAAAAAAAAAAATTAAGCTTTATTATGCATGTTTAAGTGTTCTTCACTCCTTCCATAACTTCGCATAAAAACAATGGTGTCTCTCTGCGCCAACTTTTTGATGTGTGCTGGTTTTTCTTAAGTCACCAGAAGGTTTTTCAGGGGTGGTCACATATCGAGGAGAAATTTAAATTGGCCAAACTTACATAATTGAGAAAAACTGGCGCAGACATGAGGTTACGGCCCTCTAGATGCAAAAACAAACTAACCTAAAAAAGCGTAACTAACTGAGTTACGCTGGCGCAGATTCCTTGGGAAAATTTGTATTTTTTTTTAAACTTAGGCCAAAAAAAGCGGAGCGCCCAAAAAAATGGCGCAAATCATTGGGGAAAATTGAGCCCGGGTTAACGACTTTGCAATACAATAGATGAATTGCTGCCTGACGCGATTATGGTCGGAATGTTGTTTCAACTCTGCTTCTTGATAATCTTCTCGCCACCAATCCTGGTTGCAGCTTGTATATGTTACTTTGGTGGGGGGCGGGGGGCGGTATTTTTACTTGCAGGAGTGCGTGGGTTTGGGAGGGGGTGGTGGGTTAAAAGTGCAAAACTGACCGTGTGCCTGTAAGCCGGCTCTAACCCATCAACTTCTGCAATTTACTGCTGCATAGAAACATAGAAAATAGGTGCAGGAGCAGGCCATTCAGCCCTTCTAGCCTGCACCGCCATTCAACGAGTTCATGGCTGAACATGAAACTTCAGTACACACTTCCTGCTTTCACGCCATACCCCTTGATCCCCCGAGTAGTAAGGACTTCATCTAACTCCCTTTTGAATATATTTAGTGAATTGGCCTCAACTACTTCCCGTGGTAGAGAATTCCACAGGTTCACCACTCTCAGGGTGAAGAAGTTTCTCCTTATCTCGGTCCTAAATGGCTTACCCCTTATCCTTAGACTGTGACCCCTGGTTCTGGACTTCCCCAACATTGGGAACATTCTTCCTGCATCCAACCTGTCCAAACCCGTCAGAATTTTAAACGTTTCTATGAGGTCCCCTCTCACTCTTCTGAACTCCAGTGAATACAAGCCCAGTTGATTCAGTCTTTCTTGATAGGTCAGTCCCACCATCCCGGGAATCAGTCTGGTGAATCTTCGCTGCACTCCCTCAAGCATGTTAGACTGTGTGCAAGCAACCCCCTCGGGAGAGACGGGTTGTCAATGAAACTAGCTCATTAAGGCTGATATTAACATGGGTTTTGGGATTTAACTGTGGATGTCTAGGTTTCCTGGAACTCGCCAGCGAAAGCCAGATGAGTTCGCAGCGGCAACTGAGGTGGCTGAAGAAATGACAGGCAAATATTCCAATAATTACTGAAACCTCACAGCTGCTATCTTGCCTGATTGTGGGAAAGGCTTTTGTTCACGGTACTTGTGACGCAGGATGACTCTTGACTTTGGGGGTGTCTTTCACGACTTGAGGTTTGTACGTCTGATCTCCACATTGTAGCTGTGATCTATCAGATCAGCATGGGTGCCACTTATGCTGTTTTACTTTGGACCTCAGATGAGAACCAAGATGACCAGCAACATCAACAGCACCAGCAACAGCAGCAGCAGGAGCTGCATCAACAGCACCAGCAACAGCAAGAAGAGCAGCATCAGGAGCCCCAGCAGGTTCCTCACTGACCTGCTGGAAGACTTGCTGGCAAGTGGACCTGCTGGCTACACTTTACCAGTGGCTATGAAAGTTGACACCGTCCGCAACTTCTTTGCTTCTGGTTCCTTCCAGGGCTCTGCCAGAGAAATTTGCAGGAACTCGTAGTCGACAACCCAGAAACACATAAGACAGGTAACTGATGGCATATTTGCCAGGGCAAGCAATCATGCACACTTTGCTACCGATGATGCCAGTCAGAATGAGAGGGCGTTCGGGTTTGCGGTTCAGGCTGGCACGGGTGCAGGGTGTCATCAACTGCATGCATGTGGCAATGAAGACATCCCCAGATCACCTAGGGATATTCATCAACTGCAAGGGCTTCCACTCCATCAATGTGCAACTGGTGTGCAGCCACAAAAAGATGTTTATGCAGGTGTGCGCAAGATTCACAGACAGCTGCCATGATTCTTTCGTCCTGTGCCAGTCCACCCGCCCTGATCTCTTTACACATTGAAGCAAACTTGCCAGCTGGCTGCTTGGAGACAAGGGATACCCACTTAAAACGTGGCCGATGACACCCATGAGGAACCCAACCAATGAGGCCTAGCAGCAATACAATGAAAGCTATATGACAACAAGATGTGTCATTGAGAAAGCAATCGGCATGCTGAAGATGCATTTCAGGTGCCTCGAGAGATCTGGCGACGATCTTCAATATGCACCAGCCTGGGTCTACAGATTGGTTGTGGTGTACTGTGCTCTGCACAACATTGCACAGCAGCGAGATTTTGACCTTCAGGATTAACGAGTTACAGAGCAGAGAGTCTCTTCAGACAATTCCAAGGACCCTTTCACAGCCCCCCCACTCCCCATTGCTCGGCATTAATTCTTGTTTGGCTTTTCATCACAAATGAAAAGGCCACTTGCCAAGCTGCAGCCAAATATGGGCAACACGGGAAAGTGATGTAAACAAATAATATTTATATAACTCAAAAAATGAAACAGAAAGTTAACAATCTAACACTGTGTAACATGCACATGCATACCCTTGTGCAACTACAAATCTTTATGCTTCTATCTAGTGCAACTCCTGTGGCTTTAGGAGAGATAGACACGGGTTGCTTAGATCTCAGCTCTGACAGCTGAGATGCTCTTGGTCAATGTCCTCTGGGTTTTGGAGCCCGTGAGGGCCCTGGCAAAGACTGCTCCACCTGAACCTGTGTCGGGGCAGACTCGGCAATCAGGACATAAAGCAGCATGTGAGGTACTGGCTGGTGTGGGGGGGAGGGGGCAGGCACTTTGAGCCAAGTCCCCACTTCCATGTCCCCTTTCACCATCATGCCTCTTAGGATGGTATTCATAGTGTGCAGACCATTGGTGAGGGCCTGCATGCCATGCCTTCTTGCTCCTGTCAGTAGGGAACAGTATCTCCCTGTGGGCCCTTGCAGCCCCCAGCAGCACATCCAAGGAGGCATTGCTAAAGCGAGGCTCAGACATTGAACGGTGGGACTCTTTTCTGACAGTTCCTTGTGTTATACTGCCAACACCAGAATCCATCAAATGCCATCTTTGCAGTGTTCTTTAAATACTGCAGTTTAAATTGTCATCATGCCCGCTCAACTAAATTGGTTGGGAAACCCAGGAGTCAGATGCAAATGCAGTGGCTGGGTTAAAAAGCCACTGACAGATGCCCTGCATTTACTTCTGTGTTTCCGACATGCTTCCGGAACCCCCCACCACCCCAACTTCCTCCCCCACCCCCCAGCGCATTGGCAACTAAAAACATCCTCCTTGATTTATCGTGAGACCACAAATTCTCTCACAGCATAGAGTCAGCTCCCAGAGAAAAGCAGTAGCAGCACGTAGGAGTTGTAGCGAGAACCAGCAGCAAGAGTATCACCAAGGAGGGAGATAGTCTTTGTGAAGTGGACGCGGGGGAGAGTACTAGAAGAGCAGAGTGCCTCTGTGAACTGGGCCAAAAGGAGTTAATGTGAGAAGGGTATCTCTGTAAAACAGAGTAGGAAAAAACTGCAATTCTTTTGTTAGTATAGGCCCTTGTTTAAATGAAAACTGCCATTGTTAAAGATTCAATAATCCACACCACTGCACTGCAGGAGAGAAGAAAGATTTATAGAGTAGCAACTGCATCAGTAGTAAATACAATCAAAGTCTCACAGTTCTGGGATTGCATCCACTGCTCACATTTTATTACATGGCAGCTAAATGGTTCCCTTGGTATTTGTTGCATGCGGAGATGACAGTTATTCTTTTACTGAGTGCAGAATAACTGAACTCATAACAGGCAAAGATGTTTTAAATATAAACGTAATTTACTATAACACTTCACATTTCTGTAGTTAACATTTAAATAATAATTGTTTGAATAATGTTGCCTATGAAAATAATATCAAGAGCAAGCTAAACGGAGGGCCTTGTCCACAATTTCTCTAATAAGACCCATTGACAAAGATTAGATCAAAAGAGTAACTTTTAGTATAAGTGTGGAATTATTTTCTGAGACAGCCTCCATATTAGCAATTATTTGCAGATGAATACTACATTGTCTTTGTCATGACAAAGCTATTTTTTATTATGTAACGTGTGAATTTCTAATACCCAATATACATTAAAATTTAAAGAAATGTACTATAGCTGCATAAACTAATTACTGTAAACTACAAATAAAGTCAGTCATTTTCTTAAGTGACCCAGTTGCTTACAATCACTTTCTAGCTCCAATTATTTACAGGTACAGTAGTTGCTTTTGATAAACCTTTGGATGTTATACAATAAGAGGTTTGATATAGAATATGACAGTCGACACCCATAGCGCTGCTGCTGCATAGCACTGCTGCACATCCTCCTCATATAATGGGGCGTTGAAACCAGAGGCCTGCTCAGCTCTGTTGAGCATGATGTGCTACAAACCAACCAGCAAATGTCTATGTGGCTGAAAGCCTCTGCACCTGCAATCCACTAGGCTCATTAACAGCCTTTCGAAAAATGAGGAGGGCTAATACCCATAAGACATTCAGAGCATCTGAACAGTGGTCCAGATGTCTACATAGAACAAGTAATGCAGGGAAGGCTTCATCCTTCATGGTGAGCCTTTGCTCTTAAGTGTGCTGCTATTTTGGAGATTTAGTTTGCAGATGTTCGCTAGCAATTATTGCTTCTTTGCTGTATTGTTGCTCGAGGGGAAATTAAGCTCCTGAAAGATTCTTAAAACTGTACCCCATCTGCTATCTGTGCCTGGTGGAGCAAGCCAGCAGCATTCTTAAACAAATGTTCAGATGCTGGATCAATGAGGGGAATATTACAGTATCTGCCAACCAAGGTGTCCAAAATGATTGTCGTCTGCTACGTCTTACATAAATTTGCATGGAGCAACCTGGAAAGCACAAGACAACCATGACTCGTAGTCAAAAGGCATGTCTACCTAACCAACTGACCAATCAACAAGAGTATTATAGCAAATTCTAAAAATCAAGTTACAATTCAGAAGATCGGAAACGCTAAAGTACAATGAATAGCTGCACATGTGCCCATTACTCTAACAAAATAAAGCATCGTCTTACTGACCAAAGCCTTACATCAAGATCCAAGAATACAACAGCACTTCACCCCAAACCTTAATCTGCCTCATACCATAAGAATTCTTAGGACAAAGTAGAGAATCAATGACCCCAAATGTAATTGACCCTTACAACGTGTGGTGCAAGTGTGCTCAATGTGCACTTTCCCTTCATTATACTGCATTGAGTATGGTGCTCCCATTTCTCCATCAACAACACAACTTTAAAGGAGAACAGCAGCTCTTTACGAGCTACTGTTCCCAATATCCCACCCTCTTGCTCTTGTGTATGTCATGTGTTGTGTGTCACACTAATATTTAAATGAATTGGCCTTGCGTAGTGCATGGTCTGCAAGGTTCAGTGCAGGCAATCCAACATCATTACCCCGATAGATTCGCTATTCATGAACAATTACCAACGTGTATTCATGGTTTATAGGAACGGAAATATTTTTTGAAATTTATTTTTAATTAGATATAAACATTAGTGAATTTTCCAACTGTGAAGCATTTGTGTCATGAAGTTTCAGTAGTAAACTGTCTATAATTAGTTAGCATTTTAACCCTTTGAGTAATTCAGATGAGTTCATTTCTTGGACACTGTTGCCTCTAGGGACAAGCTGTGTATGCAATCATCAGCTTTCCTTTTGATTTTTATGCATAAAATGCATCAAAGACTGACCTGATTTATCAGTCCAATCTTTGAAAGATGTGCTTTGATTTGAAGCCCAGCCTGTTTTTTTCTCATTTGCTCCCACCTTGAAAACGCAAGGGAAGAACCAGCAGGAAACAGGTAATCAAATGCTTATAAACTTAACGTTTATAAACAATAAACAATGGAAGGAAAGATAGTCATCTGGGTAGAAAAGAATTTCTTTGACCTGTCAGCAGTCTTAGGGTAAAATGAATAGTTGATAGGAATGGGAATTCGGCTTAAATATCAGTTGTCACTTGATTCTTGCTTTGGTGAAACTTGTGCGGGCCTAAAGCTTCAAAATGTGCTTCAGGTTTTCTTAATCAGTGCAATCATCACTAACCCTTCCTGCTTACTCATTCTTAGCAATGGTCACCAATTCTAGTAGTATGTCGACATGCTAAGTAAACATTCCTAATCAATATATTTTTCTGTTGTCGTTCTCATAAGCTAAAGGCTAAATGTTAATTCATGTTTGTACTGCAAATGTCAATCGCCTTCTGGAAAACTGGATTTGTACAATATTGTAACTTGTCTGCATCCGGTGTCACAACAAACAGTAAGTAGATTTATTTCAATTTCAATCAATTTAAATTTTGTATTAACATATATATGTCAGTTTACTTTCCCGAGAGCCCCTCAACCCCTGATTGCCCGCCCAGAAAAACCATTAACATTTTGTAAGTAACGCTGGCGAAAATGTCCACTTTTAAGTTAAAAATAATCGCCCGGCGAGAAAATGGATCTTAATGGACCATTATTCTCGGCGGTTAAGGGGAAACTAAGTAAAATGGGCATTTTTTTAAAAATGTTGTCCGAGGCTGTGGTTGGACCAACGGAGGGGGGAAAATGTTAAAAAAAAATTTCCATTAAAAAAAAGTTAAAAAACATTCCCAAGACACATTTACACCTAATCGCTGTTTTACAATTCAAAATAAATAAATAAAGAACCTTTAACTTACCTTTCCTTGCAGAGTGCTCACCTACCGCCCTGTTTAAGCAGTTTTTACAGGGCAGTTCCCTTGGCGATCTGGACGGGCTTCCATTGAGGCCAAACTTATGCCCTGGCGATTTTCTCGGCGGTGCATGTCGGCGGTTTGGTCCCAGCGGGCGTTTTCATATTTGGGCGATAGGGGAAACTTTCGCCGGGTGGAAAAACAGTCGTACCGCTGAGAAAATCACCGAAAACCCGCCGAAAATGAAAGGAAAGTTTAGCCCATAGAATTTTAAAATAGTCAACTGATGGTTATTGTCAATAAATATGCAGCAATGCAGCCATGTACATGGATTATACCAACAATGGATAGTGGTATTGTCAACATAATACAGATATAATACTGAATAAAAACCTTCATACAAAATTAAAACATTCTAGTTTAGAAACTAACTGACAGCAAGTTGTGATTTCAAACTATAATAGAGTTTAGATAATAGTCCCAACATTACAATACTGGCAATTTCACTGTTGTGTTGACCATGATACAAATGCTCCTGCAATGGAGATGGTTGCCATTAGTGGAAATTATGATGCCAGCTCCTCCGCCTCCTTCCAATTAGCTCCCACTCTTTCACTCAATACCACAGGAGCATACATTTTACAAAGTAGCATGGCAGACAATATACTGGCAACTTAACTTTGTTACAAGACATTGCTTTCTAAAAACATAGGAATACATCATCTTCTTCTTCTTCTCCTCTGTTAGGATTTCCCCAAGCCGAGATAGAATCAGCTTGTGTTGGCCAGGAACAGAGCATTGCACAGAGGTCAGGTCGCACATTTCAACTGCCGCAAGCACCATCATACACCCAAGCACCTCAGCATATTTCAACCATGAGCTTGAGGAAGGGGCACTGAGTGAAGCATAGATCCCCAGTGAGGAAGAGTAAGTTCATGTCTCTGCTGAACTGATGTTATTTCACTGATGCACAGTGTGCAGTAAACGTAGGAGCAACACAAACTATGGTAAAGCAATAACAACTGATTGAGTGTATAGTTATTTCACATTTTCACATAACATGGAATATCTAGTTAAGACACAGCTCAGTACTAAAATAGACCTTGGTGTGCTAAACTATAGATAACATCTAATTGATCACCGCTGAATGCAAGGACTGGTTGACCTCTACAATACACACAGCTACATATTATTTTTACAATTAAACTGAATTATTCAGCTCTGAACATAAAGTGAACTTTCAGTGCAGTCATGTATCCAGTTTGTTTTAAACTGTTTGACAAATAATAGTTTGTTAGGAGTATAATTATTTTAAATACAGAGACAGTTGTTTTTCATTTTGGAAGCTGAGTTTTATTCTCGATTGACATTAGTACCTTAACACAAAATTTTAACCTTGGGATATGTTGCTATGCATCCGCTCCAACCCATCCTATATAATTATCTTCATGCTTCTACAATCAGCATTCATCTTTGATACTTAAAAACTTTTTCACGTTCTTCTACTTTTATACTGAATTTAAAATCATTAAATTGAATATGTATTTTTTTCGTAAGTAATTTAGCACAAGTTACCCTATAGGGTACAAATTCAAATTGGCTTAATCCACTCATATTGCATTCCTGTGTGCACTATTTCAATACAGACATTAACCCAGTTATTTGAAATGGGCTAATACTTGTGTAAACACAGCTCATACTGGAACGTAGTTCAGTCATGTTAAGTACACGTACACAAAGTTTCTCAATCGGAATTTCTACCCTTATGTATGTAAACAATTCTTCACGAGGTAATAAAACCAACAAAAAAAAACAGTGGCAATGAACAGCTGGTCCATCAAAAGAATGATTGAAATATTCAATAACAGATGGTCAAAGAACAGAAACAGATCATTCGGCCCATCCCGGAGTGTCAACTGTGACTCAGTTGGTAGCACCATCGCCTCTGAGTCAGAAGGTTGTGGGTTCAAGTCCCAGAGACTTCAGCACAAAAACCTAGGCTGACACTCCAGTGCAGTACTGAGAGAGCACTGCACTGTCAGAGATGCTGGCTTTTGGATGAGACGTTAAACTGAGGCCCCGTCTGCTCTCTCAGGTGGACGTAAACGGTCCCATGGCACTATTTCAAAGAAGAGCAGGGGAGTTATCCCTGGAGTCCTGGCCACTGTTTATCCCTCAATCTACATAACAAAAACAGATTATCTGGTCATTACCTGTATCACATTGCTATTTATGGGAGCTTGTTGTGTGCAAATTGGCTGTACAACAATGACTACACTTCAAAAAAGTACTTCACTGGCTGTAAAGCACTTTAGGACGTCCCGTGGTCGTAACAGGTGCTATATAAATGCAAGTCTTTCTTTCCATCCACTCTATATCGTGTTTTTCTTCATATGAGTCACCTAATCTAATCCACTCTCCTGCTCACTTCCTTTAACATATAGAATTATGAACAGACTGTTTAATGTTTCAGGTAGAGACCCTTAGTCAGTTGTAAGTGATCAGTGCTGAGTACAGTTCTGAGGAAGGGTCGCTACTTGAAATATTAACCCATCTTTTCTTTGTCAGATGCGAATGGACCACTTATTTATATCTGGCATTTTCTCTTTTTATTTCAGATTTTGAACATTTGCAACATTTTTGTTTTATCTCAAAAAAGATAAACTGAAGAAATGCAAATGCAAGTATCATCTGTTATTACCTTGCATTAAGCTGCTATGCTTAAAACCAGTGTGATGCATATCTTACATAATTCTTAATGCTTTCTTGCTAAATAAACTGGATACCAGATCAAAGTCATAATAGCAAATTACAGCATTGTTAACTGTATACCATTGAAACAAGTTTGTTTCTCTCAACTTATTCATATCAAAACAATAAAGTAAAAAATTTGTTACACTACCCACAATTGAATTATATCCCTATGCACTATTCAGCAAATGTTAATATCGCATGAACTGTATGTGCAATCATTGATGAAATACAATTACAGCCCAATAGTGTGTTCATCAAAACCCATTGGCACCATAAAGCTGGAGGGCATATCAAATGATTCAAAAGTATTTATGAAGATATGAGAGAAAGATATCATTACTTTCTAGGTGTACATAATGTAAATGTTATTCATTTTGAGAATACAATCAAAAAATTCAGAAAAAAAAGCATATTCATAATAAAAGGAAGACTTACCCTTTTCCTAAGATTATATGTTAAGATAAGATTTCTTGAAAAGGAGTTTGCAAAGGCTGTATAGAATTCCAGAACTTTCTGCAAAGCATCTCTTTTGATAACGTGAAGGTCACAGTAAGTCAGGGCTCTGACATTGACGCACGACTGAGCAAGGGTATTTTCTTTCCAGAAAACATCTCCAAAGACATCTCCTTTCCCTGGGCAAGTAAGAAAACAAATGAGCTACAGAGTTGTATCAGACATTTTTGCTTTTAGAATGTTTTAGTTCATTTACTTTCTATATTGACATTCTGCAACAGATAATATGCCAAAGATCATGCCATAAAGACTTTTAAAGCAGCTTGTGCAAATACGAATGTTATCATTTGAAATTCTGTTGTCTACCATTTTACCAGAGCCATTTAAAAAAAAAATACCAGAGCCATTAATCTATTTATTTTAAACAGGTGAACACTGCAATTAAGATAACACACATTGGAATTACATATGAATGCATTAAGCATTTGCATGCTAATATTCGCATAGCACAACTTCAAGGTCAATTATTTTCAAACTGAACAGATGAATATGTTATAAATAGTTAACATTTGAGTATGAGATAAATAGAATTCGATTTCATGAGTGTAAAACTACAATGTAGTTATATTACATGCCACATGTCAACCAAATTTGTTTATAAACAAGAAGCATCTTTCCCTGTATATTATACAATATTTCCTTAATAGGAACAGTTGGACAGTGGGGATATTTTATTCATCATGTTCCCAAAAACAGTATAATAACTTGTTGACTCATACTGGAATGTAGAAGAGCTTAGTGTAGCAGAGTTGAAGCTGTATGCAAAACTGCAATAATGGCAATAAGCTATGTGTTGTGCTAATTGTATAAAAAACACACAAGTGTTCTATATGTAGAACAGATCACAATACTATAGAAAAATTCCAGATAGAACTCTTTGCCCAAGGCCAAGAACTGAAGTTAAACACTAGTCCTAACAGCACAATAATATGTCCAGGAGCAACTTGGGAAATCTTGACTCTTTTTTATGTTGGCAACTTTATGACACAGTGAGCCCAATCAGGACTCCTTTTTTCCTACAGAACAGTGACTGTACTCCAAATTCATGTGAAGCACTTTGGCACACTTCTGAAAGATATGATTAGGCATTAAACAATTATTTTTCCTCCAAATTCTCACTAGCATCTGTGCTTCTTTCGACATGAAAATAGACATGGCACCAGTAGCATTTACAGATTGTCATCGGGTAGCAGTTATGTTACTGGACTAGTAATCCAGAGTGCTGGACTAAAAAAAGAGAACGGGAGTTCAAATCTCACCAAGGCAGCTTGAGTATTTGAATTCAGTTTAAAAAAAAATCTACAATAAAAGATGATGGGGCCAAAATTTCCCTCCGACCCAAAGGGGGCGCACTCACTGATCTTGAAGATTTTTCTCCACTCCAATCCACGAGGCAGAGAGTAGAGTGAAATTCAGCTCTTTGTAGTTTTGTTTTGTTCTGGACGATGAAGTCGGGTTGCGACAGGGCGGAAGTGCGTGGAGAGCAGGACGGATATTGGTATGTGTCGTCAGCGCGACACTGATGACGTCAGCGTCCCTCCCCTTCAGTTAAAATGGATGCTCGCTATGAACGCTGCAGCTGCGTTAGTGGCACCCACTGGGCCACTAAGGAGGGTTTTGGCCAGGCCAGCGGTCTGGCACCCAAAAGGGGTCTGCTGGCAGCCCGGCCAAACCCATGCCCGGCAACGTCGGGCCGACCTCGGAGTCGGTCGACAATTAAAATTAAATGGCGGCCATGGCAGTGCGCCCTCCCCCACAGAGGAAAGCTGTCGGGGGCACCGAGCGGCGGTCAATCAGCTCCCGCAGGGCAATTTCCCACGCAGGGCGGAAAAGGGGTCACCATCAGTCGGTAAGGGGTTGACGGGGCGGGAACATCCACCACCGCCTCCCCCCCCCCCAAAAACTGAGGGCAATGTTGCGATTGTCGGCGGCTCTGCACCGATCGAGCAGTGAGTGCTTTCCGCACCGTCACTGCCTCTTTGAGGCAGTAGCGGCTCTTTAAAAAAGGGGCAATTTCGGTCCCGATATCAGGAACCGTAACCATGAAGCTGTTGGATTGTCATAAAAATGCAATTGGTTCACTAATATCTTTTAGGGAACAGACATAGAAACAAACTGGACTAACCTAGGCATTGAATAAAGACACAAAATAGCCGACCAGTTGACCCAGCAATATCCTCCTCACTAATATCTGTGGACTAGTGCTGAAGTTGGGAGAGCTGTCAAGTCTGACATAGTCATACTCACAGAATCATACCCATCAGCCAATGTCCCAGACTTCTCCATGACCATCCCTAGGTATGTCCTGTTGCACCAGCAGGTCAGAGATAGGGGCACAGTGGTAAACAGTCGATGGGGGAGGGGTGGGCCTGTGAGTCATTAGCATTGACTCCCTATCCCATTTAATTGCTCATGAGACTTCAAGTTAAACATGTCTCATGCTGCTATGGCATTAATGGCAAAAATACTTCCAAGGGTGTTTTCATATTATCAAGCTATAATTTGCACATGTAGGCGTGTTCAAGATCTGCCATTATTTCTTGTGAAAAATCACCATCACAATTGCCACTCCCATCCACTTCACAACAGATGGAAAATAGGATGAATCTGTACTTGCAGCTAAAGACTTAAAACTGAGTTAAAAGTTTCATGATAAGCTTTATATAAGATAATACCCCAAAATTCTTGGGGGCTTCTCCATCCATAGCAGTAGTTGTAGACCCTATCCCAAATCCCAAAGATGGGGTCATTGCCATACTTGGATTGGCCAACAGCAGCTATACGTGTTTCACTCACCCTGATGGAGGCCATGCTGCTCAGACTCAGTGCAGGTGTCTGGGAAGGGCCTCCGCAGACATAGTGGCCCAACTCGGTGGGCTTGCAAAGGAATTGTTAGACCATCTCTGGAAGGTAGGATCCCCTCTGGTATCAATATCTGCTCCCTCTTGTATTTGGGGTCTTTACTAAGCCCATAAAGGAACCAATGTATTCTACCCCATTTGTCCTGGCCCTTTAAACTCTAGTAAGGGGAGAGCAGGCAGAAGATCTATCCATGGTCTCCCATACTATAATTTGAAGGGCCATTATAAACAGGGCAGAATCTCAGAGTAACCAGGTTCTGCAATAAAACTCCTTCTACCCCCCACGAGGAAAACAGGTTTCCCGCCCTCTCCAGCCCCAGTTATTCTGGGGCCAATTATTTGCAAAATATATGCTGAGTTTGGTTTGATTCAGAAAAAATTAAGCTATATTCTTTCACCTCTATCAATTATAATGACCACTGACTTCCAACAACACTTTACTCATAACCGGACAGATTTAGGACCGCACAAGCATATCAAGTTAGTGGCAGTGTTCATATTTGTGCAGCAGAACATCAGCAACAGGGAAATTCTGCTCTGGACTTCAATTTCACTGAAATCTGAAAGTTTAATGAAATTATTCCCACGAAAACTATAATTCAACTGCTAAAGTTTACCTTCATCACATTAAGATGAAATATTTCAATTAATTTCATTAATAGTAATGATGATATTTTAAAAATGAAGGCAATTTGCTTGGAGTTTAGGCTAATCAAATAGCCATCTTATAAATTTCTAACATACCTAATCTCTCTTCCTCCCTTTGAAAACTATCAAGCCATTCCTCTGTCAGAAAGATTAACAATGGCCCTGATTTTGCGATCAGCGACGAAGTAACGGCACTAGCAATGACCACTAAGATCTAGCAATCTCTGTACTATCTATTATACCTTTCCCGACATTAATTTGATTCTTGTGCCGTCTAGGGATCTCCAGCATCCAGCCACAGTGATGTCATCAAGCAAGCTAAGTAGCCAATCACATTGAAGAACTCTCAGACAGCAAACAAGGAAGTAAAATGCACTGATTATCCTTCACTTTTTATAAATTTTACAGAAAGCAAAATAAAAATTGGACAAAATAAAAACGGGATTAAGCTGAAATATCAAATAATGTTAAAAATAATTAAGAACATAAGAAATAGGAGCAGGAATAGGCCATAGGGCCCCACGAGCCTGCTCTGCCATTCAATAAGATTATGGCTGATCCTATCCCTAGATAAAATGCTTACAGTTTTGCTGTCATTATAACTGCAAATTCTGGGCCATGATATCTAAGCAAATTCTGCATCCATCTTCTGTGTAGTTCATTAACATTCACACTGTTGCAGACATAGTGGTAGCACCATTGACTATTCCTATTCATTATATATGAATGAAATTATATCCATAAATGTTAAATAGTAGAGGAAATGTAATACTTATTTGCATTATTTAACAAAATGAATGTAAGACCACTTATCTGTAGTCCCCAGTTAACATCAGCACTACCTATAAATTAATAAATGAGATTTAAATCAGTAAAGGCCATATAATTCCAAAAGTGGCATTCTAAATTACATTTTTATTTTTTTCAAATATCAGAGGGAAAAAAATGAACAGCAGAAGAGCAGAATTGAAAATTACATACCTGCTCTTTTCCTGGTTTATTAATAATGGACCTACTCTTGCATCTTCATTCATTAACTTACCTTCCCTGGTTAAGATATAATGTGCAAGTGTACCTGTGGACTCATTGGATGTGAAATCCCGGCCTCGCCGGGTCCATACGGAGTGTGTACGGACCCGGCGAGACCTCGCAAAATCTGGTTTTCGGAACGCGCATGCACCGAAAACCAGCTTTTCCGATCTGTCAAGTTTTGGCTTGACAGATCGAACGCATTCCCGCAGCCAGAACATTCGAGCGGGTGAGATTGGGCTATTTGCCTATCTCTTGCCCAGCGAATGTCCTTGAAACCTTTATGCCTGGTAGAAGCAAGCACATAGCCTCCTTTTACCACGGTAAAACTTTTAAAACACATCAAAATTACATTTAAACACACATTTTTAGAGTGAAAACCCTGCCATTTAAGACAAGTTTATTTTAAACCCTATTAAAACACATTAAAAAAAACCCAAAATATATATTTTTTCTAAAACATTTAATTAACTTTAATTTCAATTAATTTTAAATATGCGAGGTGCTTTTTTTATTATGTTATGTTTGGGTATTATTCTCATTGATAGTAATGGGAACACGTAAAATCAGAGTTCCCATTATTATCAATGAGAATCCTGTACCGTGATTGGTTGTCCAGGCCCACATGACTCTAGCTTCTCCGCCCATATCTCGAAGATGGGGGCGCGCTGCGATGCACGGGAAAAGAAGGCCTCCGACTGGAATCGAAGGCACTTCCGGGACTACCAGGTACTTTCGCAAAAAATTTTGGGTCGGGGGCATTCGTCCGAAGGAAGTCACCGACCAAAATTTCAGGGCCATTGTTTTCCACTGCAGAATCAAATACTGGCAGCAGCTGCCTTCTGTGACCTAATGACCCAACAAAGTAAAACGTTTCCTGACCTAAAAAATTGTGCTAAAAAACACAGAAGTATTAAAACATAATGGCCCAGATTTTACGGTCAGCGGCAAGGTGATGGCATGTGCCGCTGACCTTGAAGAAAGCTACCCACAAAGATCTAGCGATCTCTGTGGCGTTGATTTCACCTTTCCTGACATTAATTTGATTCTGAGACAAGTCTAAGGGATCTCCAGCTTACAGCAACAGCGATGTCATCAAGCAGGCTAAGCAGCCAATCACATTGAAGAACTCTCACAGACAGCAAACAAGGAAGTAAAATGCACTAATTATTCGTCACTTTTTAGAAATTTTACAGAGAGCAAAATAACGATTGGACATAATAAACACGGAATTAAGCTGAAATATCAAACAAACATTAAAAAAAAACAATATATAAAAAAAAAATGGAACTTTTATCATAATGGAAAAATTAAAATTTTCCACAAATATAAAATTAGCTTTTCAGGGCCAATGAAAAGATGACGTAGTACATCATTAAAAACCCAGTTGTACATCAATGAACAAAGCTGAACTTTTTGGGGAGTTTTTAAACAGCGATATTACAGTGTAAAAGGGGCAGTGATTAACTGCGCATGTGCGGATGCCAGAGGTTGCCGTCAGTTTCACAGGGTAATGATGGTGAACTCTGACAGTTTTGCCATTATTACAACTGCAAAATCCGGGGCAATGTAAAAACATTAACATAGTATTCTGAAGGAAAGAAATCTACAGGGTTACAGGGAAAGGGCGGGGGAGTGGAACTAGCTGAAGTGCTCTTGCAGAGAGCCAGCACGGACGCGACAGGCTGAATGGCTTCCTTCTGTGTTGCAACCATTCTATGATTCTACGATACAGATATCACCTGTCAGATGCACAACTTTTATATGTCTTTGTCAATCTTCTGTAGCATTGCTCATGGTAAGTCACAGATTAGACAAGAGGGACACTGATTTATCAGCCTCGGGGCAACCCTGGGATTGGGAAGCAATGCCCAAGGTGTGCAGGATTTTGCAGTACTGGAAGTGGACCCCAGGGTCTGGTAGTATTTTGAGGGCATACTGGTGAGAATAGTTCTAGGAACACTAAAGCAAGTCTTAGGATTTGAGATCACTGGGGGAGGTATCCTTGGAACATGGTGGGGGGGGAGGGTGCAGAGAGCAAAGTTCACCAGAAACCCCCCGTGCTTGGGCTCATTCGAAAGGAAATTTAATTTGGGACTATCTACCGAGAAGTTTGGAACTCTAAAGTGCTTATGGAAGAAACTACGAACTTTAATAGAATTATGAACTTTTACAAGACAAATTCAAGTCTGTGGGTGACCGAGGGAACAAAAGAAGCCCACTTGATTATTGGAACTGTCTGGGTGTGAGGACTGAGTTAACCTGTCTGGAAGAATGAATATTTGAAAATCCTTTGCCACAAGAGACATTACATCACAGTATCACCCAGAGATAGCTCCCCATCAGCATGGGTCTGGACAAACCATTTCAGCATATACATCACAAAGAGGCCCAATCCAGCCTGTATGCGAAAGACTAAGCACAAAAGGACATTGCAATTACCAAACTAATATTTCCATCAGGAAACAGTTTTCGAACATCAACCCACCCAAGACATATCAACTTTAACGAGCCCGACAAAATATTACAAAGAAGAACCAAGCCCGCCAATATTATACAAAGGATTGTGAACAGATTGGGTGGCAAGATTAGAACACTGAAATCGTATAACTGGCCATTGTTTTCAACAGAGGTTAGAGAGAGGAGAGAGAGAGAGAGAGGAGAGAGAGGGGAGAGAGAGGGAAGAGAGAGGGGAGAGAGGTGGTTGCTACTACCTCATCAAGACAAGTAGAGAAACCAACGTGACAGTGGTAAACTAACTTCTCCTGCCTCGAAGTCTTGAAGTCCTGAAGAAAGGAAGAACATCACCATCTACCATTAACTATCAAAAGGATTGGTAAGCATAAGTCCCTGCCTGCGCTGGAGTCTAACCTATCTAGAATTAGGTATTGGGAGGTGGGAGGTATAATTTTACTGCAACCCCCTTTGAATGTATTGTGTATGGTACTTTATTAGAGTGATTATAAGTTTGACCTTGTACCTTTCCTTGTATTGTTCTTTGTTAGAGTGATTGTAAGTTTGGCTGTGTATTTTCTTACCAGAGTAATAAGCCTGTATTACCCTGACTGTAATAAAAACAAAGTTCTTTGCATCAAACCAGTGTCCTCTGCACTTTTGTCATACCCCCTAAATAAATCCAGAGTACAGAACCCAAGGGAGGGGGAGCGATTTGAAACTGCTTAAGTTGGTCAGAAGGGAAGCTGACCCCCTCATAGACACCACACCCCGCCCGCCCTCTTACAGGGGGGGAGGGGGGGAGGGGAGTAGGTCTCAGTGTCTGGGGCCATTGGAATGGTTCTGGAGTCAGGGAATACTAAGAAAGGATTTAGGTGTGTTGAGCATTGAGAGAGGTGTCTCAGGATTTCGGAAACATAGAAACATATAAATTACGTGCAGGAGCAGGCCATTTAGTCCTTCGAGCCTGCACCGCCATTCAATAAGATCATGGCTGATCATTCAACCTCAGTACCCCTTTCCTGCTTTCTCTCCATACCCCTTGATCCTTTTGGCCGTAAGGGCCATATCTAACTCCCTTTTGAATATATCTAACGAACTGGCCTCATCAACTTTCTGCGGTAGAGAATTCCACAGGTTAACCACTCTCTGAGTGAAGAAGTTTCTCCTCATCTCAATCCTAAATGCTTACCTCTTATTCTTAGACTGTGACCCCTGTTTCTGGAACCCCAGCAACGGGAACATTACTCCTACCTCTAACCTGTTCAATCCCGTCAGAATTTTATATGAGATCCCCTCTCATTCTTCTAAACTCCAGTGGATACAAGCCCAGTTAATCCAGTCTTTCCTCATATGTCAGTCCTGCCATCCCGGGAATCAATCTGGTGAACCTTCGTTGTACTCCCTCAATAGCAAGAACGTCCTTCCTCAGATAGGAGACCAAAACTGAACACAATATTCCAGGTGTGGCCTCACCAAGGCTCTGTACAACTGCAGTAAGACCTCCCTGCTCCTATACTCAAATCCTCTAGCTATGAAGGCCAACATGCCATTTGCCTTCTTCATCGCCTGCTGTACCTGCATGCCAAACTTCAATGACTGATGTACCATGACACGCAGATCTCGTTGCACCTCCCCTTTTCCAAATCTGTCACCATCCAGATAATATCCTGTCTTCCTGTTTTTACCCCCAAAGTGGATAACCTCACATTTATCCACATTATACTGCATCTGCCATGCATTTGCCCACTCACCTAACCTGTCCAAGTCACCTGCAGCCTCTTAGCGTCCTCCTCATAGCTCACACCATCACCCAGCTTAGTGTCATCTGCAAACTTGGAGATATTACACTCAATTCCTTCATCTAAATCATTAATGCATATTATAAATAGCTGGGGTCCCTGCACTGAGCCCTGTGGCACCCCATTAGTCACTGCCAACCAGTTCTCTATCCACATCAGTACATTACACCCAATACCATGTGCTTTGATTTTGCACATTAATCTCTTGTATGGGACCTTGTCAAAAGCCTTTTGAAAGTCCAAATACACCACATCCACTGGTTCTCCCTTGTCCACTCTACTAGTTACATCCTCAAAAAATTCTAGAAGATATGTCAAGCATGAATTCCCTTTCATAAATCCATGCTGACTAGGACCGATCCTATCACTGCTTTCCAAATGCACTGCTATTTCATCTTTAATAATTGATTCCAACATTTTCCCCACTACCGATGTCAGGCTAACTGGTCTATAATTCCCTGTTTTCTCTCTCCCTCCTTTTTTAAAAAGTGGTGTTACATTAGCTACCCTCCAGTCCATAGGAACTGATCCAGAGTCAATAGAAGGTTGGAAAATGATCACCAATATATCCACTATTTCTAGGGCCACTTCCTTAAGTACTCTGGGAAGCAGCCTATCAGGGCCTGGGGATTTATCGGCCTTCAATCCCATCAATTTCTCGAACACAATTTCCTGACTAATAATGATTTCTTTCAGTTTCTCCTTTTCGTTAGACCCTCGAACCTCTATTATTTCCGGAAGGTTATTTGTGTCTTCCTTAGTGAAGACAGATCCAAAGTATTTGTTCAATTGGTCTGCCATTTCTTTGTTCCCCATTATAAGTTCACCTGATTCTGACTGCAAAGGACCTACGTTGGTCTTCACTAATCTTTTTCTCTTCACATATCTATAGAAGCTTTTACAGTCAGCTTTTATGTTCCCTGCAAGCTTCCTCTCATACTCTATTTTCCCCTTCCTAATTAAACCCTTTGTCTTCCTCTGCTGAATTCTAAATTTCTCCCAGTCCTCAGGTTTGCTGCTTTTTCTGGCCAATTTATATGCCCCTTCCTTGGATTTAACACCTTCCTTAATTTCCCTTGTTAGCCACAGCTGAGTTACCTTCCTCGTTTTATTTTTACTCCAGACAGGGATGTACAATTGTTGAAGTTCATCCATGTAATCTATAAATGTCTGCCATTGCCTATCCACTGTCAACCCTTTAAGTATCCTTTGCCAGTCTCTCCTAGCCAATTCACGTCTCATACTATCGAAGTTACCTTTCTTGAAGTTCAGGACCCTAGTCTCTGAATTAACTGTGTCACTCTCCATCTTGATAAAGAATTCTACCATATTATGGTCACTCTTCCCCAGGGGGCCTCGCACAACAAGGTTGCTAATTAGTCCTCTCTCATTACACAACACCCAGTCTAGGATGGACAGCTCTCTAGTTGGTTCCTCGACATATATGTCTAGAAAGCCATCCCTAATACAATCCAGGAAATCCTCCTCCACCGCAGTGCTACCAGCTTGGTTAGCCCAATCTATATGTAGATTAAAGTCTCCCATGATAACTGCTGTACCTTTATTGCACGCATCCCTAATTTCCTGTTTGATGCCATGCCCAACCTCACTACTACTGTTTGGTGGTCTGTACACAACTCCCACTAGCGTTTTCTGCCCTTTGGTATTCCGCAGCTCTACCCATACAGATTCCGCATCATCCAAGCTAATGTCCTTTCTTACTATTGCGTTAATTTCCTCTTTAACCAGCAATGCTACCCCACCTCCTTTTCCTTTCTGTCTATCCTTCCTGAATGTTGAATACCCCTGGATGTTGAGTTCTCAGCCTTAGTCACCCTGGAGCCATGTCTCCGTAATCCCAATTATATCATAATCATTAATAGCTGCCTGCGCAGTTAATTCTTCCATCTTATTACGAATACTCCTCGCATTGAGGCACAGAGCCTTCAGGCTTGTCTTTTTAGCACTCATTGTCCCTTTTCGAATTTTGCTGTAATGTGGCCCTTTTTAATTTTTGCCTTGGGTTTCTCTGCCCTCCACTTTTACTATTCTCCTTTCTATCTTTTGCTTCTGCCCCCATTTTATTTCCCTCTGTCTCCCTGTATAGGTTCCCATCCCCCTGCCATATTAGTTTAACCCCTCCCCAATAGCACTCGCAAACACTCCCCCCCTAGGACATTGGTTCTGGTCCTGCCCAAGTGGAGACCGTCCAGTTTGTACTGGTCCCACCTCCCCTAGAACCGGTTCCAATGTCCCAGAAATTTGAATCCCTCCCTCTTGCACCACTCCTCAAGCCATGTATTCTTCTCAGCTATAATGCAATTCCTACTCTGACTAGCACGTGGCACTGGTAGCAATCCTGAGATTACTACCTTTGAGGTCCTACTTTTTAATTTAACTCCTAGCTCCCTAAATTCAGCTTGTAGGACCTTATCCTGCTTTTTACCTATATTGTTGATACCTATATGCACCACGACAACTGGCTGTTCACCCTCCCGCTCCAGAATGCCTTGCAGCCGCTCCGAGACATTCTTTACCCTTGCACCAGGCAGGAGAAAGTTTTACAGGACTGAGGAGCTATGTTTGCAGCACTAGGAAGGTCACAGTCAGACAACACTGGATTTTTTTGAGATTTAGCAGGATTGGAGGGAGCGAGATATGATCTTAAGGGGGAGGGAGGCCCAAGAGATTATGCTCCAACAGTCATTGGTTCCATTCAAACCAACAGCCCACTATAATCTCACACATCAGTCCCCTCCACTCCTGCTCCTCTTGCCCCCACAAAGATATGTTTTAAACTCACTGAACAACACCTCTGCTCGGTGTCCAGCAGGTTTTACTGAGTGGAGTGTCTGCAACAGGAGCTCACTCATTAGGCTGCTAAAATTTATCACTGTCCGAATGACGACATAGCACCCTGATGTGCATGTCATCATCATCATCATAGATGGTCCCTCGTATCGACCAAGAAAGCAGCAGCAGTAAAATGGACATGAGACAGGAAAAATGTGTTAAGTGTATCGCTTGGATTTTAACTCCCATTCCTCCTGGTTTCATAGAATCATAGAAATCTACGGCACAGGAGGCCATTCGACCTATTGGGCAGAATCCTCACTTTTTTTGCCTGCTTATCGCCCACTTAATGACCATTTTACCGCTGAAATGACGGATATCGCCGAGATATCGCCCATGTTGGCACAAAATAGAAACTGACAGACTTTTTTAGGAGACATCACCGAGGGTTATTTTCCCAATGGGTTTAACAGCGAGAAAAAAATATTACCGCCTGCCCACTTTTTTTGGGCAGAATCAGGAGGATGGGCGAATTCAACACCCATAATATCGGCCAGCGTTACTTTCCGCACGGAAATAACGCCGAGATTCAATATTAGCACACGGCGACTGTTTTTTGTCGTAAAGAGCATTTTTACCCAAACTAGCGGCCATGGAGATCGGCCATCATCAATTTCACCACCTCGCACACATATCGCCCACAATATCGCTCGCTCATAAAACCGCCCACAAAAAGTGGAACTAACCGGAACGAATCACAGCGTTATGGGTGCCATGTTGTAGATCACATGTCGTGTCCTTTAAAAGGCTGCTGTGCTTCAACCTCGGCGGAGTTCGGATGTACTCTGCAAATCGTTGGAGTTGATGTGAACATCTCTGAAAACATCTTGACCACACTGTGACCGATTGGAATTGAAGAGGTGTGCTCGTCGGGACATAGAAACATAGAAAATAGGTGCAGGAGTAGGCCATTCGGCCCTTCGAGCCTGCACCACCATTCAATAAGGTCATGGGACATTCCTTGTTGGTGTGCAATCAGTGGCAAGCAGAGAGCTGCTGCAATGGGGCCTGTCCTTTCTCACCCTCTCGGTGACCAAATACATGCAGCACAGTCGACATCGCTGAAGGAACGCTGCACTGCTTTATGTGCCTAGTGTACGAAGTGACAGACAGATGAGGAGGACCAGACGTTACACCTCCCGCAAGTACAAGGAGAAGCATTCTTACCTCAACTTGCCCGACACCATCTGCCTTCGGAGACTGCACTTCCACAAAGAGGTTATCACTGAGGTATGCCAGCTGATAAGGGAAGACCTGCAGCCTGCCAGCACCATCAGAACTGCACTGTCCATCGAGGTCAAAGTCACCGTGGCACTGTCGTTCTATGCCTCGGGTTCTTTTCAGGCCACAAGCTGGCGACATTTGCGGACTTTCTCAGCATGCCACACATTGCTGCATTAGACAGGTCACTGTAGCCCTGTACCCACGCAGGAGGAACTTGATCAGCTTCCCTATGACCAGGGAGGCACAGAGTGAGAGGGCTCTAGGTTTCTCCAGAATTGCAAACTTCCTCAAGATGCAGGGAGCAATAGACTGTACGGACATCACGATGTGGGCACCTTTTATGAGGCTGAGGTTTTCAGGAACCACAAGCGATTCCACTCCCTGAATGTCCAGATGGTTGTCGACCACCAGCAAATTATACTGGCAGTGAATGCTCAATTTCTGGGCAGCATCCATGATGCGCACATCCTGCATGAGAGCACTGTATCTGACTTGTTTAACAATCAGCCACAAGGTCAATGCTGGATGCTTAGGGACAAAGGATATGGCCTCACCACCTGGCTGATGACCCCCCTGCATAATACCCACACCGAAGCCGAGAGGCGATACAACGAGAGCCACAGAGCCACTTGCAATATCGTGGAGAAAACCATTGGAGTGCTGAAGCAGCGCTTCAGATGCCTGGCCACTCAGGGGGCGAGCTCCAATACCACCCTGAGCAGGTAGCTCAATTCTTGGTGGTGTGCTCCATGCTATTCAACTTGGCTATCAGGAGGGGACAAGAGTTGCTTGATGAGTCTAACAGTCCACCTCACCAGAGAGAGGAAGTGGAGGATGAGGAGGCGGACACTGACATCGGGTCAGACAATCAGGCTGATGCTGAAGCCATGCCCCCATCCCTCCTGTAGACTGCATGAAAGGGCCCATGGTGGCATGATAGCTGCAAGAGCCTTACGTCAGGAGCTCATCAATGATTGCTTTGCCTGAAAGAACGTTGGTGTTATTTCCAAGGCTGACACACTGCTGGGTGTGCAGGTCATGCAACAATGGTGCGCGCACTTTGGTGACAGTTAAAGTTTATGTTGATTGAAGTTAAGTGTAATTATACCCTTTGATGTTAAGGAATCACCAGCGTTTAATGGTGCAGCTATCTGAGCCAATGTGCTGCAAGGTTTTGTTAAATTAAAAACATTTAAACCGAACATTAGTCTGAAATCATCAGTATTTTTGTACAAACCAACCCTTCCCCCGCCCCGCCACCCCGTTCTCCTCCCCACCTCTACCCCATCCCCTTCCCCTCCTGACTCCAAACCACCTGGCCAAGGTGCTTCTCAGGCGATGCTTCATTGGGGGGGGGGGGAGGGGGTGGCTGGTGACGGCCGAAGCGCTTCTTGGACGGATACGGGAGAGGACGGTCCCGAGGTGGGAGCATGCTCCGAGCCATAAGCAAGATGTTGCTGCTGGCTCTCATGTGTCGTTGGCAATGGGGGTGCGTCAACTTAAGGTGCATTGCGGTGATCCGGGACCACTGGGAGCCCTCTGGCTACCAGCTCCAGGTTCTCCTCCCATTTTATATGTTATTTATTGGACAAAAACACGGTGCCAACTATATTCTTGGTGCTTTGTGGGCTTTTTGCTGCTGGTGAATCTCCCTCGTGCCTCCCACAACAGCCAAACAAGCACACACCACAGCCACACATGCTTTCGGTGCCTCTGAGCTCCCTCTCTGTCTCCTCTTCTGCGCATGTCATGATGACCCTTGACCTCCAGAATCGTGGGAATCGAGCGTTGCCATGCCGTTGCTAAGGACGGCCACACTTTACGGCAGAAGGTCAGAAAAATTTAACGCTACCGCCCATTTGTTATCGCTTGCGGTAAAACCCATTTTCAAAAATGTAAACTAGGTGTTTTGAGAATGGGCGAGAAGCTGGCGATCTGAAAACCCTTTTTTACCGCCCACGTTGGAAATAATGCCTATTTTTGGGCGATAAGCACAAAAGTGGAGGTTCTAGCCCATCGTGTCTGTTTCTGCTGATGTATGCTGTTTTATAATGATAGAAACATTATATGCTAAAAAGACCAATGTATATTATCAAAAATATCTTGTGCAACCATAGCAGCCATTTTTTTTTAAACATGAAATTTGGCTATCAGATGCCTTGTTTTACTCAAAACATTCAAGATATATGTAAACTTTTAGAGTGCCACAAACTCAAATATTAACAAAAAACAAACTTTCAGAAGAACACCCAATAGGCAGAAAAACATACTTGTAGATATGATAATCTGTATATAATATATTAAAAATCTTATAGGGATGTAGGAACAGGAATAAGCCATTTAGCCCTTTGAGCTTGTTTTTCCATTCAAGGAGATCATGGCTGATCTGCGACCTAGCTCCATATCCCGTCCTTTGCCTCATATCCCTTAATACCTTTGGTTAACAGAAATCTATCAATCTCAGATTTAAAATTAACAATTGCCATTTGCGGAAAGAGTTCCAAATTTCTACCACCCTTTGTGTGTAGAAGTGTTTCCTAATTTCACTCCTGAAAGGTCTGGCTCTAATTTTTAGATTATGCCGCCTAGTCCTAGAATCCCCAACCAGCGGAAATAGTTCCTCTCTATCTACCCTATCTGTTCCCTTTAATATCTTGACGACTTCGATCACGTCGTCCCTTAACCTTCTAAATTCTAGGAATACAATCCGAATTTGTGTAATCTCTCCTCGTAACCTAACCCTTGGAGGGGTATCATTCTGGTAAATCTACGCTGCACTCCTTCCAAGGCCAATGTATCCTTCCTATGGTGTGGTGCCCAGAATTGCTCACAGTACTCCAAATGTGGTCTAATCAGAACTTTGTATAGCTTTAGCATAGCTTCATCCCCATTGTATTCTAGTCTTCTAGATATAAAGGCTAGTATTCCATTAGCCTTTTTTATTATCCTCTCTAGCTGTTCATGACATTTTAATGATCTATGTACCTGGAACCCCAAGTCTCTTTGGACCTCCACTGTTTCTAACTTTTCACTATTTAGAAAGTACTCTGTTCTGTCCTTATTAGGTACAAAGTGGATGACCTCACATTTGCTTACATTGAAATCCATTTGCCACAGTTTTGACAATTCACTTAATCCATTAATGGGCTCAAGTTTCGGCCTGAGTTGCTCCTATTTTTTTGGAGCAACTAATTTAGAATGGAGCATCTTAGAAATTGCAATTCTCGGCATTTCGTTTGCTCCAGTTCGAGTGAGCTAGAATAGTTTCATTTTAGAACAGATTTTTTTTTCCAAAAGGGGGCGTGTCCAGCCACTTACGCCTGTTTTGCAAGTTTAGGCAGTGAAAACCTACGCCTGCCGCCGACGAGGTAAGAGGTGTCAGGCCACTCGGCCCGGGATAGGGGCGATATCCCTTTGGCCAGGGATAGGGTCATCGCCCGGAGACAGGACGCGCTGGGAGGGCTTGGAGCAATTGCGCACGCACGCAGCTGCCGGCACTGTTTTTGGCGCAGGGCTGTAGCTCCGCCCCCAGTAGTTCCTGCTGCGCCAAGCTGGAAATGGGCCTACAGATATCAGAGAATTGCGAGGTAAGTATTCGGCGCAATTTCTGTTCTACAAATTAGGCGGGCCTCTCCGATGTGCGCCATTCTAGCGGGGTTCTGAAACTTGAGCCCAATATCCTTTGTAATTTTATGTGTGTACACTGCTGACAATGTTGCCTATCTTTGTGTCATCAGCAAACTTCGATAAGTTGCTTTCTATCCCATATCTAAGTTAATACATACTGTGAATAGTCCCAACACAGATCCCTGTGGGACACCACTTGTCACATCTTGCCAATTAGAGTACCTGCCCATTATACTCTGTCTCTTGCCACTCAACCAATTTTATAACCAGGTCAATAGTTTGCTATCAATTCCATGAGCTCCAACTTTAGCTAACAATCTTTTATGAGGGACTTTATCAAATGCCTTCTGAAAGTGCATATAAATTACATCCATAGACATTTCCCTGTCCACTACCTTAGTTAACTCTTCAAAAATTTCAATCGGCTTTCTCTGATCAGCTGAAAATTTTCAAGGTGTTCAGTCACTCTATCCTTAATTATAAGCTCTAGTAATTTCCCGACAACAGACGTTAGGCTAACTGGTCTATAATTCCCCAGTTTCCCTCTCACCTTTCTTAAATAGCAGAGTGATACGTGCAATTTACCAATCTAAAGGAACGGCTCCCGATTCGAGAAAATTTATGTCTTCATTCACTTTCTGTCCAAATTCCAATGTTCACTTTTATTATGGAAACTGGATAGGTAAACTTGTGCTGTAATTACAACTTATTGCCAGTGATGGCATTGTGGCATCTCAGTTTGGCATCTTCAGCTCCTCAGTCTGTATTGTAGCTGAACTCCTTTGCTCCAACTAACTCAACCTCTCCGCATCCTAAACTGCCACATGTCTTGCTATTCAATAATAATAATATAAAATTAAAGTATTATATAAAAATAAGGTCAGAATTTATAGCTTTGAAAAGGGGACTAAATTATGTCTGTGCACCCTGGTCCAATTATCTCCCACCCTCTAATTTCACTTCATCTAAACATTACACTTGGCATTGACCCCACCCACTCCCACTCCGCTCCCTATGTGCAATGCCACGGAAGCTCAATTGGTACTATATAAAAGTTAATTGAAACCTTTTTGACTAACAGAAAATTCATTCGTTTAGCAAAAATATAAAAACAAAACCAATGTAAAATGCAGCCGCTAGGTAAAACAAGCCTGTAAAAATAGATGCATATAGAAAGCAAGAAAGACTTTCATTTATATAGCGCCTTTCACAACCTCAGGATGTCCCAACCAAGAACTTTTGAAGTGTAGTCACTTTTGCAATGTAGGAAACGCAGCATCTAATTCGCGCACAGCAAGCTCCCACAAACAGCAATGTGATAATGACAAGATAATCTGTTTAATTAAGGGATAAATATTGGCCAGGACACCGGGGAGAATGCTCCTGCATTTCTTCAAAATGGTGCCATGGTTACATTCACCTGAAAGAGCAGACGGAGCTACAGTTTAACGTCTCGTTAAAAATGTCCAGTACACTAGAATTGGGAAATCCTAAAACTTGTATTGCTCAAAACCTTAAAATAACTATACCACACTAAAAATGTGCAGGATAGGAACGTTGTTTGTTTAAACTGCATCATCACTGGGTCTGAAGAGGCCAAGTGCATTCAGACTGTCACAGAAACAGCCAGTCAGAGTGGAAGTCCACACGGTCTACTGAGGTTTGAAATACAGACTGACAGGTGGAGATGGGCAGTGTTCTTCCCAGGATATTGCCACAATACCTCATCTCACAGGTGTTTTTATTTATATAACATGATAATTATGCTAAGTTTTAGAATACAAATATTATGCATCATACTGGTGTGAACAACACATAATTTGTCCTATTTTACATTTCATGAAGAGTCACAACTAGAGCATTAATCTTTTTACCTTTCAAATGCTAATTGATCTTACGTGCATTTTCAATATTTTTTCTTTGTACATTATTTGTTGCACTGGTTTACTACAGAACTTTACATGAGTAGCAATGACTAGCAAAACATCAGAATCAATACTTTGCAATAAATGGTGACTATTTTCCTTGTTTGATTTTTATTAAATATTCGGTGTTTCTGGAAACTTGAACTGAAGCCATTTAATTTCCTTACCAGCAAGTATTATCATCAATATCTAAAAAAGCTTGAAGTCTACTTCAGTTAAAACATAGCTTTAATCTTTTTTTTTGCTTTGAATAGATGGTTCATCTGTGCTAAATACTTGGGTCTTTTTTAATAGCAGCCCCAGATCAATTTCTAAGTAGGCTTAAGGTTAATGCAAAGCATTTAGAAAGAACACTACTGTAATCCAGAAAATGCTTTGATCAATTCTATCACATAACTGGAAATTTCTCGCGATTTTGATATCTAATTAAAACTTCAATCCAGCTCTACAGCTGATTGTGCTCTCTCCAAACAGTAGTCAGAATAATTACTTCCTTATTATTCTCCCTTAACTTATCATATTAATATAAAATTAACATTGCTCTATACAAAATTTTAAGCAATTTAAGCCATCCAATTACAGATAAAAAAAATTCACCTGAATTCTGTTTCAATGTAACAATACACACCATTGCATACAAGAAAGGCTTGCATTTATATAGCGCTTTTCATTACCTCAGGACGTCCCTAAGTGCTTTACAGGCAATGAAGTACTTTTGAACTGTTTGGGGTAATTTTGCAGGGGGTCAGCGGGCACAATCAGTGGCGGGTCAGGTGGGAAAAAAATGTCGACAGCGGGTCAGGACCCCATCGCCATGCGCCTTTCCCAAATATCAGGTCTGTCAGCGTCGAGCAGATCCAACATACAGCGGCGGGGGAGGCGATTCAGGTAATTATGACCTTGTTAACAGAGCATTAAGAACTATTTTCATCTCACCTTCAGAGTTAACCAGGTCGCCCATGGAGTCCACGCTGCTCGGGGATCACGTCCGGTAAGCAGGGCGGGAGTTGAATGGCCATGGAATCATCTCATTACTGGACAGCTGCAAATGTGCTATAAAAGCTCTCAGCTGTTCACTTTTCAAGCTCAGAAGCTATTGCTTACTGCATTTAGAAGACAGATTGAGCTTTATGCATGTTGCAAGTATTTGGAGTAAACTCTCTATCAAGTGTCACCTCATTGGAACAACCTCTCTCACCACTGACAGATTGCTTCTGTCATCTCAAGTTCACCTGCCATCTATTCCATCAGCATCGGTGCCCTTGAAACTATCTCACCTTGGTCCTCGGAATCCCACCATGATCAGCCCCAACATCTGCAACACCAACAACACCATCAACCTTCTCTGCAATCAACTGATGCTGCACAGGACGCAGGGCATCCGCACACGACCACATTGCTGCCCGAGACGCCAGGAAGGCCTCACCATGGCCAGATTTACTTCACTTGATGCTGTACATCCTGGCTGCCACATGACGTGCCAGGTTGGAACTACCCCACACCAACACCATAAAGCATCCCTACAATGCCCAAGCCATTCCTTTCATATTCATCACCATTGCAGGGGGTACCGCTGTGCCTCACCATTTATTGCAATTCACTAAGCCACTTCCAAAGATGCACACAGATCTGTCCCAAGAACGCAAAGTATTCAAAATAAAGGTTTAAATGTTTGACACCACATTAATAGAAACTTTACATGAACATTGCAGAAAACAGCCAAGTGCCTACTCTTGTGTGTTGTTAGTTGGTATGATTGGACTAGGATGAGGACGAGTATGGGGGGGCTTAGTGAGATGGGGAAGTGATAATGGAGAGAGGGAAAGATGGGTGGAGGTGCAAAGTAAGTTGGTGCGAGGAAGGATGTGAAGAAGTAGGATAAGGATGGGGAAGTGATTGAGTGGCACAGCAGGATGTGGTTAAGTGTGACTTTACAGTAACGTTTTCTGATCTACTGAGATCATTGAAAGGTTTGCGCCACTACAGCCTGGTCCTCCTGACGACATCTCTGCTTGTGCTCTCGTGCAATTTGCAACCAGGCTGCGTTGGTCTCCTGGGGCGGTCCCTTCTGCAAATTAGAAGGGAAGAGAACCTCCCTGCGTGCTGTGACTCCCTTCATAAGCATATGGAGCGAGTTATGGGAGAGCCTGGGTGCAGCTGTGCACCTCTGTGCAATGCTTGTAGCACCTCAATGCTGTTGAACACTGACAGCACAAATATCAAAATATCAAACCCGTTTCCTTCAAATTGGCTGGAAAATGCACTGGGGGGCCTTAACAAGTCCCATCAGGGAAAAATCATTTTGGACAGTGGGCTAGAGCCAGCAGTGAAACCAGACTTGCCACCGATGTCACCCGCCACGGACCCGCCAAGGTTGATAAAATCCAGCCCATTGTCACTGTTCTTTTTAAATAGATTCAAAGTAGTTCTAGTGAGCAGGTTTACTGTTTTGGATAAAGAATCAATAGCCAAAGTTTGAAATCTACAAAAAAAGTTGGTTGTTGTACTGCAAGTTGTTCAATGATTTGCTAAATTAATCTGCACATCTAAATTATCTACATAAACTAGATTTATGTTATTCAATTGCATAGTAACATATTATGAATGGAATGTTTTCCAATGGATACATTTTGAATGGCATGCAAAATTACATAAATTTAGAAATTTATTTCATTTCGCCTGGAATAATCAATTTATTAACTAAGATAACAAGATGTTTGTAATTAATATATATTATTCCTAATTGTAGATTGAAATGAATCCTTATTTATTATTTTATCAATTAATCAATCCCTGAATGGTCTGAATGGACTTGGAAACATGATGACTCCTGGCACTGTGTGATACCAGTCAGGTGGTTTACAGAAAACATTTTGTCAATCTAACTGATGATCAATAAAGTGTGCGTGTGGTCAGCCTTCTTGATGCTCCTTTTTATGTAATCAAAGGCTAACACATATTATATGGTTCATCAGTGCTTCCACGGATAGCAAATGTAGTAGAATGATTGCTTGGCCAATGCTGCAGGTAATGGGGGCAAGATTTCAACTCGAGTGGGTTTCTGTCTGGAAACTGTTCCGACGAGTTGATTTTCAGCTGGCAGAAGCAGCAGGGGTCCTTGGCGATTTTAACCACCAGGCCGCCAGTATACTTCACACCTGGAGCAGGTGTAAAGACGGTGGCAATTGTCTGCCGGGAGGTGAAGATCGGGCATACCTTGACCAGCTGCTGGTTTCCAGGCAAGATCCGGGGAGGGGTTTTGGGAACACCACAAGATTTTAGACTGACTAGAACAGCACCTTCTGTCTTCAGACTAGCCGCACACCTGTCTATGACTAGCCACAGCAGCTTCCCCTCTCAGACCCCAGTTAACACTGCATTGGGGTCCTATTGAAATAATAGGACCTTGATTTGCATAAATTTGAGGCTTTTCGCCTGCTGTAGATAGTTGGTCGCCTTATCCGCCTGCAAAGGCCCACAGGTTAACACTGCAGTCGAGATCTGAATGAAGAAGTAACCTGCTCGATTTCAACAGCCCACTTTAGCTAGTTGGGAAGAGCTAAAATTGATCCCAAGGGTTTACATAAGTTCATTGAGGAGTGTGATATATTGTAATTGATGCTGAATAGGTAGTGTTGATGTCATATATTGAAGCCCATCGTCATTCTCCTCACACTTGCTCCAGGTAGATATTTCCAGATTTTCACCAATAATTAGGTTCCAATCACAGTCCAAGTTTTGGGACCATACGACAATGTGCTAATATGGCAGTATGAAAGGTTTAATGCTTCATCTGTAGGCTAACTTATACCACAGTTGAAGGCTGGCCATGATGGATGTGGTAAGTCCAATTAATTGATTCACTTGCACTGTAATAGCATTGTAGGAGTGGATGTTGCTACCAAGGCAGATGGAATGGTCAACGTAATTAATGTTATTTCTGACCTTTAGAGAAGCAGCTGATGGAAGCTGTCAATAGAACCCATTCCTTGCATCTTTTGCCAGTTGATTCTCATTCTAAATTTGGTAGTTCCTTTGGCTAGATGGCTGTGATCAAATAACAGCATAGCACAAATCAGTGATAAAGGTGTCCAACTAGCCATCATTTCTGTCATATTTCACTCCATTACTGCATTGAACAGTCTGGGACCATAACATCTCCTTGACAAATATCAAACTTATGGAATATAGTTGAGTTGCAGCGGAATATAGTTAGTAAAATCACTTGACAAACAACTGAAGTGTTTGTAGATGCTTCATTGGCAAAATCAACAAGTACATGGGTATGTTAGCATAGTGGTTATGTTACTGGACTAGTAATCCAGAGGCCTGGATGAATCCAGAGATATAAGTTCAAATCCTATTATGGTAGCTGGGGGAATTTAAATTAAATTAATCTGGAATTAAAAAGCCAATATCAGTAATGCTGACCATGAAACTACCGGATTGTTGGAAAAACCTGTCTAGTTTACTAATGTTCTTTAGGGAAGGAAATCTGGTCTGGCCTAAATGTGACTCTAGACCCACAGCAGTGGCTGACTGCCCTCTGAAATGGTCTAGCAGCCAACAAAGTCAGCACTGTCGGAGTACCTTCGCCCATGCAGTTTGCAAGTGGTTCAACGTGGCGGCTCAACATCATCTTTTCGAGGACTATTAGGGATGGGCAATAAATGCCAGCCTTGCCCACACCCCATGAACAAATAATTTTTTTTTAAATCAAGTCATAAAGCCTGAGAGGTGACAAAATCAAAGTTCAGTACGGCAGCTTAAAATTGTCCACTGAAGTAATTTTTCTGTTCGTAAGTTGATTATAAAAATCAGGTGAATCGTTGAGCAGCACAATACAAAGTAAAGTTATATTGGCACTGTGGGAACTAAAGATACAGGATATTTCTGTTGGTCATGACCTGATATGAAGACATTGCCAGGAACGGAGTAAGACTGCACAATAGATGGAGCAATTGAAGTAGTCTCCCTTCGGCTTTCAAAAAATAATAATTGTTATTTGTTGTCAATCAGGTGGAATTTATTCTGCCCTCCACAGTGCACTGTATTAATGTAACTAATCCACTATTTGCTTATTACTGAGTTTGAACATATCTGGGTAGTACGGCAACAGCTGGAACTTTTGCTACCTTCAGCCAATGAATCATTTGCATAACTTTGGTCCAATATTGTCTGGCTTAATTGAACAATTGCAAAACAACTAGGATGGTCACACAGTACAACAGAAGGTCTGTGGATTCCACATTAAGCAAATGGTCAAAGTGTTCCAGCCAATTTCCTGTCTGGTTGTTATTATTTTTTTTAATCAAAGGACTGGTTGACGTTAGTTGCCCTATATTTAAATTGCCTCTTCGAACAATGTCTTTTATGCTTGAAGGCTTGTTCCAGAGCAAATGCAGGAATTTATTATCTGACATATTTAATGGTTCTAATTTAAACGTCCTTTGCATTAGACATTTTTTGACTGATGTAAAACATGGTTATTTCCCAAAATAACTTTGTCTATGTCATTGTTGTATCAAAATGCCAACAAACAATTTAGAGGCAACACTATTCAAAAATTATGATGGTTTTTGATAGAGTAAATAAGGAGAAACTGTTTCAACTAGCAGGACGGTCAGTAACCAGACAACACAGATTTAAAGAGTAATTGGCAAAAGAAACAGAGGGGAGATGAGAAGAACTTTTTTTATTCTGCGAATTATGATGATCTGAAATACACTTCTTGAAAGGGTGGTGGAATATTAAATTTCAATATTAAATTTCAAAATGGAATTGGATATAAACTTGAAAATGTAAAATTCCAGGGCCGAGGGGAAATAGCAGGGGAGTGGAAAGCTCTTGCAAAGGTTCGCCACAGGTACAATGGGCCGAATGGCCGCCTTCTGTGCTGTGCTATCAACACAAATTTTTTATTTTATAAACAATTCAATCTAGGTTGATGCAAAAGACTCCACATGCAAATAATGCTTTGATTTTTAAAAAATGTAATAAGTCATAATGCACATATCTGAAATAATAGGCCCATTATTTCAGATATGTGCATTATGACTTATTGTTAAATTAAAAAAATCAAAGCATTATTTATTCCTCAATCATCATAACAAAAACTGATTATCTGGTCATTGCTGTTTGTGAGAGCTTGCTGTGTGCAAATTGGCTGCCGCGTTTCCCACATTACAACAGTGACCACACTCCAAAAATACTTCATTGGCTGTAAAGCGCTTTGAGACATCCAGTGGTCATGAATGGCACTACAGGTATATAAGTTCAAGACTTTCTTTCTTGTTTTAATGGGCTCATGGGTCGGACCCCTGCTAGAACGGCGCACATCGGAGAGGCCTGCCTAATTTGTGATACAGAAAAAGCGGCGAATACTTACCTTGTGATTCTCCGATAAATGTCGGGCCGTTTCCAGCTCGACGCGGCGCAGCAGGAGCTGCTGGGGGTGGGGCAAAGGCGTTGCAAGCAAGAATTGCCGGCGGGGGGGGGGGGGGCGGGGGGTGTGGGTGCGGGGGGTAGGGCCCAGCATCATTTTTAGTGCCAGCAGCATTGCGCATGCGCGTTGAAGTGTGCACGCAAGCACAGTGGCACAAAAACATTGGCAATCGGCCATCTTTAAAGGTACATGCAGAAGAGTGATTTTTGGTTTTGTGGAGCTGTGCAATGCCTTCTGACTGATTTTTTGTGCCTGAAGGAGTGCTTTTAGTAGTACTGTGGAAGAAATCACCTGCTGGAATCAGTGAGTGCTGTTTGTTGCTGCTAAACTTCCAGAACAAGTGCTGCACAGGTGCATGCAAAATAAGGACTGTTTGTTTTGAAAAATCAGAGTGTTTATTCAATACAGCAATGGAACAATGTCCAACAAGAATAAAGAATTTCTTGCATGAGGAAGTGGAGACATTAGTTAATGTCATTGAGCAGAGATGGTAGGAGCTGGATACCAGCAATGGAGGTCACACAAAAGTGCCACCCAAAGAAATGAAGAAACGCTGGAACCAAGTTGCAGAAGATTACTGCGCAGTGGTGCATACCAGGAGATCTGGAAGCCAGTGTAAAAAGAAATGGCACAACCTTGGTCAAGTAGTTAGTGTAAGTAATATTTTCCATTTTTCAATGGAATCTAAATTGTGAATGTGACTATCTGTATATGTCCCATCCTGCAGAAAGACGCATTCTGTAAAAAGTTATATTTTAATCTTTGCAGAAGAAATTGACCCACAACAAAAGGGAAAGAATGCAAACAGGAGGAGGCGTGACAAATTTGCATCCACTGAAACCCTTGGAACAGAGAGTCGCTGCTTTGATGAGTCGTACCTGTAGAAAAGCAATCTGTGCTGCACAAGCTGGGCCCACACGTGAGGGAGAGGGTATGTCCTGAAAATGCATCATGGCCCTTCAAATCAACCTGCTGCCTGGCCTGCTATGTGTGAGAGTACTCATGCCACCCATCCTGCCCCCTCCTGTGCTGCTAACCATTTGACTGTTCTGATATATTTTGCAGATGATGATGCCAATCCTGAACATACAGAAGAAGAACCAGAAGATCTCGATGCGGACAATCCAGACCAAGGGTGGCTACAGGCGTTGCCTGAAATGTCTTCAGGGGAGACCTTAGAACTTAATATTTATGAGCCCACATCAACGGACATCAGTGTTTCAAACCCTTGCATAGGTTCTGGTCCCACATTCTATGGTTTCACAGATTCCGACGGTGCGGATCCCAGTGGTGCTGGTGGTATAATGCAGCAGTTTACACCCACTGCCCCACCGTCCGAGCCTGCGCCTCCCACTTCCATGGGTTCTGGTCCGACATTCTATGGTTTCACAGATTCCGACGTTGCGGGTCCCAGTGGTGCTGGTGATATAATGCAGCAGTTTACACCCAGTGCCCCACCGTCCCAGCCTGCACCTCCCACTGGAGTGGTGCCACATACAAGACCCAGGGCCCCACCATCCCAGCCCGCAGTTCCCACTGTAGTGGTGCTGGCAGCAACACCCAGGGCCCCACCGTCCCAGCCTGCACCTCCCACTGGAGTGGTGCCGCGAGGCAGACCCAGGCAGAGGAGAAGGAGATTCGAAACACGCTCTCCTGAGATGCAGCGTGCAACAGATGTGGCTCAGGTTGTGGCATTGGGTGTGGAGAGCAATGACCTTACCCGATCACTCATGGGCAGCGTCAGTGCAGTGGGTGAAGAGGTAACGGTACTGACGGGAGAAATAGCAGTAATGACACGGAAAATGAGGGAGGGAATATCAGAGGGAGCGCAAATGACGGCACAGGCCATCAGGGAGGGCCTGGGTGAGGTAGCTGCTGCAATAAGGGCACACAGCCCGGCCAATCAAATGACACCCCCATAAAGAAGTGAACATTTGCCGAGATGTGGATGAGAGATGGTTGCAGCCTTTCTTTGCTGCTTTTGTTCTTGTTCTTGATGTAACTGTAGTAACTTTTTCACATTGAAATTGTTTTGTAACTTTTGTAACTTTACAACTTATAAGTGATATTAGGATTTAAGTGATCTTAGAGTGTAAATGCTCTCACATTTTGTAAGTTATTTAATTTTGCACCTAAAAAGTGATCTTGAAGTTTCAGTGATCTTAAGTGTAAGATTTTTCACACTGAAATTGTTTCGTAACTTTTGTAACTTTACAAGTTTAAAAGTGATCTTAAAGTTTTTAAGTGATCTGAAAGAGTCATATTAAAGTAAAGTTTGGTACAAGAAATACTTTATTACACTAATGTGAACTTTTCAATAATATTTTTACATTAAAACTGAATCATGTTCCATTAACACAACACAATATAGGAATAACTCCAAAAAATAAACATGTCCATGTGCAACAGTTGTCGCTGAGCCCTTAGGCATCAGTAATTGAAGCGTTCACGGATGAGTTGCTGGCACAGGGCTCAAGCAATCGTTAAAGGAGCACGATGGACTGCCCTCCTCTGACCTCGTGCTCCGGCATCAGGCACTTGCATGCTTTCCTGATCATCGTCATCATCCTCATCCTGCTCTTCCAAATTACTATCATCAGGCACTCTCCCCTCATGTGGGTCTTCTGGTTCCACTACCAGCTCCTGCTGCCTCATGATGGCTAAGTTATGCAGCATGCAGCATACAACAGTGAACTGACCGACAATCTCCGGGGAGTATTGCAAGTGACCTCTGGAATGGTCCAGGCATCGGAAATGCTGTTTCAAGATGCCAATGGTCCTCTCTATGATGCTGCGCGTCGCAATGTGCAACATGTTGTATTGATGGTCAGCTTTTGTCCGTGTTACACATAGGGGCGTCATGAGCCAGGTGGCGAGGCCATATACTTTGTCTACCAGTAGCCAGCTCTGCCCTTCTGGCTGCTGCTGAAACATGTCAGATATAACGCTGTCGCGTAGGATGAACGCATCATGGGTGCTGCCAGGGTATCTTGCATCGACTGACATGATGCGTTGCTTGTCGTCACACACGAGCTGCACATTAATGGAGTGGAAACCCTTTCTATTCCTGTACTGCTCGGCATCCTCCACAGGTGCTCACAAGGCGATGTGGGTACAATCAATGCAGCCCTGTACCTTTGGGAAGCCAGCAATCCTGGAGAAACCCACAGCCCTGTCATGTATTGCTTGGCCGGTCATTGAGAACTTGATGAAGTCATTCCTCCGCGCATACAGTGCAGCCGTGACCTGGTAAATGCAGGCATGTATTGCACATTGAGAGATGGCGCAATCATCTCCAGTTGTAGCTTGAAACGATCCCAAGGCATAGAAGGAAAGTGCAGCTGTAACCTACACTTCAACAGACAAGGTAGTCGGCGTTCTGCTTCTCTGCTGTAAATCTGCTCTCAGCATATCTCAGATCTCAACGACAACTTCTCTGCGGAAACGCAGCCTTTTGACACAATCAGCCTCGCTCATGTCCAGGTATGAACGCCTGGCTCGATATTGCCAACGTGGGTAAGGCCTCCTGCCCATCAGCCTACGGGCTATGGCGTTCCTGGTGCGGTGAGCTCTAATCAATTCTCTCCTATGCTGCGAATTGATGGAGAACCATTGCATAATCCGTGGTGTTGGTAATGCAGCACCCATACTTGAAGTAAAAATTAAACTTTCAAACGTGCTCTCCCTCCTGGTGTTTTTCAGGCCTCTCCTATCCCCTGGCCAAACGGCTGAAATATCGCAGCTCGCTTTGCTGCGGGCTGGGCTCTGCTGATGTTGTTCTCCCTTCCGGTCGGTGCTTTGCACGCCGACCTTATCCCCTGGCCAAACGGCCGAAATATCGCAGCTCGGTGCCTGCTGCCACTGCTTCGGAGAGGTATAGGAAAACGTAATTTATTTTTTAATTGATTTATTTATCATTTATTATTCATGATGGCTCTTTATTGGTAAAAATGAAATGTTTAATGCTTGTAAAATCCCCTAACTTCCCTTCCCTCCCCCCCACCCCCCATCTCTCGCTCCCTGCGCCTAATTCTTAAAATGTAGGCAAGGTTTTTCTGAGCATACAAAAATCTACACTTACTCCATTCTAAGTTAGTTTGGAGTAAGTTTTCGCTGCCTAAACTTGCAAAACAGACGTAAGTGGCTGGTAATGCCCCCCCTTTTGAAAAAAAGTTCTAAAACGAAATTATTCTAACTAAATCGAATTGGAGCAAACTAAATGCCAAGAATTGCAATTTCTAAGATACTCCATACTAAACTAGTTGCTCCAAAAAAAAGGAGCAACTCGAGCCAAAACTTGAGCCCAATATGTATGTCATTCCTGTCTCATTCTCTATTGCTTGTTTTATGATGTTTATGTCTTGCTTGTCTTATGGGCTTGAGGGAAAAGACTGCATTATGATCACTGCCTACCTGTCACTTCCTGGAAGAGTTCCTTTGTTAACTACCTATAACCATCATAAATATACATACAAAGGAGACATTTACTTTACTATAATTGGCAAATAGTAAAATATTTCCTCCTTTGCACTTTTGCAGTCATCTTTTTCTCCTATTTGTTGCCAATTTGATAATTTCCTTCCTCCTAATCATGTCCACTCTGGGCCACTCACTCTCCCCATCGTATTTGTTTCACTTTTTTTTGATGACTTTTCCACTTATTTTCTAATAACTTACCACATGAAAAAGGACTGCACAATAATCGAGACACTATATGGAGAACATCAGCACTGCCCAATCCCATCTACAAGCAGATCCCAGATTTTACGGAAATGTCTGAACTTTTTAAGCATTATATAGGGCTAGACTTTACATTTCCTACCGTTATCACCCGTATCTCGGCGGTAATTGGGCGATATGAACTTATCGAGTTTTCAATACCGCCCGATTACCGCTGAGATCAAAAGCCACTAGCAGTATACATCCCTCGTGTAAGGCCGGTTTCTGTTGCAAAGGCCGTACTGTGCATGCGTGTTTCCCCATCCCGTGTTTCGGGGGTCAGGGGTCAGCCCATGCATGCGCAGTTGAGGAAGGGAGGGGTAGAGAGAGAGAGAGGAAGAGGAGAAATTGCTTACAAACAGCCTGTTTAGAGATCCTTTGAGAATTTAAATATCATATCATATTATAGCTCGTGTGCTAATTATATTGCATGCTATAATATTAAAAACATATCCTTATATTATTAGAAATAATTAATACTACTATTTTTAAAAATCATTATGTAAGATCAGTTGATGGCCGAGGTCGAGACCGAGGCAAAGGTAGGAGAGAGGAAGTGGGTGAAGAGGTTCACAGTGGACGCCCAAGATGCCTTGGTCCACGAAGTGAAAACATAGTGGGACCAATTGACCCGAGGTGGTCGTGGAAAAGCCAGCCACCCCATTTATCAGAGAATATGGGCAGAGATTGCCGAGGTGGTGTCCTTGGTTACTCAGGTCCGTCGGGGGCCGGTCCAGTGCCGCAAGCGCTGGAACGGCCTTGTTTCTGCCGCGAGAGTAAGTAATAACTTTAATCATGCACTGACTCATTACTTAAAATGTAAAACTGCCATATTGTGATTTTGTAATGCTTGGTAAACTTGGTGTTACACATTATTATAACCGATGATATTAATTACAGGAAAACAATATATGTGTTCATCATGAATCACTTGCATGCCAACGGTGCATTAATGGAACAGTGTTGAAAGGCATTGGCGGTGGGTACTAGTACCTGAGCAATTATCCTATACCATGCTATTGTCATCTTTTCAGAAAAAAAATTGCTTTCAACAGAGGCGAGCGTGGGCACACGGGAGGAGGTCCTGCAGAGCTGGAAGAGCTCATGGACCTGGAGGAGCGAACCACAGCCCTCACAGGGACGCATGATCGCTCGGCCGCCCGTGGGCGTGCAGATCAGGTGTTGGCGTCACGTAAGTCACGCATAATCCCTAGGCTGTGCATAGTCATGTGAACATAATGTATAAATGATGCCAGGTGATGTAATGTAATGCTGGAGCCATCATGAAATATTATTATAATGCCATGCAGTCTCTGTAAATTCTGTTCGTGTTCATTGTATGTAGCGTCTCTCGGTGATATATAATATAGTAATGTTGCTCCTCTTCATATGTCTGCGCAATGCAAGTGTTAAAATGTCACCCTGACCCTCCCTCCCTCACCCTTCTGCTTACTTCTCCTGTTATGTTTTCTAACTGACCAGGAGATCGTACTTATTAGCAGAGACGACACCAAAGAGCAGGAGGAGGATGATGATGAAGAAAACATCCGGCTGTCCGATCCATCCCAGGATGCACCGCTGGAAGTGAAAGTAGAAAGGCGGGGGGGGGGGGGGGGGGGCAGCAACTGAAGAGTCCTTCATTCCTGCAACCACCTCTTCCTCAGCCGAATCCATATTTCATGGATTTGGCTCCGAGGAAGTGGCGGGACTAAGCGGTGTGCAGCAGAGCGCACCGAGTGGTACAGCCCCCGTGCCAAATCCGCAGAGGCCGATTCAGCAGGGGAGACGTGCTCGAACACAGGCAGACGCTGACCTGGACATGGTTGTGCGGTCTAGGGCGAGCGCGACATAGGTCGAGAACTCCTCCAGACAATAGGTGGACTAGCCGGAAACATCGCAGTGCAATCCGCGCGCCAATCAGAGGACACGGTGGCGCTGATTGAGGTGATGTGGCAAATCGCTGATTCCGTGGATGCCATGCAGCAGCCGCTGGAATCGGTGTATGACACTGAACCACAAAGTGTCGTACCACCACTGCCGACAGCACATGGGAGTCAGGAGCATGGCAATACTTCTGACTCCAAAGATGGGTTGTAAGACCCTTCCTCTTCTCCAGATTCCCCACACATGCTGCCACCATCATCCCCCCTACAGCAGCAGTAGCACTCGAGGCGCCCTGCTGCACAATGCACTGGTCGCAACTCGGGCAGGGGTGATGCCAAAAAACATTTGGGGGGGAGGTGGGTACAAAGAGGCGGTGGTTGCAGGTAGACTTGTTGGCAGGTTGGCGAGGGGGTGGAGGGGTTGTTTATTCAAAATATTTTAATGAAAAATTGTTTTAATGTTTTGTTTACTGTTTGCGGGGGGCATTGTGGGTGTTTTTAATGAAAAATTCTTTACTGTTTGGGGTATTGTGGGTTTAATGTTTAAAATTTAATGTTTAATTTTTTCAATCTTGTAAAATTAAAAAAAAAATTGTTTCAAATTTACTTTAAAAAGATAATTTATTAATTTATTTGACAAAAAACCTTTTCCAAAATTTATAAAATGTTATTGAACTTAACAATTATTGTGCAGTGTCTCACTCATTTTTACAAAATGAGGGGTTAACAATCAATACATGGATTGCAAACAATGGCCATTTTAAGGTTTAAACTTAACTCTTAACCATTCAAGCAAAGTGTTCATTTATGAGCTGCTGACGTAACAGTTTTGCAGCAGCGTAATTACCACGGAGCTTCTCCTGCGGTGTAGGGGTGGGTGGTGTCCTGGGTTCATGGCCAGACTCCTCCTCGTCCTCCCCTTCCACTTCTTCCTCTGCCTCATCCACTCTGTCTTGAGATGGTCCTGCAGTCCCCTATGGCATTTCCTGTCCCCTTCTAATTGCCAAGTTGTGCAAAATGCAACACATCACAATGAACTCCGCGGCCTGCTCAGGGTGGTACTGTAGGCTGCCTGCAGACTGGTCCAGGCATCTGAAGCGCTGCTTCAGCACTCCAATTGTCTTTTCGATGATATTGCGTATGGCTATGTGGCTCTTATTGTATCGATGCTTGGCATCTGTCTGGGGCTTATGGAAGGGGGTCAAGAGCCAGGTGGCGAGGCCGTATCCTTTGTCACCAAGAATCCAGCATTGACTTTGATGACAAAGGATATGGCCTCGCCACCTGGCTCTTGACCCCCTTCCATAAGCCCCAGAAAGCTGCCACACATCGAAACAATAACAGCCACATAGCCACATAGCCACATGCTGACTCTTAGAGGTCGGAGACAGTGCTCTCACGCAAGATGTGTGCATCATGAATGCTTCCTGGAAAATTGGTTTTACTGCCATGATTATTTGCTTGTGGTCGACAACGAGCTGCACGTTCAGGGAGTGGAATCCCTTTTGGTTCCGAAACTCCTCTGCATCCTCTAAAGGTGCTCGCAGGGCGATGTGCATGTAGTCTATTGCACCCTGGACCTTAGGGAAGTTTGCTATTCTCAAGAAACCCAAAGCCCTCTCACTCTATGCCTCCCTGGTCATTGGGAAGTTTATAAAGTCAAACCTTTGTGCGTAAAGCGCTTCTGTCACCTGCCGAATGCAGCAACGTGTGGCGTGATGAGAGATACAGCAAATGTAGCCAGCTGATGTTTGAAATGAGCTCGATGCACAGAAGGAAAGTGCCGCAGTCACGTTAACCTCAACAGGCAGTGCAGTTCTGATGGTGCTGGTAGGCTGCAGGTCGCCCTTAATTAGCTGGCATATCTCTTTGATTAGGCACATAATGCTCTTCAATAAACCTTCTTCCAGCTGTATTATGCAGTATTGGCTGAGAAATTGCAGGCCCCATTCCTTTAAAAGTCCTCTAAACTGTCAAAAATTATTCCATTTTACTTGAACAACTAAAAAATTCAACCAGATACCCTCAGATTACAAGCATTGATTTGAAACACCCTTAAAATACACTCAAGAATGATTTTACGCTATCTACAAGTAGAAGCAGCCTTTTCTTCAAATACATCCGTTTTAAAACATGCTGTCCATACCGCTGGGTTAAAGTCAGGTAAGTGCAGCCTTTTCAGGGCGGTAGAAAATGCCAGCGGTAACTTGGGCGGCGCACATTGAAGTGCATGGAAAATCACCTGCAGCTGATAGGCGGGTGGTTTCGTTTACAGCCGACGGTATTAGGCAGCCGAAATTACCACCGGCGGTATATGGGCGGTAAATGGGCGCACGTTTCCTCTAAAAATGAATAATGGGCGGTATTGGTCTAAAAAATTGAAAATGGGTGGTAAATGAGCGGAATGTTACCGAAAGTCTCGCCCTATAAGTTTTAAAAATTTTAATGGAGAATCTGGATTGGTATGTCAGGGTTGGGAACAATAACTCAAAGTAAATGTAAAAAAGGAAAAAAACAAAAAGGAGAAAAAGGCATTTAAGCAGAAGAGCAGCAAAGGAAAACAGGAACGCTGGAGGTTTGGAAGAAAAAGCAAAGACAAATAGTAAAAACGTAACCAGGGAGATTGAAGAGGAACTAAGAGAGCAGAAGGAGAACTGTAAATGCTTTGGTATTGATAGGTCCTTACTATACAGTATAAATGCACACAAGTGATGAAGGTGGGTGGAGCTTCCCCTTTTATACCAAGTTAGGAGTGTCTCCCACCTAGTGGTCAGTGTTCTCACGGTGTACAACTTAGGTCAGTTTATACATGGGTTACAATGCTGGTTGAATACATGACATCACCTCCCCCCCCAAAGTCTTATTGGGATCACAGGTTGAGTCTCTCTGGTGGTTTACGCTCCCTTGTAGAGTGCCTGAGTTGGGGCTCCGGTTGTTGGGCGCTGGCCTGAGTGTCTGCTGTTTGCGGTGCCTCAGGCCTGTCCGGACTGCCCACAGTGACTAGGCTCCCCTCCCTTTGGTTCCGGTGTTCGGTCACCTGTGGTGGAGTGAACTCTATATCGTGTTCTTCCTCTGCTTCTTCTATGGGGTTGCTGAACCTCCTTTTTGTTTGATCCACATGTTTGCGGCAGATTTGTCCATTGGTAAGTTTAACTACCAGAATCCTATTTCCCTCTTTGGCAACCACAGTGCCTGCGAGCCATTTGGGCCCTGCAGCGTAGTTGAGGACAAAAACAGGATCATTTACATCAATACATCGTGCCCTCGCATTCCTGTCATGGTAGTCATATTGTGACTGGCGCCTGCTCTCGACAATTTCTTTCATGGTGGGGTGTATAAGGGATAACCGGGTTTTGAGTGTCCTTTTCATTAGTAGCTCTGCGGGTGGAACCCCTGTGAGCGAGTGTGGTCGGGATCTATAGGCCAACAGGAGGCGTGATAAAGTGGGTTTGCAGGGAACCCCCTTGGATTCTGAGCATCCCCTGTTTGATTATCTGCACTGCTCGTTCTGCCTGGCCGTTTGAGGCCGGCTTGAACAGTGCTGTTCTAACATGGTTAATTCCATTGCCTGCCATGAAGTCCTGGAATTCAGTGCTTGTGAAGCACGGGCCATTGTCACTGACCAAGATGTCCGGTAGACCGTGGGCGGCGAACATTGCCCGTAGACTTTCTACCGTGGCAGAGGATGTGCTTGAATTTAAAATGACACACTCGATCCATTTGGAGTAGGCGTATACTACAACCAAAAACATTTTCCCCATGAAAGGACTTGCGTAGCCCACATGGATGCATGACCAAGGCTTGGCGGGCCATGGCCAGGGCCTAAGGGGGGCTTCCCTGGGCGCATTGCCCAGCTGGGCACACGTGTTGCACCTGCTAACACAAAGTTCCAGATCTGCGTCTATCCCTGGCCACCAAACGTGTGACCTGGCAATTGCCTTCATCGTGACAATGCCCGGGTGCCCATTGTGGAGTTCTCTGATGAACACCTCTCTGCCCATCTGGGGCATGACTACGCGGTTTCCCCACAGTAGGCAATCGGCCTGAATCGAGAGTTCATCCTTGCGCCTGTGAAATGGTTTAAATTTCTCAGGGCATGCCCTGTACGTGGCTGCTCAGTCCCCATTCAGGACACATTTCTTGACTAGAGACAATAGCGGGTCTCTATTTGTCCAGACTTTAATCTGACGGGCTGTCACGGGTGAGCCTTCGCTTCCGAAAGCTTCAACAGCCATGACCATCTCAGCAGCATGCTCGGTAGCCCCCTCAGTGGTGGCTAGTGGGAGCCTGCTGAGTGCATCGGCGCAGTTTTCGGTGCCCGGTCTGTGTCGAATTGTGTAGTCATAGGCGGCTAACGTGAGTGCCCACCTCTGTATGCGGGCCGATGCGTTTGCATTTATGGCCTTGTTGTCGGCCAAAAGGGAAGTTAGGGGTTTGTGATCTGTCTCCAGCTCAAATTTCCTGCCAAACAGGTATTGGTGCATTTTCTTTACCGCAAATACAAATGCGAGCGCCTCCTTTTCTACCTCCTTTTCTACCCGTAGCCCCTTTCTGCCTGGGACAGACTTCTGGAGGCATAAGCTACCGGCTGTAACTGACCCTTGGCATTGACATGCTGCAACACACACCCGACACCATAGGACGACACATCGCACGTTAACACAAGTTTCTTACATGGGTCATATAGCGTTAACAGATTGTTGGAACATAACAAATTGCGTGCTCTATTAAAAGCCCTTTCCTGGCTGTCCCTCCAGACCCATTCGCGACCTTTGCGTAGGAGCACGTGTAGCGGCTCTAGCAGCGTGCTCAATTTGGAAAGAAAGTTACCAAAATAGTTCAGGAGCCCCAGGAACGAACGCAGCTCCGTCGTGTTACGGGGTCTGGGTGCTCTCTGGATCGCTTCCGTCTTGGACGCAGTCGGGCTGATCCCGTCTGCTGCTACCCTCATCCCCAGGAATTCTACCTCTGGAGCTAGGAAGACGCACTTTGCCTTTTTCAGTCGCAGACCTACCCGGTCCAGTCTGCATAGCACCTCCTCCAGGTTGTGGAGGTGTTCTTCAGTATCGTAACCTGTAATGAGGATGTCGTCCTGAAAAACCACCGTCCCTGGAATCGACTTGAGGAGGCTTTCCATATTTCGTTGGAAGATCGCGGCGGCCGAGCGAATCCCGAACGGACATCTGTTGTACTCAAACAACCCCTTGTGTGTCGTGATGGTGGTCAGCTTCTTCGACTCACTCGCCAGCTCCTGGGTCATGTAAACTGAGGTCAGGTACAATTTTGAAAAAAGTTTGCCACCGGATAGCGTCGCAAAGAGGTCCTCCGCTCTCGGTAGCGGGTACTGGTCTTGGAGTGACACCCGATTGATGGTGGCCTTGTAATCACCACATATCCTGACCGACCCATCCGCCTTGAGCACTGGCACAATCGGGCTCGCCCAGTCACTGAATTCGACTGGCAAGATGATGCCTTCCCTCAGCAGGCGGTCCAATTCACCTTCTATCTTTTCCCGCATCACGTACGGCACCGCTCTGGCCTTGTGGTGTACTGGCCTGGCGTCCGGGTTTATGTGAATCACTACCTTGGCCTCCATGAAAATGCCAATGCCGGGTTGAAATAATGAGTCAAATTTGTCCTGGATCTGTGAGCATGATACTCGCTCCACAGAGGAAATTGCATTGACATTGCTCCATTTCCAGTTCATGACAGCAAGCCAACTCCTCCCCAGTAGTGCGGGACCATCCCCTGGGACAATCCAGAGTGGCAGTCTGTTCTCCGAATCTTTGTGGGTCACGACTACCATGACGCTGCCTAGCACCGGAATGATCTGCTTTGTGTAAGTCCGTAGCTGTGCGTCAATCGGCGATAATTTTGGCCTCCTGGCCTTGGATGCCCACAACTTTTCGAACTGTTTGATACCCATCAGGGACTGGCTGGCACCCGTGTCTAACTGCATTGATACTGGGATGCCATTGAGGAGCACTTTCATCATTATCGGTGGCGTCCTGATGTATGAACTGTATACGTGCTCCACACGAACTCGCTGAACTTCAGCTTCCAGCGATTTCCCCCAGTGTCCATTTCTGCAATTTCTGCAGGTATTTTGCTCATCTCTGCAAACTCCGGCTGAGTGTGTGCCTCCACGCCTCCAGCATGAGTTGCGGTTTGAAACAAAAGGTCCCTTGCCAGTCGATCGTCCCTGACTGCCCCTATTATTGTCCTTGAGTGCACCATTAACAGGTGTTGATGGCCCCATTACTGGCCGCATTGTCCCTTGCAATGGCGTGAATCGCTGTTCAGCTTGCCATTGTCTCTGTCGAACTCCCCCTCTGGGTTCGACTACACGTTGGGGCATGCCCGACTGCCCTTATCTGCCTGGAGAACAGTGTGCTGCTTTAACAATGTTGAATCTCTGTCCCAACCATTCCTTAACACAGTACCTCTCGTCTGTTCTGCTAGTGGCCATGCTCGCGTGGTTTAAATCCCAGTTTCTTGTCGCCATTGATACGTCCTTACTATACAGTATAAACGCACACGAGTGATGAAGGTGGATGGAGCTTCCCCTTTTATACCTGAAGGTCCAGGTTAGGAGTGTCTCCCACCTTGTGGTCAGTGTTCTCATGGTGTACAACTTAGGTCAGTTTATACATGGGTTACAATGCTGTTTGAATACATGACAGGTATAACTGTATCAAAATTGTTTCTGTAAGGCACAAGAGTAAATGCATATCAAGTGAAGTAAAATGTAAAGAACAATCCTTGCACCTGAATGGATAGGCCCAAAGCACACGCAATACTGGGCCTTGGACCTCATTTAAATGAGACTGGCAAACTGCGGCCATCTGCTGGGTGTTTCCAGGCAGTTTGTCGGGAAAGAGGCTTTGAATTTCTCAATTAATTGCTTAAATGATAAGGAAGGCGTTGGAGGGGCTGGCCAGGCAATGGAATGCAATCTGGTGGTGAGAGACGGGAAAAAAGTGGGTGATCGAGATGACGTGAATCAGGCAACTAGGAAGGGGGACAATCGGGACATTGGGACGTGGGTCGAGGACGTGATCAAGTGTCAAGGCCTGATTTTTTTCATTGGACTAGAAATTGCATTGTGTTACACCTATTTACAGGTGTAAAATGGACACCTAAGGGTAGAATGTGGCAGGTGCATGCTCTTTCCGCACCAGAATGTGCCACGCGCCATGATGGTAAAGGTTCCTGCATAGTTGTCTAGGGCGCACACCTGAAACAGGCATTAGGACCTATGCATATGCAAATAGAGGGCCTAACACCTGCCCACCATATTGAAGGCTTAGGAGCCTGTTTACCGCCACAAAAATTAGCAAGACACCATTGAATTACTAGGCCTGATTGTTTCAACAGCATAATTGCTAACAAAATGTTTGAACCCTTTATAGTTGGTATTCACTAAAGAATGAACATACTACAAAAGACAGTCAAGAATATGGAAATAAGCATCAAAAATACTAAAATGAATAGCACCAAAGAAAAAGAGACCAAATTTCAAGAAAACATGTGTATTAATGAAAGAACTGCATCTCTAACAATGCAATACTCCCTCAGTACTGCACTAAATAAAGATATGTACCCTAAGTAGAGCTTAAGCCCCTGACCTTCTAACTCACAGACAGAGTACTAGCCATTAAGACAAGCTGACATTAATAATTACTACGGTCATTGCTGATGTGATCGGTAGCTACAATGATCACCTGTTGCCATCCATTGGATTCCCTTCTCAGGTTAACAGCATGGCTTTTTAAAATTATCTAGGCCTGTCAACTTCTGTACTTCTCGCTTTTGCAATCACATTATTCTATTTGTTTGTTTCCTCAAAACTAGGCAAGGCTTCAATAAAAGTCAAAAAATTTTTCATGGGACCTACAATTACTGATGTGTCGTCAACCATGTTATTATGCAATTCTGTTTACAAAGCTGGAAATATTACATATAGTATCAGGATCACAGTGCCCCTTAACTGTGTTCTGTGACAGATCATCACAAATCTAGGAGAAACCAGGTTTCAGTTTGTTTTAAAACTTAATTTTGCCCATTGATTGAAGAAGCATGATGCGGTCACGTAGGATGCCAACATTTAATTGGTTATTAATTCTCATCAGAATAAGCAGGTGACACTGTTCCATAGAAGATTCACTATAAAGATGAGGCAGCAAGAAGCGGGATATGTTAAAGCATTTACTGGATTATAAATACACCTAAAAATCTTTTTTAAAGGCCTAAATCTTATGCAGTGGATATATCACTTCTGATTTTACCACATGTATGGATATTGGATGAGGGCAGGATCACTGTGATGCATCCAAATAGCTTCACAGTCTGTCTTGTCTATGGTCATACAAAAAATTACCACTTGGCCAGCATATCAGAGTGGACGCCACACGTCATACAATGGAATCCTGCAAAGGGTCAACAGCTTCAGCAGAAGATAAGGGGACAAACCAGAGAAAATTGTTGAGAAACGATAGGAAAAGAGTGTTATAAGAACATAAGAATTAGGAACAGAAGTAGGCCATTCGGCCCCTCGAGTCTACTGTGCCATTCAATGAAATCATGGCTGATCTTCTATCTCAACTCCACTTTCCAGCACTATCCCCATATTCCTTAATATCCAAAAATCTATCGATCCCTGTCTTGAATATACTCAATGACTGAGCCTCCACAGCTCTCTGGGGTATTCCAGAGATTCACCACCCTCTGAGTGAAGAAGTTTCTCCTCATCTCAGTCCTAAATGGCCGATCCCTTGTTCGAAACTCCTCAGCCAGAGGAAACATCCTCTCTGCATCTACCCTGTCAAGCCCTGTAAGAATTTTGTGTTTCAATGAGATCAATGAGATCTTCTAAACTCTAGAGAATATAGGTCTAGTCTACTCAATCTCTCCTCATAGGACAATCCCCCCATCCCAGGAATCAGTCTGGTGAACCTTCGTTGCACTCCCTCAATGGCAAGTATATCCTTCCTTAGGTAAGGAGAACAAAACTGCACACAATACTCCAAGTGCTGTCTCACCAGGGCCCTATATAATTGCAGCAAGACGTCTTTACTCTTATCCTCAAATCTTCTTGTAATAAAGGCCAACCATACTATTTGCTTTCTTAATTGCTTGTTGTACCTGCATGTTAACTTTCAGTAAAGAAAAAAAAGAAAAAAAGAAAAAGACTTGGATTTACATAGCGCCTTTCATGACCACCGGATGTCTCAAAGCGCTTTACAGCCAATTAAGTACTTTTGGAGTGTAGTCACTGTTGTAATTTCAGAAACATTACTCTAATATACAAGGACACCCAGGTCCCTCTGAACACCAACATTTCCCAATCTCCCACCAGTTAAAAAATACTCTGCTTTTCTATTTTCCCGACCAAAGTGGATAACTTCACATTTCTCCACATTATGGCCCCAGGTTTCCACATGATTTGCTCCTGATTTTTAGGAGCAACTGGTGGAGAACGGAGTATCTTAGAAATTGGAATTCTCCACATTTAAGTTTTCTGCAGTTCTAGTCAGGTAGAACAGTTTCACTTTTGAACAGAATTTTTTTTTCCAAAAGGGGGCGTGTCCGGCCACTGACGCCTGATTTGAAAGTTTCCACAGTGAAAACGTACTCCAAACTAACTTAGAATGGAGCAAGTGAAGATTTTTGTAGGTTTGAAAAAACCTTGTCTACACATTAAAAAATCAGGCGCAGGTTACAAATTAGGCGTCGGGAACGAGGTGGGGGGGGAGGGGGGGGGGGGAAGGGAAGTCATTAAATTCTACAATAAATCCTTAGTTATACTTATACAAATATTATACAAATAAATCCAACCTGAATAAAAATTTATAAGCAAAGAAAAGATTAAATAAACCATGTTCCTACCTGTGTGAAAGTGCTTCAGGCAGGCCTTTCAGGCAGCGGTTTGCCGTCGGGTCTGACCGACGGCGGGGGAGGGGGGGGGGGGGAAGAGAGAGAGAAAGCTGCAGGAAGCCTCAGAACTTGAGGCAGCCGTTTGCCATCGGGCCTGACGGACGGCAGGGGGAGAAAGCTGCAGGAAGCCTCATTGCTGATCATGGAAGGGCAATGTGGTTTTATTAAAAAATGTTAAAAATTGAACAGCTACAAAGAATTTGAATAGTCTCAAACAAGTGCATGTGTCCCGTTTATCACAGTCTATCTTTAATTACAGAATGCACTCCCTCACACTCACACACAGAAATATCAAGAAAATTAAAATGCAAGCCTTTGCAAGGGTTCAATAAACAAATGTTCACTTTTTCTGCAGCACTTTTAAAAATGGCCGAGTGCCAATGTTTACTTCAGACTGCACGGGCGCGAACGCTCCAACGCGCACGCGCAGGGTTGCCAGCACGAAAAAAACTAATTTAAATTGTACCCGCCCCCTCCTACTTACAAAATCGGCGTGAGTGGTAGGCTCCACCCCCTGTGCACCGCGCCAAGCAGACATCAAGCTGCAAAGCGCTTGAGAATAGCGCGTTTGTTTTCAGGCGCCGTTTTCGGCGCGAAAAATGGGCGCCCAGTTCAGAGGGGTGCCTGTTTTGCCGCGTGTGGAAACTTGGGGCCTATATTTCATTTGCCATGTTCTTGCCTTCTTACTTAGCCTGTCTATATCCCCTTGAAATCTCTTTGCATCCTCCTCACAACTTATATTCCCACCTAGCTTTGTATCATTAGCAAACTTGGATATATTACATTTTGTCCAGTCATCCAAATCATTGATATAGATTGTGAATAGCTGAGGCCCAAGCACTGATCCTTGTGGCACCCCACTAGTTACAGCCTGCCAACCCGAAAAAGATCCATTTATTCCTACTCTCTGTTTTCTGTCTGTTAACCAATCCTCAATCCATGCTAGTATATTACCCCCAATTCCATGAGCCCTAATTTTGTTCAATGACTTCTTGTGTGGCACCTTATTGAATGCCTTATGAAAATCCAAATACACCACATCCACTGGTTCTCCCTTATCTAATTTCCTACTTTACAACAGTGACTGCACTCCAAAAGTACTTCATTGGCTGTAAAGTGCTTTGAGACGTCCAGTGGTCATGAAAGGCGTTATATAAATCCAAGCCTTCATTTTTTTTCTTTTTATCTATTCTACTAGTTACATCCTCAAAAGACTAGCAGATTTGTCAAACACGATTTCCCTTTCATAAATCTGTGTTGACTCTGCCTATTCCTATTATTCTTTTCTAAGTGCCCCATTACCACATCCTTAAAAATAGATTATAGCATTTTCCCTACTACTGATGTCAGGCTAACTGATTTGTATAGTTCCCCGTTTTCTCTCTCCCTCCTTTCTTAAATAGCAGGGTTACATTAGCTACCCTCCAATCTGCGGGAACCGTTCTAAAATCTATGGAATTTTGGAAGATGATAACCAATGCATCCACTGTCTCTATAGCCACCTCTTTCAAAACCCTAGGATGTAGGCCATCAGGTCCAAGAGATTTATCAGCTTTCAGTCCCATTAATTTCTCCGGTACTATTTTTTTATTATTACTCATTTCTTTCAGTTCCTCATTCTCGCTAGACCCCTGCATTATACTTAAATACTTTTGGTAAGTGAAAAGCAAAGGATGAATGAATGGATTGCCTGGAGGAGGAAGTTTTCATCTGAATGATGTGCATAAAATGAAGCTTTACAAATAAAATGGTTTTACAAATAAAGCCGTATAAATAAAGGTCTACGATAACGCATTGTTTGGCTTGCCACTCTGGGTGACTTAGGTGATGTCTGAAACAGCATGTAACAACCAGACCTATTTCCAGTAGCCATGGCACCTAAGTGACGTCATTAGCAGAATAAGGCATGAGACTCCCTGAGCAAGTGCTCTACTCAGAACTCCTACACGGCAAGCGAGCCCCAGGTGGGCAGAGGAAATGCTTCAAGGACACCCTCAAAGCCTCCTTGATAAAGTGTAACATCCCCACCGGCACCTGGGAATCCTTGGCCCAAGACCACCCAAAATGGAGGAAGAGCATACGGGAGCGCACTGAGCAACTCGAGTCTCGTCGTTGAGTGCATGCAGAAACCAAATGCAAACAGAGGAAGGAGCGTGCGGCAAACCAGACTCCCCACCCACCCTTTCCTTCAACCACAGTCTGCCCCACCTGTGACAGAGACTGTAATTCCTGTATTGGACTGTACAGTCACTTGAGAACTCACTTTTAGAGTGGAAGCAAGTCCTCCTCGATTTCGAGGGACTGCCTATGATGACGATGATGATGATGAAGGCCATTACAAGCTATGTGCAGGATTCAGCACAATATAAACACTCAGCAATCACACTGAACTGTTTATTGTTAGCAATTTTGTTATTGCTTTTATAGAACACTTCAAACAAGAAAGCTAATGCCATTGAGCTCCTCCACGCTACGTGACACTCAACACAATAAAAATATGTACAATAACTCAAAATGAAAGGTCTATTGTTGCCAGGACTTGTAAAAAGCAGATCAAAAATCCTGTTATAATTGTGAATCTGCAATCATTGTTTTTAAATAATGATCGACTTAGAAATGTTAACAATCTAATCAAACTAGAGTTTTCAAGGCAAGACAAAGGAAACCGCAACTGACAATTTCATATACTACATTTTTTTAAGTTCTGTTATATGGAAAGTTTTTTTTAATAATTGCTTTTCTTAAAGAAAAAACTTGTTGTAGAATAAAAATAGCCCAGAAATTCTATCTTGAGATACTAGTAATCAAACACAAACATATTTGCCCCAAATTCCCTTCTCTATTATCTTAGCAGAGTGGTACTTGTGGATATTTCCAAATAGACTTTAACCTGTTTAGATAGGTGTCATGTATGCACATTCTGTTTGTAGCCACCAAATGGCGTCTTTGTTGGAGGCCACTGAGCAGCAGGCACATGGTGCTGCTCAGGTATAAAAGGCCAGCCATTTTGAGATGCAGGCACTTTGGGCCTAAATAAAGCAAAGCCAAGGTTGTACCTTGCTCAGTTAAACATGGATGCTTTTGAGAGTGAAGGAACCCCTGTCACGGCTCAACAAGTTAAGACCTGGACCAGCCAGGACCCAATTTTATCGGTGGTAAAGGGTTGTAACCTCAAAGAGGATTGGTCTGCCATACCTAAGCAAATGTGTGAGGAGGCCAAACCGTACATGCGTCGCAAGGACGAATTGTCTATTCAAGCAGATTGCATATTGTGGGCAATCGTGTTGTAATGCCCAAAAAAGGGAGAGAGAAGTTTGTGCGTGAGTTACACAGCACACATCCTGGTATGGTGATGATGAAGGCCATTGCCAGGTACCATGTATGGTAGCCAGGAATTGATTGAGCTGGAAGCATGCATGAATCAGTGCAGCACTTGCATGCAGCTCAGCAAAGCACCAGTGGAATCGCCGCTGAGTCTGTGGTCATGGCCATCCAAACCTTGGTCCAGGATCCATGTAGATTTTGCAGGTCCCTTCCTGGGCAAGATGTTTTTAGTGGTGGTGGACGTTTATTCAAAATGGATAGAATGCATAATCATGTCATCCAGCACGTCCACGGCAACCATAGAGAATCTCAATGTCATGTTTGCGACACATGGTCTGCCTGACATAGTGGTGAGCAACAATGGGTCGTGCCTCACCAGTCAGGAGTTTGTGAAACTTAATGGTATAAAACATGTAAGATCAGCACCGTTCAAGCCTGCGTCCAATGGGCAAGCTGAACGTGCAGGTACAAATTATCAAGCAAGGCATGAGGAGAGTAATCCAAGGGTTACTACAGATTCGCTTGTCCTGCATACTGCTGAGTTACAGGACAAGATCCCACACAGGGGTCTTGCCTGCTGAACTCAACATGAAAAGAGGTCTTAAGACCAAGCTATCTCTGGCACACCCGGATTTAAATAATCATGTTGAAGTATTGTGTACAGTTTTGGTCTCCTAACTTGAGGAAGGACATTCTTGCTATTGAGGGAGTGCAGCGAAGATTCACCAGACTGATTCCCGGGATGGCGGGACTGACCTATCAAGAAAGACTGGATCAACTGGGCTTGTATTCACTGGAGTTCAGAAGAATGAGAGGGGACCTCATAGAAACGTTTAAAATTCTGACAGGTTTAGACAGGTTAGATGCAGGAAGAATGTTCCCAATGTTGGGGAAGTCCAGAACCAGGGGTCACAGTCTGAGGATAAGGGGTAAGCCATTTAGGACCGAGATGAGGAGAAACTTCTTCACCCAGAGAGTGGTGAACCTGTGGAATTCTCTACCACAGAAAGTAGTTGAGGCCAATTCACTAAATATATTCAAAAGGGAGTTAGATGAAGTCCTTACTACTCGGGGGATCAAGGGTTATGGCGAGAAAGCAGGAAGGGGGAACTGAAGTTTTATGTTCAGCCATGAACTCATTGAATGGCGGTGCAGGCTAGAAGGGCTGAATGGCCTGCTCCTGCACCTATTTTCTATGTTTCTATGTTAATACAGAAGACAAAGTCAACAAGGGTACCACGATTGCGCGACTGTGTCACGCGAGATTTCTGTTAATGATCCTGTATATGTGTTGAACTATGGTCGGGGTCCCAAATGGATCGCTGGTACGGTCATGGCCAAGGAGGACAACAGAGTATTCATTATTAAGCTCAAGAATGGGAAAACTTGCAGGAAACACATGGATCAGACAAAGCTGAGGCACACAGACAAGCCAGAACAGTCAGACGAAAAAACCATCGAAGACCAACCATTCTACCAGCAGTCTTCAGAGGTCTCAAGGATCATCAGTGAACCCGGAATTTCCATCACGGACCTGTTCAATAAAAATGGACTTGCAATTCCTGACATGGCCACTGCCACCCCCAACAAGTTAGTCATCCGGCCATCAGCTACAACATACCCCGCACACTCATCCAAGGCTGGAATCGAACTGAGAAGAAGGGAGCGCAAAGCACCGGACCGTCTCAACCTGTGAAAGGCCGTGATAAGATCTTAGAGGGGGGTATTGTCATGTGTGTACATTCTGTTTGTAGCCACCAGATGGCGTCATTGTTGGAGGCCACTGAGCAACACACACATGGTGCTGCTCAGGTATAAAAGGCCAGCCATTTTGAGATGCAGGCTTATATAAAGCACAGGCAAGGTTGTACCTTGCTTAGTAAACAGTACTCAGTTTGAACCTTTATTACATACATAATAGGTAACTCTGTAACCTGCTCCAGCACTGCACATTCCAATATCTCTGCACTCCTTCAATTCTGGCCTCTTTCTCAACCCCGATTGTAATCGCTCCATCATTGACAGCTGTGCCTTCAGCTACTAGGCCCCAAGCTCTGGAATTTCCTCCCTAAACCTCTGCTTCTCCACCTCTCTCTCCTCCTTTAAGACACTCCTTACAACCTACCTCCTTGACCAAGTTTCCCGTCCTAAAATCTCCTTACAACAAAATCTCTTGTTACGATGACAAATTTGTCTGATGATGCTCCTGTGCAGTGTATTGGGATGTTTCACTACGTAAAAGATGCTATATAAATGCAAGTTGTTGTCAATGTCCCTGTTAAAATAGTGGTAAGAGGAATTTCAGAATAACAAATAAAATGTTCATCTACTAGGAAAGTCATGCAAATTAGAAGATATTACCTTGTGAAGTACTTAATTTCATCATGATCTTTGTATTTTTTAAAGTAGCATTACTTAATTTTTATTGGCAGTGCATTTATTATTGATGTCTTTAGATAGGAGAATATCTACACTTGTCTGTTTAAAAAAATGTTTTGAAGCCATCTTTTGTAACCATTGGTAAATATTAATACTTAATCTGTTGAATTTTCATGTTGCCTCTTTTGATAACATGTTCATTTATTTTATATTGATAATCTACATAAATTTATATTTTAGTGCTGACATTTATAAAGGCTTTAAAATGGCAAACGATTTTGCGTGATGATGAAAATATAACATAATTAATCTACATTAACCTATTGACATGTTTTCAGTGTTCAAAATACATATATTTTTTGCTACAAACCAAGCAAAAGTATTACATAGTTATTATAATGAATTACATGAATTAGAAAAATGTCTAATTTATAAAACGTTTCTTAATTCAAAGTATCCTTCATACAATCTTAAGAGATCTTTCCCTTGGTATAAGTTATGTTCTTTAATTTTGGTGTAAAAATGTTATGGCAGAAGTATCACTGAGTAGAGAACATAGATTCAGTCCTCCCTCCTCCTACTTTTATATCAACCACAGTACCTGCAGAGGGCAGGATGGCAAGTAAAGGCCAAATGTCTCTTCGTAGAGAAGAGGAATAAAATCAAAAAGTCACTCATATGCATCTCTGGCTTCTACAGTGACCTTCCAACAGTACTGCAAAAGCCTTAGAGCTGGTTGGACAATTGGGCCCTGTCCTAATCCTAATCCACGGCTTTTCTAGTGTATTCCTGCTGCAACTTCAGCAGACGAGAAGGGTCAGAACCTAGACCAAGACCCAATATACTGGTTCCTAGCCTGGCACTGCATGCAGGCGCTATGATCTGATGTCCCAAACAAGGTCATTAGTGCAATGGAGACTAGGGCTGTTGGGGGTGGGGACACTGAGACCATGCATACCTCTTTGACAACTTATAAAAATGTATTATATTATTATAAAATATATTATAAAGGAGAGCAGTTATATTATAAAGGGGACCCACCACCCGGCCAGGCACTCTTTGGACACTAGATGTGTCCCTTGTGATGCAGGTGTCTGGCATTGGCATAATGAAGAAACTTCCCCCGATCCTGAAAAGCCCACCAGGGATCAGCGGCAGAAGTTTCCAGTAGGTACATCTCAGCACTTATACTTTGATGCACCTCATTGTGGATTTTCGGGGCCCTACTGTCTTGACTGCATAACTTGCATGAAAACCAGGCGGATGGAGAAATTAAAGGGAAACAATTGATTGTCTTCTTTATTAGGAATACTAAAAAATAGAAAATCCATCTAATTGTTTGTACATGTAATTTTTTTTTAAGGTTTGGAGGGAAAAATTCATGTTCCCCAGCAAAGTTGCCGGTATCATTGGCAACTGCAATTAACGGCCGCTGGAAATGGCTGCAACGCTGAGTGAAATTGGTCTGGGGGGCATGGAGATAGGTGCCGCAGCACTCACCTTCCATACACCACCATCCTGGTAGTGTTGCTGGAGGGATCCGGGGCAAAGTTTCTGTCCAGGTCTGGCGTTGCAGCTTCCCACAGGCTCTGTGAGCAAAGTTGTGGAGCTCGCAAGGAATTGTGGGTAATGGAGAAGTTAAAGCTGAATTACCTTCCTAACCTCAACAAATGGGAAAACTGCCTCAGCACTAACACAAATGGCTCAACAAGCCAGGGAAGGGGCACCAAGAGTCTCACACACAGCACTTCAACTTTGTACAGGGGGTCAACACTGCAAGAGCAGCCCTCTACCACAGGGGCCAAGAGACCCTCTAGAAAGAATGATGTGGGAGTACATCACCAAGGCTGTCACTGCCAGCAGTGTCGTCCACAGCACCTGGCTCCAGTGCCCAAAGAAGCTTCAGGACCTCAGACCACTGGTCAAGGTCAGTGAATGCATCTTCAAAAAGCCATCTCCTACCAACTGCACCACTAGCCTCACACACTGCTCAATGCACAACTCACCTACCAACAATCTGCACCAATGACCATCTCCCATTCCTAGCCTCATCTCACCCCCTTGGAGGAAATGGTGCAGGCCATTCTCGGCAGAGGCATGGTTGAGCCCTTGGCCAGCGGCGGGGCTGAAAGGATACAAAATGTGGGTATCCTTGTATGTAATCCTCCTTCTGGCATGCAGCTCTTGCTTTCCCACCCTCCCGTCAGCACCTACACCTGTGCCTTCCTCATTTCACACGCCCAAGTAATGCAGCCTGCCCAGCTAGTGGGTCAACAAGAAGAGGCAGCCTGCCCAGCCAGTAGGACCGCAGGCAGATGATTCCATCCTAGATATCCTGGCCACAAAGGGGCTGTCTGGGATGCATTCTTCCATCTGATTCCTCCTCTTCCCTCTGATAGCAAATGCTGTAAATGTGAAATGATAGCATAAAATGCTGGAAATAGAGAGTTGGGCAGACAGTATGTCGACCTGAGACATGAACACTGTTTTTCTTTCCACGGATGTTGCGTGAGTATTCGCGTCATGTTCTGTTTTCTCAAAGACCTCTATTTACCATCCGAACTCTTGCAAGTGTCTAGCACTCCCTACACACTTAAAAAACTTTTCATAGAATCATAGAAATTTACAGCATGGAAGGAGGCCATTTCGGCCCATCATGTCTGTGCCAGCTGACAAAAAGCTATCCAGCCGAATCACACTTTCCATATCCTGGTTCGTAGCCTTGTAGGTTACGGCACTTCAACTGCACGTCCAAGTACTTTTTAAATGTGGTGCGGGTTTCTGCCTCTACCACCCTTTCAGGCAGTGAGTTCCAACCACCCTCTGGATGAAAACATCGCCTCCCCCCCCCCGAAATCCCCTCTTAGCCTCCTACCAATTGCTTTAAATCCATGCTCCTGGTTGTTGACCCCTCTGCGAAGGGAAATAGGTACTTCCAGTGCACTCTATCTAGGCCCCTCATAATTTTATACACCTCGATAAGGTCTCCCCTCAGCCTCCTCTGTTCCAAAGAAAACAAACCGAGCCTATCCAATCTTTCCTCACAGCTAAAATTCTCCAGTCCAGACAACATCCTCGTAAATCTCCTCTGTACCCTCTCTAGTGCAATCACATTTTTTCTGTAATGTGGTGATCAGAACTGCACGCAGTACTCTAGCTGTGGCCTAACTAGTGGTTTATACAGCTCAAGCATAATCTCCCTGCTCTTGTATTCTATGCCTTGACTAATAAAGGCAAGTATTCCATATGCCTTCTAAACCACCTTATCTACCTGTCCTGCTACTTTCAGAGATCTGTGGACATGCTCTCCAAGGTCCCTTTGTTCCTCTACACTTCTCAGTGTCATACCATTTAAGGGGTATTCCCTTGTCTTGTTAACCCTCCACAAATGCATTACCTCACACTCTCACACTTCTCCAGATTGAATTCCATTTGTTCTGCCCACCTGACCAGTTCATTGATATCTTCTTGCAGCCTACAGCTTTCCTCATTATCAACCACACGGCCAATTTTTGTATCATCTGCAAACTTCTTAATCATACCCCCTACATTCAAGTCTAAATCATTGATATACACAACAAAAAGCAAGGGACCGAGTACTGAGTCCCGCGGAACCCCACTGGAAAACAGCCTTCCAGTCACAAAAACACCCTTCAACCATTAATTACCCTTTGTTTCCTGCCTCTGAGCCAATTTTGGACCCAACTTGCCACTTTGCCCTGCATCCCATGGGCTTTTACTTTCGTGACCAGTCTGCCATGTAGGGGCTTATCAAAAGCTTTGCTAAAATCCGTATACACTACATCAAATACACTGTCCTCATTGACCCTCTTTGCTCCCTCCTCAAAAAATTCAATCAAGTTAGTCAGATACGACCTTCCGTTAACAAATCCATGCTGACTGCTCTTGATTAATTCGTGTCTTTCTATTCACATCTGTTGCAGCAAGCCACCACTTCAATACAATAAAATAAACCAGATCAAGCCCTTAAATTTAAACTTACCTGAATGATGTGTGTGTCCCTTTAAGAGTTGCAGACATCGCCACTGTCAGCCTGCTTGCTTAGGACCCAGCGCTGAATTCAGCGATAGGGTCAAAGTTCGCATTGGCGACGTTAAGTCGGCACTGCACGCCGATTGACGTCACCACATTGCCATTTATTTTTGCAGGGAACTGCCAGTTACCAGCAGCGCAAAGGGGGAAGAGGAACGCGGCGGCTGCCACAGGAACCGCCACAAGCTGGTGAAAAAACGGTCGCCACCATTTTATCTGCATTTCATGGCGTTACAGAGTGGCGGTGAGTACAGGAATTTCTAGCCCTTAGTATTTAAATATGCTGCTGCTTATGCTACAGTTGCCACTTAATTTCAAGAAAGCTTCCAATAAAGTTTTTTTTACTAAAGGCTGCTTCAGGAACTGAAAGCAGTGGGAGTTTAAGGCAAAACCCTGAAGGTGGATCAAAAACTGATTAAAAGAAAGGAAGCAGTGGTAGTCAGAGAGTGATATCAAGGTGGGTGAAGTACCAAGTGAAGCACCACAGGGATTAGTGCTGGATCCTCTAATGTTTCTATTCAACACCAACCGTGTAAGGGGGGAATATTACGGCCATTTATTATTTATAGGAAACTGCAAATGTCTTCTTTAGAACAAGCATTTATGACTGTTATAAATAATTAACAATTGAAATTTCCCCCATGGACTCAGAAACACAATGCAAATTAGTTAAAATCATAGACATTTACAGCACGGAAGGCGGCCATTTCGGCCCATCGTCTCCATGCCAGTCAACAAGAGGCTATCCAGCCTAATCCCACTTTCCAGCTCTCAGTCCGAAACCCTGCAGGTTACAGCACTTCAGGTGCATATCCAAGTACTTTTTGAATGTGGTGAGGGTTTCTGCTTCTACCACCCTTTCAGGCACTGAGTTCCAAACCCCCAAGACCCTCTGCGTGAAGACATTTCCCTCAAATCCCCTCTAAACCTTCTACCAATTACTTTAAATTTATGCCCCCTGGTTGTTGACCCCTCTACTAAGGGAAATAGGCTCTTTCTATCCACTATATCGAGACCCCTCATAATTTTATACACCTCAATGGGGTCTCCCCTCAGCCTCCTCTGTTCCAATGGAAACAAATCCAGCCTATCTAATCTGTCCTCATAGCTTAGATTCTCCACTCCTGGCAACATCCTCATAAATCTCCTCTGTACCCCCCCTACTGCAATTACGTCCTACCTGTAATGCGGTGACCAGAATTGTATGCAGTACTCCAGCTGTGGCCTAACTAGTGTTTTATCCCATCATCATCATAGGCAGTCCCTTGAAATGAGGATGACTTGCTTCCGCACTGAAAACGGATGAGTTCACAGGTGTTTCAATGATATTCCGGATCCCGAACTACATCTTGAAGGGTGGAAGACACCTGTGAATGGATTTTTTTTTTTAAACGTGTGCTGGTCGTTGCACCCCAGTCACCACACGGGCTTGACAGTGGCAAGGATTAACCAAGACGACTGGAGGCCAGTTCTGCTGCATGGACCTAATGCGCACACATATTGCAGTGTGGGCTGGCGCATGCTGCCCTTGGGTCCCCGCCTCTCCAGGACCCCGAACTTTTGCCTCTCCTGGGCCCCGATCACATCCCTCTACGAACTCTTGCCGCTCCTTTGTTCTGACCTTGCCACTCCTGCTGTACCTGCCCGCACTGCAGTCAGCCGGCGCCCTCCTGCAGCAGCACGCGCTACTCCCTGAAATGGCATGCCGCCGCACGCTGCTCCTTCTAATGACCCCGGCCTGCTGATGGTCTTGCAGGCTGGGACCGCGTTCAAGCATAACCCCCCTGCTCTTGCATTCTATGCCTCGGCTAATAAATGCAAGCATTCCGTATGCCTTCTTAACCACCTTATCTACCTGGCCTGCTACCTTCAGGGATCTGTGGACATGCACTCCAAGGTCTCTTTGTTCCGCTACACTTTTCAGTATCCTACCAGTTAATGTGTATTCCCTTTCCTTGTTATCCCTCCCCAAATGCATTACCTCACACCTCTCTGGATTAAATTCCATTTGCCACTGTTCTGCCCACCTGACCAGTTGATTGATATTTTCCTGCAGTCTCAGCTTTCTTCTTCATTATCAACCACAGCTGATTTTAATATCATCTGCAAACTTCAGACCATAGATGTAGTGCAGCGATGTCAAGTGGCTAATCCCTGCTGTCAAAGGATTGAGTTCTGAATAAAGATTGGGAAACAGTAGGTTCTTTAGACTTGAAAGGCGGAGGCTAAAAGGTGACCTTATAAAAGATATAATGTGGCCCTGGAGCACAACTTCAAGGTCAGCCAAAAGAGTAGAACAAGGGACACAGACTAAAAGAAGCATAAAGGAAATTCAATCAAGGGTGGCTGCCAGTAACAACTTCTTCACACAAAGAGTGATTATCCCTTGGAATGCTGTTTTAGGTGAGGTAGTGAGGACAAGATCACGAGATTCATTCAAGATACCGTTAGATGATGTGATGAGCGGATTGTAATTTTTTTCCCCAGATGAATGAACTAATCCAAACCAAATGTCCTCATTATTTCTTTATATTACATTTACTCATTCTCTTTATTGTCTGTACTTTGTCTTTAGTTACAATTTCGATGGTTTGAGACGTGAATTGGCTAGAATAGACTGGCGAATGATACTTAAATGGTTGACGGCGGATAGGCAATGGCAAACATTTAAAGATCACATGGATGAACTTCAACAATTGTACATCCCTGTCTGGAGTAAAAATAAAATGGGGAACGTGGCTCAACCGTGGCTAACAAGGGAAATTAGGGATAGTATTAAATCCAAGGAAGAGGCATATAAATTGGCCAGAAAAAGCAGCAAACCTGAGGACTGGGAGAAATTTAGAATTCAGCAGAGGAGGACAAAGGGTTTAATTAGGAGGGGGAAAATAGTGTATGTGAGTAAGCATGTCGGGAACATAAAATCTGGCTGCAAAAGCTTTTATAGATATGTGAAGAGAAAAAGATTAGTGAAGACAAACGTAGGTCCCTTGCAGTCAGATTCAGGTGAATTTATAATGGGGAACAAAGAAATGGTGGACCAGTTAAACAAATACTTTGGTTCTGTCTTCATGAAGGAAGACACAAATAACCTTCTGGATGTACTAGGGGACCGAGGGTCTAGTGAGAAGGAGGAACTGAAGGATATCCTTATTAGGCGGGAAATTGTGCTCGGGAAATTGATGGGATTGAAGGCCGATAAATCCCCGGGGTCTGATAGTCTGCATCCCAGAGTACTTAAGGAAGTGGCCCTAGAAATAGTGGATGTATTGGTGATCATTTTCCAACAGCCTATCGACTCTGGATCAGTTCCTATGGACTGGAGGATAGCTAATGTAACACCATTGTTTAAAAAAGGAGAGAGAAAACGGGTAATTATAGACCGGTTAGCCTGACATCAGTAGTGGGGAAAATGTTGGAATCAATTATTAAGGATGAAATAGCAGCGCATTTGGAAAGCAGTGACAGGATCGGTCCAAGTCAGCATGGATTTAGGAAAGGGAAATCATGCTTGACAAATCTTCTAGAATTTTTTGAGGATGTAACTAGTAGAGTGGACAAGGGAGAACCAGTGGATGTGGTGTAGTTGGACTTTCAAAAGGCTTTTGACAAGGTCCCACACAAGAGATTGGTGTGCAAAATCAAAGCACATGGTATTGGGGGTAATGTACTGACATGGATAGAGAACTGGTTGGCAGACAGGAAGCAGAGAGTCGGGATAAACGGGTCCTTTTCAGAATGGCAGGCAGTGACTAGTGGGCTGTCGCAGGGCTCAGTGCTGGGACCCCAGCTCTTTACAATATACATTAATGATTTAGATGAAGGAATTGAGTGTAATATCTCCAAGTTTGCCGATGACACTAAACTGGGTGGCGGTGTGAGTTGTGAGGAGGACGCTAAGAGGCTGCAGGGTGACTTGGACAGGTTAGGTGAGTGGCCAAATACATGGCAGATGCAGTATAATGTGGATAAATGTGAGGTTATCCACTTTAGGGACAAAAACACGAAGGCAGAATATTATCTGAATGACGGCAGATGAGGAAAAGGGGAGGTGCAACAAGACCTGGGTGTCATGGTTCAATCATCATTGAAAGTTGGCATGTAGGTACAGCAGACGGTGAAGAAGACAAATGGTATGTTGGCCTTCATAACTAGGGGATTTGAGTATAGGAGCAGGGAGGTCTTACTGCAGTTGTACAGGGCCTTGGTGAGGCCTCACCTGGAATATTGTGTTCAGTTTTGGTCTCCTAATCTGAGGAAGGACGGTCTTGCTATTGAGGGAGTGCAGCAAAGGTTCACCAGATTGATTCCTGGGATGGCTGGACTGACATATGAGGAGAGACTGGATCAACTGGGCCTTTATACACTGGAGTTTAGAAGGATGAGAGAGGATCTTATAGAAACATATAAGATTCTGACGGGACTGGACAAGTTAGATGCGGAAAGAATATTTCCGATGTTGGGGAAGTCCAGAACCAGGCGACACAATCTTAGGATAGGGGTAGGCCAGTTAGGACTGAGATGAGGAGAAACTTCTTCAGTCAGAGTTGTTAACCTGTGGAATTCCCTACCGCAGAGAGTTGTTGATGTCAATTCATTGGATATATTCAAGAGGGAGATAGATATGGCCCTTACGTCTAAAGGGATCAAGGGGTATGGAGAGAAAGCAGGAAAGAGGTTCTGAGGGAATGATCAGCCATGATCTTATTGAATGGTGGTGCAGGCTCGAAGGGCCGAATAGCCTACTCCTGCAACTATTTTCTATGTTTCTATTTCTCTTTTTAAGATCTTTACATCTGTTAGTGAAAAAAAATGTGACACTGGCACTACAGGGTGCTACTAACTATATTCCAACCATTAATTTCAATACATTTTAGAAGTATACCGCTTTCTAAAACGTGTGAGTGGAGTGGGTTAGTGGATTTGCACATAGTCCTTTTAAATTAAGGTCCTGGGTTTGAAGCTAACCAGACTGTTGGGAAAAGGTCTGCTCTTCATAACATCTGTAAGGGTCACAAGATTGCCAACTTGCACATGCTAACTGAAATTAGGTTGCACAGTCCCATACCAGTTCCCAGTAGATGCACATTGATACCAAATAAAAAAACCTTCCTGTTATTTGGTACTAATGTGCACTAACTTGACAATTCAGAGATGATGCCAGCTGGTGCAGGAATTGATCTCACACTGGTGGAGTAGGGAGGTGATTTTGTAAGATAAAGGACTGGAAATTCCTTTATTTCGGCGATATTTCACCATTTTTGGCGGAAAAAGGTGATCCGATAGCTCCGCCAAAGTCTTGTGCCGGCGATTTTAGAATACTGCTGAAAAGCGGACCGCCTGAGTGCAAGATTGGAAATACCATTATTGCTGTAGTTTGGATGTTTGGCACACCCGTATTCTGGGCGAAAAAAAAATGCACGGGAAAACCTGCGTTGCAGCCCAAAAAAAGTCGGTACGTATGAAGACCTGGAAAAAAGGTAAGTTAAAGATTTTTTTTACATTTTTTCGCAGCATTTACTTAGTTAAGGGTCTTGTAAATGTTTTGTGATTTTTAATTTTTGCAATTTTTTTGTGCGTTTTCCCCCCTCCCTAGGCCCAACTCGCAGCGGTAATCGGCCTTGGACTAAAGTTGTCAAGGATCGCGGTTTCTGCCGCGAATTCTCATGCAACGGCAATTTTTACAGCTGGGCGCATTTTTTCACGAAACTTAGGCATTTAAAAAATGACGGCATGATTAGCTGTATTTTTGGATATAAATGCCGAAAAAAATACCGCTATGGCCAAAAAATGAATTTCTAGCCCTAAGAGTTAAGGCATATTGTTAAAACAAAATAGAGACAGCTTCACAGAACTTTGAACTATTCTATACCTGACCTATCAGTGCTTGGAACTGTTGTGAATTCTGAAAGTAGAAGTCAATGCTTCATTCCCTCACATATAAATTCATCAACATATGTTTCAATTTTACACATACCTAAATTACCAGCTTAAGATAGCGATGAGATTTTAAAGTATTTAGTTAATTAACTGTGACATCTCCTCAGCATGTACCTATTACACTGATGCCTTGAATGTGACATCGCACTGATATATGGAGAAAAAGTAATTACTATATGGATGTTCTCAATGGGCTTCTCACAGACAAATACAGTGACCAAGTGGTCTGATTTATAAATATTTAACAACATTTTAATAACATCCTTCACCAAATTCTAATCAAGTGTACACAAATGATATTTAATCCAATAAAGCAGATATAGTTCCTAACAGCTGCTGTATAAATTATGTTTGCACATAACTGCTGAAAATGTACATTTTTGAGGGACAAGTATTTTTATAGTCTATGAAACCTTACCATCACCTCTATGTTTTTAATAGTTTCATCATAAAATACTACTTTACAGCTATTTACCAGCATTAATGACTACAAGCCAATAGCTTTTTATACATAGACCTTTATATTTGTGTGTGCACATATGTTCCAAAGTTATGGTAAGGATCTGCTAACTCTCTAGTTCCTTCTGGTGATAACAACTTCAAAAATCAGTATATCAAAATACCACTTTTGTCTTTATTAAATTCTCTTATAACTTATATAGCGATTTCTACAGTATTCTAAGTGATAATAAATTAATTGCTGTGTAATACTTGATCAAAAAGAATTTCTCATTTTTGATTGATAAAAATTGTCTGGCAATAAAGAAAAATTCATTTCTGATATATTAAGCAATGTCAAGATGGGAGGGTAAAGAGAAATCTAAAGGAATCTGACAAGCTGGCAAAATGGGGCAGTGTGGTGGCCACCAAATAGGGACACACACATGTCTGAGATTCACTTTGCTGATTCCAAAGTGAGCCATGTTGAGCAGGCGTTGTGGGGCATCTCCAGCAGGGAAGAGAAATAATTGGAGGGTGAGACTTGCCTCCGAATAACTCCCGGAGTCTCCCAGAGGCTGGTAATGGGGGAATCAGCCAGTGATCTAGAATGAAGCAATGCTTCTGGTCTCTGCAAGATGTCATGCCAGCTGGACACAAAGACAAACAGGACAAAAATGACAGATAAAGGGCAAAAACAGACCCAAAAAAGTACCTCCTTGAAAAAAGACACTTTAAATCATTCAACTGCAGCAAATTACAACTTGGTAACCCGTTTTAACCTCATAAGCAAGTTTGGAGGAGGTAGGTGGGGCGTGAAGACTAGCAAAGGAAGAGAAGGGAATATTTTCTGTTTGTGTAAATAAGACACATTAAGAGTTTAATTTTGACCGTGCAATAGTCTAAAACAGGTGATAGCAAATCAGAAGTCCGTTTTACATCTCTGCCAATTTGTATTTCCATTGAAGAATTGCTTTGGTCACTATTTGTAGTGAATATGCTCTAACAAAGAATGTGTTTGCAATCTTGTTATACATAGCAACCAGAGTATTTGACACCCCCTCCAACATGATTCAAAACATCAACCAATAAATTCTCATAACACAAAGATTACTAAGTAAGCAGCATGTAATGCTGGACAGTTGAAAGCGCTAATGCCAAGTACCAATAGAAGATTTGTAGTCACGGATTAGCTATGGGGGTTGTCTCCATCTTCTGCCATAACTTCGGCAGGAGATTGGCAGAACCGCTGGAGAAATAGCATAAACAGCCATGGACGACATTTCTCAAGGGGTTCTTCTGATTTTCCGTTGTGGGTTCCAATTTTGAAATAATGTTTAGTCAAGTAATCTTGAGTGTTAAATTTATGCCAGCACCAATTGAACAGCCAGATAACAATACAATCTGACAGAGGAATCTATGAAAACATCCTAATTTCTTTCCTACTCCTTGTCCTCTTATATGACACATCACAAGCGCTGCATCCTGTCCATTGTCAGAAGCTGTACAAATGCAATTCAAGAAATTCTTTCAAAATGTTTTGCCCATATTGAAGTGTAAAGGAAATGGATGCAATGGTAAAAACATAATAGTTTCATGTACAGATGCTCCACTCAGTACATCAAGTATAACTAGGGTAGTTCCACTCCATAATCAGTATATATATCTTCAATAAACTGAAAGTGGTCTGGATTCCCCCACCCCGCAATCCAATCCCACCACCAGCTGCCCATTTCCCACCTATTACATGCAAGTGTCAGTGATTGGGGAGGCGGGGGGAAAAGAGAGCCTGGCTACCTGGTCCACATCCCTCCTATCGACCCACTTTCCACCACTTCCCAACTGGTAGAAGGTGGAGGGAGGCCTGCCATAGAGATGGCAATGGCCAATGATGTTTGCAATTGGAGTGAGAGGGCCGATAGAAGTTTCTTCTCTTTCTATCTCAATGCCCCAAAGCCTCATTTTCTAAGATGCAAATCTCAGCTGAGCTCTCAAAACATTTCCCCTTCTCCTCTTCCAGGCTCTTGTCCTTTTAAATTCCCAGCCTTCTTTTTGGCACTGCAGTCTTGCTACATCACCACCAGGATTTTATTCTCTTTCCGTTGAGGGCTCTCTCTTGGTGGCGTGGCTTGCATCAAGCGACCACCCTGCAAGGCCAATGACCCCCAACCCAGGAAGCTAGGTTAGGATTACGGTGGGTTCAGATGGTCGGGAGGAAGTCCCGTCCTGTTGCTAACCCGCTACAAGCAGAAAAATCCATCCTATGTCTCACCACACTGACCCCAGATTACCACATTAAACATTTCTTAAAGAAACTACTTCGCCAACTCAGCCAATCCTTTGTAAAACAGCTTCTGTTTTTTAGTGGAGCGCACTAAGAAACTGATAGCTCCAGTATCAATCCAAGGCTAAAAGCTATTAATAAATACTATTTAATAGACTGTCATTGTTCAGAACGGTGCAGTTAGAAAGACAAACCAAATGTTGAATTAAAGAAAATGAATGTTTCATACAGCTGGAACATTAGAGCCGAATGGTTACATTGAACAGAAACAATAAGCTACACCCATGTAGAATGTGTGATGAACACAAAAGAGAAAACAGCTGTAACTGAATAATGACTATACTGGAAGGGCATTGAGAATGGAATCGTAGTGACAGAATGTGAGTGACAAGGCTTGGAGCATAGTTTCTTTTTAATATGACAGTACACCCTCTGGGCTGTAGGATAACTTCCGCTGCTCATTGTTTTTTTGTATGACTTGTTTCTGTACTTTATGCATCAGTTCTTTGCACACACTGAAGTTGGTTACACTCATTGCATTAATCATATATCCCAGACATTAATCTATATATTTATGATCACTAATAATTAATCAGGCATTCTTTCCTTAAGAATTCCTAATATCGTACTATTAGTCAGAATGTCACATGCATTACTGATAGATGTCAATTCATGTAAACAGATCTGATAATCACTTTTTGTACAGTTCCATAAATCTGATATGTAATTCACACCTAGAACTCTTAGCTCTTTGATAATTTGTCTATTCACACTATATAAGGATTAACATTAAAGCACAGTAATATGGTTCATCAAAATGCAACCTTGGACAATATTTTAATTATATTTGCAAAGGGCAGTGCTGCATTTCGGACTATCAGCACAAAGCAGAAAATAGTGGGAGGGCAGAGCCTTAATTTCCCACTCCACGAAGCTCTTAATGAGTGGTACTGCACAGAGGCAAAGATAATCAGATGGAAATATTGTCCCCAGGACCTACAAGCTCTCCATAGCTCTCCCTGCGCACAGCAGGGGCACTGACCTCAGAGCAACCTCTCATTTGCTCTCTCAACAGCAAAGGTGACTTAGACATGCAATTGGAGAGAAAAATCAAAGCGCATGCTCTTCATTGGTAAATGGCTTCATTAAAAATAAACAATTGCATTAATTATATCTGTGAACTCTTATAAAAAATTAATTCCATTGAAATTAGCGGAAAGAAAATTGAGCCTGTTCTGTACCAGGCAGGCAATCCACCACGTCAGATTACTGTTCATGCAGTGAAGACAATAAATTAGCCCATGGTTTCTTGCATTAGTAATTAACTTTATCATATTCGTAGCTAACAAAAATTGCAGTAAATATTGCAGGAAGACAAAACTGCTCCCATGTATTATGTATTATGTGGAGCGAGGTCGGGGCCCAGGAGCGAGGTCGGGGCCCAGGAGCGAGGTCGGGGGCGAGGTCGGGGCTCAGGAGCGAGGTCGGGGCCCAGGAGCGAGGTCGGGGCTCAGGAGCGAGGTCGGGGCCCAGGAGCGAGGTCGGGGCTCAGGAGCGAGGTCGGGGCCCAGGAGCGAGGTCGGGGCCCAGGAGCGAGGTCGGGGCTCAGGAGCGAGGTCGGGGCCCAGGAGTGAGGTCGGGGCTCAGGAGCGAGGTCGGAGCCCAGGAGCGAGGTCGGGGCCCAGGAGCGAGGTCGGGGTCCAGGAGCGAGGTCGGGACCCAGGAGCGAGGTTGGGAGGACTACACTGCATCCTATGAAACCCAGGGAGAGAGGACCTGCGGGAAGGAGGGAGGAGGACAGAAGGAGTATGTTTGTGTGTGTGTGTGTGTTAGGTCATTGTAGCAGAGCCTGGTCTCCAATTATTTTGGATCCCCTTGCCATTGGACCAAGACCTTGCTCTGTCAAGTCGTGTGGTAGCTGGTGTGCAACGGCCATCCCACGATAAAGGAATTAATGCACAGGCATTTTCCATCCCTTTAAAATGAAGTTCTGGACCTAGAACATCAGGACCCTCATGGACAAACCCTTCAGCAACAGACCGGAATGCCGTACTGCTATTGATGCCGGGAGCTCAGACGTTTCGACATGGGCATCGCCGCCCTAAGCGAGACTCGACAGGCAGGGAAAGGCCAGCTCAAGGAGTATGGCGGTGGTTACACCTTCTTCTGGAAAGGTAAACCAGAAGAAGAATGGCGCCTCCATGGGATAGGCTTTGCCATAAAAAATGAGCTAGTTGGGCAATTCAGAGGCTCTCCTGGCACAATAAACAAACGCCTCATGACTCTTTGGCTCACCCTAGCCAGAACCAGTGCACTATGGTCATCAGTGCAAAAGTCCCAGCACTGGAAGCCACAGACGAGACCAAAGAGGAATTCTATTCCAGCCTTGAACAATCCCTGTCCCGAGTTGGAAAGGACGCAGACCTCTGAGGAGGTGTGATCGGCAGAGAGGAGGTAGGGAAAACCAACTCTAATGGTACCCTCCTCCTGACGGAATGCTTAGAACATGGCCTTGTCATAACCAACACATTGGGGTCAAGTTTCGGTCTGAGTTGCTCCTATTTTTTTGGACCAACTAGTTTAGAATGGAGTATCTTAGAAATTGCAATTCTCAGCATTTAGTTTGCTCCAGTTCTAGTGAGTTAGAACAGTTTCATTTTAGAACAGACTTTTTTTTTCCAAAAGGGGGCGTGTCTGGCCACTTACGCCTGTTTTGCAAGTTTAGGCAGCAAAAACTTACTCCAAACTAACTTTAAGAATGGAGTAAGTGTAGATTTTTGTACACTCAGAAAAACCTTGCCTACACTTAGAAATCAGGCGTAGGGAACGAGAGATGGGGGTGGGGTGGGGGGGAAGGGAAGTTTACAAACATGAAACACATCACTTTTACAAATAAAGAGCCATCATCAATAATAAATGATAAATAAATCAATAAATCAACCAATAAATCAATTAAAAAATTAAAAAATAATTAAAAAAATCAATAAATAAAAAATTACATTTCTACTCACCGACTGCAGCACCGGGAGCCTTCCAACAGCGTGCTGGGACAGGCCCCCCGCAGTGTGTGTCTCTCTGTCTCTATCTGTCAGTGTCTCTCTGTCTGTCAGTGTCTCTCTCTCTCTGTCTGTCAGTGTCTCTGTGTTTCTGACAGCGAGGGGTGGAGGGAGGAGGGGGGGGGAAGAGAAGAGAGGGAGGGAGGGGAGAGAGGACAGGAGAGGGAGGGGGGAGAGGAGAGGGAGAGAGGGGGAGAGGAGAGGGAGAGAGGGGAGGGAGAGGAGAGGGAGGGAGGAGAGGGAGAGGAGAGGGAGGGAGGGGAGAGGAGAGGGAGGGAGGGGGAGGGAAAGGAGAGGGAGGGAGAGGAGAGGGAGGAAGGGGGAGGGAGAGGAGAGGGAGGGAGGGAGGGAGAGGGGGGAGGGAGAGGGAGGAGGGGGGGGAGAAACGGGCCCGGCCGACGAGAAGAAGCCGGGCCGAAGACTTCGGGCAGGGTCCGCCCCCAGTAAGATGCCGGGCGGGTGGGCCCCGCCGAAGATGTGGAGAGGGAGTGGACCGGACAGGACCGGGAGCGGGAGCTGGGGGGTGGTGCGGGAGAGAGCAGGACTGGAAGCTGGGGGTGGGGTGGGGGGCGGGGGCGGGGGGAGTGCGGGACCAGGTATGGGAGCCGGGGGGGGGGGGGGGGGGCAGGAAGAGAGAGAGAGAGAGAGAGCCGGGGTGGGTGGGGGGGGGGGTGGAGTCGGAGTAGCAGCAGGAGCTCGAGGAGGGAGGTGCAGTCCAATCTTCGCCGCCCAAGTGAGCCCATTCGGCCAGGGCTAGGGGCGGCGTGCTTCGGGCCCCTCCCACACAGTTTCAGGCGCCTGGAGCTACTGCACACTGTAGCGCGCATGTGCAGAGGTACCGGCACTTTTTTCAACGCTGGGTCCTGGCTCCTCCCCCCACTGCTTGTGCTGCGCTGCGCCAAGGGCCTGGATCAACCTGAGGGAGGGGAGAATACCGAGGTAAGTTTTTGACGTGGTTTTAAGCGCGGAAATCAGGCATGGCTCGCAGGGCTGCACCGTTCTAGGCGTGGCCCGAAACTTGACCCTATTGTTCCTTCAAAGAGACAAGTACAAGGCTTCATGGCAACACCCTCGCTCTAAGCACTGGCATCTGCTCGACTACATCATCGACCGAGTGAGGGACCACAAACACGTCCGCATCACACGCGCCATGACAGGAGCCGATGACTGCTGGACAGACCACCTGAGGAAGGACATTCTTGCTATTGAGGGAGTGCAGCGAAGGTTCACCAGACTGATTCCCGGGATGGCAGGACTGACCTATCAAGAAAGACTGGATCAACTGGGCTTGTATTCACTGGAGTTCAGAAGAATGAGAGGGGACCTCATAGAAACGTTTAAAATTCTGACGGGGTTAGACAGGTTAGATGCAGGAAGAATGTTCCCAATGTTGGGGAAGTCCAGAACCAGGGGACACAGTCTAAGGATAAGGGGGAAGCCATTTAGGACTGAGATGAGGAGGAATTTCTTCACCCAGAGAGTGGTGAACCTGTGGAATTCTCTACCACAGAAAGTTGTTGAGGCCAATTCACTAAATATATTCAAAAAGGAGTTAGATGAAGTCCTTACTACTAGGGGAATCAAGGGGTATGGTGAGAAAGCAGGAATGGGGTACTGAAGTTGCATGTTCAGCCATGAACTCATTGAATGGCGGTGCAGGCTAGAAGGGCCGAATGGCCTACTCCTGCACCTATTTTCTATGTTTCTATTTCATCTGCTCTGTCATCTTCATCAATGTAGCACCAAAACAGCGGCAGCAGCAGAAGTAATGCCGCAGGAAAATCAAAGCTGGAGCACTCAAAGACTCTGCTAAGAAAGCCCTATTTAGCCAGCACCTCACAACCAACCTGACGACTCCCAGTGATTCAGAGATGCAGAGTGTGCACAGCATCTGGTCTGCACTCAAGGCCTCCATAACTAGCACATCTGAAGAGATGCCCTGTCACTCAACCACGAAACACCAAGACTGGTTCGACGAGGACGACCAGGAGATCCAGGAGCTAATAAGCCACAAGCGCAAGGCATTCTTGAACTGGAAACAGCAACACAACTCGAGAGCAATAAAGCAGCTCTATAGATGTCTGATGCCTTAGGACCCACAAAAAACCTGCACCTAAAGAACATAGAAACATAGAAAATAGGTGCACGAGTAGGCCATTCAGCCCTTCGAGCTTTCACCACCATTCAATATGATCATGGCTGATCATGCAACTTCAGTACCCCATTCCTGCTTTCTTTCCATACCCTTTCATCCCTTTAGCCGTAAGGGCCACATCTAACAACCTTTTGAATATATCTAATGAACTCGCTTCAACAACGTTCTGTGGTAGAGAATTCCATAGGTTCACAATTCTGAGTGAAGAAGTTCCTCCTCATCTCGGTCCTAAATGGCTTATCCCTTATCCTTAGACTGTGACCCCGGTTCTGGACTTGCCCAACATCGGGAACATTTTTGCTGCATCTAACCTGTCCAATCCCGTCAGAATTTTATATGTTTCCATGAGATCCCCTCTCAATCTTCTAAATTCCAGTGACTAAAAGCCTAGTCGATCCAGTCTTTCTTCATATGTCAGTCCAGCCATCCTGGGAATCAGTCTGGTGAACCTTCGCTGCACTCCCTCAATAGCAAGAATGTCCTTCCTCAGATTAGGAGACCAAAACTGGACACAATATTCAAGGTGTGGCCTCACCAAGGCCCTGTACAACTGTAGTAAGACCTCCCTACTCCGATACTCAAATCCTCTCGCTATGAAGGCCAACATGCCATTTGCCTTCTTCACCTGTATGCCAAATTTCATTGACTGATGTACCATGACACCCCCCCTTTGTACCTCCCCTTTTTCTAATCTGCCGCCATTCAGATAATATTCTGCCTTCGTGTTTTTGCCATCAAAGTGGATAAGTTCACATTTATCCACATTATACTGAATCTGCCATGCATTGGCCCACTCACCTAACCTGTCCAAGTCACCCTGCAGCCTTTTAGCATCCTCCTCACAGCTCACACTGCCATGCAGTTTAGTGTCATCTGCAAACTTGGAGATATTACACTCAATTCCTTCATCTAAATCATTAATGTATATCGTAAAGAGCGCACCCCACTAGTCACTGCCTGTCATTCTGAAAAGGACCCATTTATCCTGACTCTCTGCTTCCTGTCTGCCAACCAGTTCTCTATACACGTCAGTACATTACCCCAAATACCATGTGCTTTGATTTTGCACACCAATCTCTTGTGTGGGACCTTGTCAAAAGCCTTTTGAAAGTCCAAATACACCACATCCCTTGTCCACTCTGCTACTTACATCCTCAAAAAATACCAGAAGATTTGTCAAGCATGATTTCCCTTTCATAAATCCATGCTGACTTGGACCGATCCTGTCACTGCTTTTCAAATGCGCTGCTATTTCATCTTTAATAATTGATTCCAACAGTTTCCCCACAACTGATGTCAGGCTAACCGGTCTATAATTACCCATTTTCTCTCTCCCTCCTTTATTAAACAGTGGTTTTACATTAGCTACCCTCCAGTCAATAAGAACTGATCCAGACTCGATAGACTGTTGGAAAATGATCACCAATGCATCCACTATTTCTAGGGCCACTTCCTTAAGTACTCTGGATTGCAGACTATCAGGCCCCAGGGATTTATCGGGCTTCAATCCCTTCAATTTCCCTAACACAATTACCCGCCTTATAAGGATATCCTTCGCTTCCTTCTTCTCACTAGACCCTCGGTCCCCTAGTATTTCCGGAAGGTTATTTGTGTCTTCCTTCGTGAAAACAGAACCAAAGTATTTGTTTAACTCGTCTTCCATTTCTTTGTTCCCCATTATAAATTCACCTAAATCTGACTGCAAGGGACCCACGTTTGTTTTCACTAATCTTTTTCTCTTCACATATCTATAGAAGCTTTTGCAGTTTTTATGTTCCAGCAATCTTCCTCTCATACTCTATTTTCCCCCTCCTAATTAAACCCTTTGTCCTCCTCTGCTGTATTACAAAATTCTCCCAGTCCTCAGGTTTGCTGCTTTTTCTGGCCAATTTATATGCCTCTTCCTTGGATTTAACACTATCTTTAATTTCCCTTGTTAGCCATGGTTGAGCCACCTTCCCAGTTTTATTTTACTCCAGACAGGGATGTACAATTGTTGAAGTTCCTCCATGTGATCTTTAAATGTTTGCCATTGCCTATCCACCGTCAACTCTTTTTGTATCACTCGCCAGTCTATTCTAGCCAATTCACGTCTCATATCATCGAAGTTACCTTTCCCCATGTTCAGGACCCTAGTCTCTGAATTAACCGTGTCACTCTCCATCTTAATAAAGAATTCTACCATATTATGGTTACTCTTCCCCAAGGGGCCTCACACAACAAGACTGTTAGTTAGTCCTTTCTCATTACACATCACCCAGTCTAGGATGGCCAGCCCTCTAGTTGGTTCCTCGACATATTGGTCTAGAAAACCATCGCTAATACACTCCAGGAAATCCTCCTCCACCGCATTGTTACCAATTTGGTTAGTCCAGTCAGTATGTCACCCAAGATAATTGCTGTACCTTTATTGCACGCATTCCTAATTTCTTGTTTGATGCTGTCCCCATCCTCATTACTACTGTTTTGTGGTCTGTACACAACTCCCACTAGCGTTTTCTGCCCTTTTGTATTCTGTAGCTCCACCCATACAGAGTCCACATCATCCAAGCTAATGTCCTTCCTTACTATTGCATTAATTTCCACTTTAACCAGCAACGCCACCCCACCTCCTTTTCCTTTCTGTCTATCCTTCCTAAATGTTGAATAACCCTGGATGTTGAGTTCCCAGCCTTGGTCACCCTGGAGCCATGTCTCCGTGATGCCAATTACATCATATATGTTAACTGCTATCTGCGCAGTTAATTCGTCCACCTTATTCCGAATACTCCTTCAGGCTTATCTTTTTAACACCTTTTGCCCCTTTAGGATTTTACTGTAACATGGCCCTTTTTGCTTTTTGCCTTGGGTTTCTCTGCCCTCCATTTTTACTTTTCTTCTTTCTATCTTTTGTTTCTGCCCCCAATCTACTTCCAGAGAGTCGGGATAAACGGGTCCTTTTCAGAATGGCAGGCAGTGACTAGTGGAGTGCCGCAGGGCTCAGTGCTGGGACCCCAGCTCTTTACAATATACATCAATGATTTGGATGAAGGAGTTGAGTGTAATATCTCCAAGTTTGCAGATGACACTAAATTGGGTGGCGGTGTGAGCTATGAAGGGGACGCTAAGAGGCTGCAGGGTGACTTAAGACAGGTTGGGGGAGTGGGCAAATGCATGGCAGATGAAGTATAATGTGGATAAATATGAGGTTATCCACTTTGGGGCCAAAAACACGAAGACAGAATATTATCTGAATGGTGGCAGATTAGGAAAAGGGGAGGTGCAACGAGAGCTGGGTGGCATTGTTCATTGAAAGCTAGCATACAGGTGCAGCAGGCGGTAAAGATGTCAAATGGTATGTTGGCCTTCATAGCTAGGGGATTTGAGTATAGGAGCAGGGAGGTCTTACTGCAGTTGTACAGGGCCTTGGTGAAGCCTCACCTGGAATATTGTGTTCAGTTTTGGTCTCCTAATCTGAGGAAGGACGTTCTTGCTATTGAGGGAGTGCAGCGAAGGTTCACCAGACTGATTCCCGGGATGGCCGGACTGACATGAGGAGAGACTGGATCAACTGGGCCTTTATACATTGGAGTTTAGAAGGATGAGAGGGGATCTCATAGAAACATACAGGATTCTGGCGGGACGGGACAGGTTAGATGCGGGTAGATTGTTCCCTATGTTGGGGAAGTCCAGAACCAGGGGACACAGTCTTAGGATAAGGGGTAGGCCATTTAGTTCTGAGATGAGGAGAGACTTCTTCACTCAGAGAGTTGGTAACCTATGGAATTCCCTGCCACAGAGAGTTGTTGATGCCAGTTCATTGGATATATTCAAGAGGGAGTTAGATATGGCCCTTACAGCTAAGGGGATCAAGGGGTATGGAGAGAAAGCAGCAAAGGGGTACTAAGGGAAGGATCAGCCATGATCTTATCGAATAGTGGTGGAGGCTCGAAGGGCCGAATGGCCTACTCTTGCACCTATTTTCTATGTTTCTATGTCTGCCTGCATAGGTTCCCATTCCCCTGCCAAATTAGTTTAACCCCTCCCCAACAGCACTAGCAAACACCCCCCCCCAGGACATTGGTTCCAGTCCTGCCCAGGTGCAGACCATCCGGTTTGTACTGGTCCCACCTCCCCCAGAACCGGTTCCAATGTCGTAGGAATTTGAATCCCTCCCTTCTGCACCAATCCTCAAGCCACGGATTCATCTGAGCTATCCATGTCAATACATTACCCCAAATACCATGTGCTTTAATTTTGCACACTAATCTCTTGTGTGGGATCTTGCCAAAAGCTTTTTGAAAGTCAAATACACCACATCCACTGGTTCTCCCTTGTCCACTCTACTAGTTACATCTTCAAAAAATTCTATTAGATTTGTCAAGCATGATTTCCCTTTCATAAATCCATGCTGACTTGGACCAATCCTGTCACTGCTTTCCAAATGTGCTGCTATTACGTCTTTAATAATTGATTCCAACATTTTCCCCACTACTGATGTCAGGCTAACCGGTCTATAATTCCCTGTTTTCTCTCCCCCTCCTTTTTTAAAAAGTGGGGTTACATTAGTTACCCTCCAATCCATAGGAACTGATCCAGAGTCTATAGAATGTTGGAAAATGACCACCAATGCATCCACTATTTCTAGGGCCACTTCCTTCAGTACTCTGGGATGCAGACTATCAGGCCCTGGGGATTTATCGGCCTTCAATCCCATCAATTACCCTAACACAATTTCCTGACTAATAAGGATTTCCTTCAGTTCCTCCTCCTCGCTAGCCTCTCAGTCCCCTCGTATTTCCAGAAGGTTATTTGTCTTCCTTAGTGAAGACAAAACCAAAATATTTGTTCAATTGGTCTGCCATTTCTTTGTTCCCCATTATCAATTCACCTGATTCTGCAAGGGACCTACGTTTATCTTCACTAATCGTATTCTCTTCATATATCTATAGAAGCTTTTGCAGTCAGTTTTTATGTTCCCTTCCTAATTAAACCCTTAGTCCTCCTCTACTGAATTCTAAATTTCTCCCAGTCCTCAGGTTTGCTGCTTTTTCTGGCCAATTTATAAGCCTCTTTCTTGGATTTAACACTATCCCTAATTTCCCTTGTTATCCACGGTTGAGCCACCTTTCCGTTTTATTTTTACACCAGACAGGGATGTGCAATTGTTGAAGTTCATCCATGTGATCTTTAAATATCTGCTATTGCCTATCCACCGTCAACCCTTTAAGTTTCATTCGCCAGTCTATTCTAGCCAATTCACGTCTCATACCATTGAAGTTACCTTTCTTTAAGTTCAGGACCCTAGTCTCTGAATTAACTGTGTCACTCTCCATCTTAATGAAGAATTCTACCATATTATGGTCACTCTTCCCCAACTCGCACAACAAGATTGCCAATTAGTCCTCTCTCATTACACAAGACCCAGCCTAAGATGGCCAGCTCTCTAGTTGGTTCCTCGATATATTGGTCTAGAAAACCATCCCTTATACACTGCAGGAAATCCTCCTCCACCGTATTGCTACCAGTTTGGTTAGCCCAATCTATATGTAGATTAAAGTCACCCATGATAACTGCTGTACCTTTATTGCACGCATTCCTAATTGCTTGTTTGATGCCATCCCCAACCTCACTACTACTGTTTGGTGGTCTGTACACAACTCCCACTAGTGTTTTCTGCCCTTTGGTGTTCCGCAGCTCTACCCATACAGATTCCGCATCATCCAAGCTAATGTCCTTCCTTACTATTGCGTTAATCTCTTCTTTAACCAGCAACGCTACCCCACCTCCTTTTCCTTTCTGTTTATCCTTCCTGAATACCCCTGGATGTTGAGTTCCTAGCCTTGGTCATCCTGGAGCCATGTCTCCGTAATCCCAATTTCATCATATCCATAAACAGCTATCTGCGCAATTAATTCATCCACCTTATTACGAATGCTCCTCGCATTGAGACACAGAGCCTTCAGGCTTGTTTTTTTAACACTTTGTCCTTTTAGAATTATGTTGTAATGTGGCTCTTTTTGATTTTTGCCTTTGATTTCTCTGCCCTCCACCTTTCTATCTTTTGCTTCTGCCCCCCTTCTATTTCCCTCTGTCTCCCTGCAAAGATTTTAGTTTAAACCCTCCCCAACAGCACTAGCAAACAGTCCCCCTAGGACATTGGTTCCGGCCCTGCCCAGGTGCAGACCGTCCGGTTTGTACTGGTCCCAACTCCCCCGGAACCAGTTCCAATTTCCCAGGAATTTGAATCCTTCCCTCTTGCACCATTCCTCAAGCCACGTATTCATCTTAACTACCCTGCTATTTCTCCTCTGACTAGCACGTGGTGGGTGGAGAAAGTGCAGGAGATCCAGTAGCTAACCAACAACCACGACGAGCATGGATTCTTTAGCGCAGTCAAGCCCACCTACGGCCCAAGCATCCGAGGTCCTACCCCACTGCGGGCCAAGAACGGAGAGGTACTCATCAAGGGCAGAGAGGCAGTCAGTGCTCACTGGAAGGAACACTTCGAAGATCTCCTTACCCGAGACTGTGTCATCGATGGCGAGTGTCCTCGACTCCATCCCGCAGCGTTCTACACGCCACCACCTCAGCACAACCCAGCCCGGCATGAGGTTGAAAAGGCCATCCGACAACTGAAGAACAAGGCCTTGGGAGCAGATGGAATCCCCGCCGAGGTGTGGTTGGAGAATCACTATTGGCACGAATACATGAACTCATTTCTTTTATTTGGAAGGAGGAGAGTATGCTAGGGGATCTCCGAGATGCTGTAATTGTGACCATCTTCAATAAAGGTGACAAGTCCAATTGCAGTAATTACAGAGGAGTTTCCCTGCTGTCTGTCACAGGGAAAGTCATTGCAAGACTCGTCCTCAATCACCTCCTCCCAGAGGCTGCTGAGCTCCTCCAAGAGTCGCAATGCGGATTTCGCCCACTAAGTGGCACAATGGGCATGATCTTCATTGCGTGTCAAATACAAGAGAAATGCAGAGAACAGCACCAAGCGCTGTAAATGGCCGCCTTTGATCTCACAAAGGCCTTCAACACTGTCAACCATGCGGGATTATGGAGTGCCCTCCTCACGTTCGGCTGCCCTCAAAGGTTTGCCACCATCCTCCTGCTTCACGATGACATGATCATGACCAATGGATCCACCACAGACCCAATTCATGTACGGACTAGGGTCAAACAAGGCTATGTCATTACACCAACGCTCTTCTCAATCTTCCTTGCCACAATGCTCCATCTCACCCTCAGTAAGCTCCTCACTGGAGTGGAGATAATCTACAGAACAAATAGGAAACTGTTCAACCTCCTTCACCTCCAATCCAGATCCAAGGTCGTCCCATCCTTTGTGGCAGACAAGGCTTGCGTCTGCGCAAACTCGGAGGTCGAACTTAAAACCATCATCAACACCTTCACCGAAGCGTACGAGAGCATGGGCCTTACACTAAACATCTGTAAGACAAAGGTTCTCTGCCAACCTGCCCCCACCACACAGTACTGCCCCACCCCCACCCTGATTATCAAAATCTACAACGAGGCCTTGGACAACGTGGACCATTTTCCATCCCTTGGGAGTCTACTGTCAACAAGGGCAGATGTCGATGACGAAGTCCAACACCGCCTTCAGTGTGTCCATGTAGCCTTTGGTCACCTGAGGAAGAGAGTGTTTCAAGAGCAGGGCTCCAACCCAGTACCAAGCTCATGGTCTACAGAGCAGTAGTGATACCCGCCCTCCTATATGCTTCAGAGGAATGGGCTATGTACAGCAGGCACCTCAAAGCACTGGAGAGGTACCACCAATGCTGCCTCCGCAAGATCCTGCAAATCCATTGGCAGGATAGGCGCAGTGTTCTCGCTCAGGCCAACATCCCCAGCATCGAAGCATTGACAACGCTCGGTCAGCTCCGATGGACAGCCACATCATCTGCATGCCCGATACGAGACTCCCAAAACAAGCGCTCTACTCGGAGCAACTTATCCTTTAACTAACCTTTCCCCAATTATGCCTTCTATTATCTCATAGTAACATCCTGTTCTTCACTTAAGCACTTTACAGGTCATTTTATTTATTTTCTTGTGTACTTGTGTAGTGTCTTTTCCCCTTCCCTTCATTTTGTTCCTTTCCAAAAGCTGTTCATCTGTAATATCCTCCAGTTCTGATGGAGTGCATATCCAAACATCTTGTCTGTTCTCTGCATAGATGCTGCCTGGCCTGCTGAGTGTTTTTCGTGTTTTCTATTTTTGTTGCAGATTACCAGCATCTATAGTATTTCTTTTTAGTACATTTGTTTTATGGCTAGAAATTGTGGTTAGATTTCCATTTTTGATTTGACATCTATTTATTGTTGCTTTAAATATATTGAATAACGGATGTCTGGATTATGCTGTGCATCCAAGATATTTCCCATAGAGTCAATCAACAAGCTTCAATCAGCAAGATCCAGCCTATGTCCATTTTTCTACAGAATAAAAATGAAGGAGGAAAAGACTGAGAAATTAGGTTTTACAACCAAATTTTGCAGCTCTGTTTAAGTATCACTACATGATGGAACTAAAATTGACCATGGATATTTTCGATATCCTAGATGTACAGACCCAGCAGCAACAACATCATCTTGTATTTATATAGCACCTTTAACATAGTGAAACATCCCAAGGTGCTTCACAGGAGTATGAGGAGACAATAAATTTGACACAGAGCCACACAGGAGAAATTAGGGCTAGTGACCAAAAGTTTGCTCAAAGAAGTATGTTTTAAGGAGCGCCTTGAAGAAGAGAGATGTAGAGAGGCAGAGAGGTTTAGGCAGGGAATTCCACAGCTTAGGGCCTAGGCAACAGAAAGCACGACCACCAATGGATGAGCAATTAATCAGGGATGCTCAAGAGGACAGAATTAGAGGAGTGCAGACATCTCGGGGGGGGGGGGGGGGGGGGGATGGTTGTGGGGCTGGAGGAGATTACAGAGATAGTGAGGGACGAGGCCATGGAGGCATTTGAAAATAAGGATGAGAATTTTGAATTTGAGGCATTGCTTAACTGGAAGCTAATGTAAGTGAGTGAGCACAGAGGTGATGGGTAAGCGGGACTTGGTGCGAGTTAGGACACGGGCAGCTACTGGATTTTATGTGGAAAAAGTATTGATTAAGCCAATTAGACTAGTTCATTATCATGCCAATCTTGTTTTTATCCTATGAAATGGTAATTGACGATGCCAGAAACAGCATCAGAGGATCTATTTCCAGGAAACAATATAATCAAATTCATGCTGAGCTAGGGAATGCAAAGCAAAAATTCAGTAGGTAAAAGCAATAAAAGGTAACTTAAGTATTTAAGCATATTCAACTGGGACTGTATATTTTCACTGACACAAGCAAATGTAGAAAAAAAAAACTTGGTTCATTGTACTGCTTAGTACAATGGCCCCAAACCGCTTAGAAAAGGCAGAAATGACTGGTAGAAGCCCTGTGGAATGTCGGCCCTTATCTTTAGCATAAATACAAAAATCTAGAATTTCAAATTAAAAGACCCTCTTTAGACCAAGATCTCCAAATTACAGGCTACAATAATGGTTTCAGCCTTGCCTCAGTTGGTAGCACATTTGCCTCTGGGTCATGAAGGCTGTAAGTTCAAGTCCCACTCCAGAGACAGGAGCCCATAATGCACCTTTGGTGGGTGATTTTAATTTTCCTGGCATTTAGTGGCATGGTGGTTTACCTGCTATTGTGGTGGAAAGTGCAACTGAAAAATGTATTGAAAATATACAAGACTGTTTCCTGACTCAACTTCTTAATGAAGGGGAAATCTGGTGTTTAGTAAGTGAGCCTGACCTTGTATCAGGCCTCCGTGTGAGGGAACATCTGGGCAACAGTGATCACAATATTATACAGTTCCACTTGGCTAGTCGAACTAAAGGTATTGAGAACCTATAACTCGTACTGGATTTCAGAAGAGCAAACTTCTCCAAAATGGCAGATAATTTGGAACGGGTAAATTGGCTAACCCTCCTCGGTGGTGATGCGACCGATGTTGAATATAAATGGAAAGTTTTTAAGAATGATTAAAAATGTGGAAAACAAACATGTACCCAAAATCAAAAGAAGGAAATGTGGTAAGAAAAAGCCAAGGTGGCTGACTGGCTATGTACAAAGTCAAATAAGATGTAAACAGAAATATTTCTAAAAATGGAAGAAATGTTACATTCAAATAAAATACAAAGAACTAAAAAAAACAAAGGCTGCTATTAGATCAGCAAAAAGGCTAATGGAAAAAAGGATTGTAGACAACTGTGGCAGTAATGGGAAGAGCTTTTTTAGTTATGTAAAGAGTCAGACAACTATCAAAGATTGTCTTAGGCCACTGAACGATGTTCAAGGACAGGTTACAAATGACTCACTGAGTATGGCTGAAATATTAAATGAGTACTTTGCATCAGTATTCACCCTTGAAGATGATGCTCGAGTATTAGAATTTAATAATACTAGTTTTATCAGTACCATTAACATAGATAAGCATATTGTTTTAGAAAGAATTAAAAACTTAAAAATAGATAGAGCAGTGGGCCCGAATGATGATATCCACCTGAGGGTCCTCCGGGAGATGGGACATGTGCTGTGTGAGCCCCTGGCCTGTATTTTTAATAGCTCACTGCACTCTGGAATGGTTCCTACAGATTGGAAGGGGGCTAATGTAGTCTCCATTTTTAAAAAAGGTGTCAAGGCAGACCCAGGTAACTATAGGCTCATCAGTTTAACATCAGTAATAGGGAAGATGCTTGAAAGAATCATAAGGAATGCAGTATGTGAATACTTGGATAGAGAGGGACACATTAGGGACACCCAACATAGTTTCATAAAAAGAGGTCATGTCTCACAAATCTAATTGTACTTTTTGAAAAAGTTACAAAGTTGGTGGACGAGGAAAGCCCAATAGATATTGTCTACTTAGATTTCCAAAAAGCTTTTGACAAGGTCCCGCATAAGAGGCTTCTCTATAAGATGGGAGCCTCTGGTATTAGTGGAAATATATTGAGCTGGATTCAGAACTGGCTGGCAGGACACAGGCAAAGAGTAGTTAAAGATGGATTTGGATCTGTTTGGAGACTGGTCACCTGTGGTGTCCCTCAGGGATCAGTGTTGGGACCGTTGCTTTTTACTGCTTTTTATTAATGATTCAGGGGTTGGCGGCATAATTTGAAAATTTGCAGATGATACCAAGATCTTTGCAAATGCTCAAACTGTAGAAGAGGCTCGTCTGATTCAGGCAGATCTTACTGTGTCGGGAGATTGGGCTCACGATAGGAAAATGATGTATAACTTAGATAAGTGCAGTGTTATGCATGTGGGCAGGGCAAATGCTCAACATTCGTACACCCTCCAGGGAAAGGCATTAAAGATAGTGGAGACAGAAAGAGATTTGAGCATTCTAGTGCATACATCCTTAAAGGTACACGAGCAATGCTGTGCAGCGATAGCTAGAGCAAATAGGGTGGTGGCAATTGAGTATAAGACGAGGCGTCCTGTTTTGTCCTTGTACAAGACCTTAGTCAGGCCACACTTAGAATACTGTGTTCAGTTTTGGTTTCCTCATATGGTGGGTGATATTGAGGCTCTGGAAAGGGTGCAGAAGAGGGCCATAAGACTAATTCCAAGTCTATCTTAGTTATCAAGATAGGCTAAAAGAGTTGGGACTCTATAACTTAGAGCAGCGTAGACTTGGGGGGGCGTGGGATATGATTGAGGTTTATAAGATAATTAAGAGAATAGAAAGTGTTCCAGCTGATAGATGATTTCAATTAAATAGTTTAGGCAGGACCAGGGGGCACAAATTTAAGTTGTATAAAGCTAGATCTGGGTTAGATGTCAGGAGGTGGTTCTTTTCCCAGAGAATAACAGACCTCTGGAACAAGCTGCCCTCTCATGTGGTGGATGCAGACTCACTGAATTCCTTCAAGCTGGATTTGTTTCTGGCTGCAGCTGAGATTACCTCTTGCAGAAGGTAAGTACTGCAGGAAATGTAATGGCCAGAATGATCTCCTGGACTAGTTTTGATCTCCTTGAGGGGTCAGAGAGGAATTTCCCAGATTTTTTTTTCCAAAATTGGCCTGGGTTTTTTGCCTCTCCCAGATCATCATATGGTTTCGGGTCAGATGTGGTGATACACAAGGTATCGCAATTGTGTGGGACAGGTTTGATGGGCCAGATGGTCTTTACCTGTCCGTCATTGTTTGTATGCAGGCTGTGACATTGCACAGAAGATTATGCATTTTATTTATCCACAAATATACTTTATAAGGTTACAGTGAAAGTAACTCTACTGATACGTATATTGGTTTTAAAGAACGGGTGAACCTGCACTATTTATTGGTCTCTTGAAACCACTGTCTACTTTTCCCCCTTGCATTCCAGTTTTTCAAACTCATTGCAAATTTTCATTTGAAGTTTTCAGGACCTGGCCTGTGTATCCTCCTGGTGCATCTGATGCTATCTCTGGAACGTTCAGATACGTTCTTTTATCTATGTAGGTGCTACTGTCATTAATACATTCATATAGATAGTGCCGTGACTTGTGCCAATGCAAGAGAAATTATTTTCTTCATACAAATGATGTACTTGCATCCATTTTCAAATTGTTCAATCAGACTACAGGTAATACATTAATATCTGTACACTGAATTTGTTATATATAAAACCTCAAAAGTATGGGAGAAAACCATGCATGATGGCAATACATTCATCAGTATAATGTGCACAGTAAATTAATTTTTAAAATCCCATCAGATGTTAAAAAGATGACTTGAATCATATTGATTTTAGTGCAGCAGTGTTATGGTCTAGTCTGAATCTCACTTACAGCACAAGTGAAGTATACTACTGTTCAGATTATGCAGTTTGACTTAATTGGATCTACCCCACAGCAAGCGGCTCAAATGGTGTTTTTAGCATAAAATATTTGCCACCCAAAAGTAGCGGTAGTACTTCAATTCCCCAATCTCTGCAAAATGACAAAAAGTTACCACAGTCCTAAACAGTTGTTTGCCATCTGTAACAAACAGTATTGCAATCCTTGAATCCAAGACCTGAACTGAACAGCTCTCATTATAAATCTTTTGTCTTGCATCATAGAAACTTAATCTTTCAAAAATTATATGTGCTTGAGTTATACCAGATACTACATACATTCCAATTACCAAACTCTGCTTCTTTCCACCATCCACATGGATACATCAATATATTATATAATATAGTAAAAATGTATAATGATTTTAACAAGTAATTGCCCGACTGATGACTCTGGCATTAGTTTAATTATATCTCAAAATCAAAAATGATTATAGTTCCATCCTAGCACAAATGACATCTTTTCATAATGTGCATTGTGTATGTAATTCAAACCTACAATCTGAATTTATAAATCTGTACTTTACTGATCACACTTTAATCCTACAAGAACAGCAGTAGTATTTTTGCACCAAGAAATAAAACAAAGTGATGGTTTTGTGACATAGATTGTGTGTTTTGTAAACTGGAAAAGTTATTTGGCATGGAGTAGATCATTTATATCTTCACACACTCACCTCAAACTTTCTAACCTTATGTAATTGTTTATTTTGCTGATGGATGGGAAAGCAAATTCTGAGGATACAAAAAATCTGCTAAGGGATATATACAGGCCAAGTGAGTGGGCAAAAATTTGGCAGATGGAGTATAATGTGGGAAAATGTGAGGTTATCCACTTTGGCAGAAAAAATAGATTAAAAAAATTATAACTTAAAAATTGCAAAGTACTGCAGTACAGAGGGACCTGGGTGTCCTTGTGCGTGAAGCACAAAAAGTTAGTATGCAGATACAGCAAGTAATCAGGAAGGCCAATGGAATGCTGGCTTTTATTGCAAGGGGGGATAGAGTATAAAAGCAGAAAAGTCCTGCTACAACTGTACAGGGTATTGGTGAAGCCACACCTAGAGTACTGCGTGCAGTTTTGGTCTCCATATTTAAGGAAGGATATACTTGCATTGGAGGCTGTTCAGAGAAGCTTCACTAGGTTGATTCCGGAGATGAGGGGTTGTCTTATGAAGTTAGGTGAGTAGGTTGGACCTATACTCATTGGAGTTCAGAAGAATGAGAGGTGATCTTATCGAAAAATAGAAAATGATGAGGGGGCTCGACAAGGTGGATGCAGAGAGGATATTTCCACTCACAGGAGAAAATAAAACTAGGGGGCATAGTCTCAGAATAAGGGGCCGCCCATTTAAAACTGAGATGACAGGAATTTCTTCTCTCATTGGGTTGTAAATCTGTGGCATTCTCTGCCCCAAAGAGCTGTGGAGGCTGGGTCATTGAATATATTTAAGGTGGCAATAGACAGATTTTTGAGCGATAAGGGAATAAAGGGTTATGGGGAGCAGGCAGGGAAGTGGAGCTAGGTCCATGATCAAGTCAGCCATGATCTTATTAAACGGTGGAGCACGCTCGAGGGATCAGGTGGTCTACTCCTGCTCCTATTTCTTATGTTCCTATGATTATATTACAACTCTATCTCTATATTAACTCCAAGTACTAATCAAATTACAGTTGTCCAGTCATGTATCTGCTGACTCATTTGAATAAAAATTAGTTCATGATTGATTTAATTAAGTATTAAGAAATTAAAACATTATTTATTAAAATTTGTCATTCCAATCACATCCTTAAGTATTCATTGTTTATATCTGGGTCTATTCACTTTTCATCACTGTGAATGTTGCACATTTGCACACAGTAAAAATCTAGCATTTCTTAGCCCAAATGTACCATATCTAACATAAGCTTTATCAAATTGATCATCAGTCCTTCTTCCATATTTTGAATTTGATTGGTTAGTTAAATACAATTGGCAGATCAAGTGTACGGGATTTAAAATGTCCTGGTCTGGCCACATTAGTTGTCAACTCCTTGATTGTAATCAATAAGCTTGGGGGGTGCTCAGTAATTAGTGCAGCAGGAACTGGATCAATATCTGTACAATTTCTGTGTAGACATTTACACTTAGTTTGAGAGAACTTGACTGGGTTACTCCTATGACACTTGAATTACTTACAAGACCTGATATTGCAAGGGCAGCAAAGTGAGCACTAAGCTCACCCATAACACGGGTGTGTCTGCACTGGCAGTGAGGGAGGGCTGGGCTCATTGAATTTGGTCATAATTTGAATCAGTTCCCGTGTAGGTCTGCAATTGGCTTGGAGTGGAAAATCTGGCCATGGGGGTAACTGTTAAAGGGCTGATGCTAGCTCTTAAAAGGGGAGGATAATTTTTGGTGGCTAAAAACACCTTTTGCTGGAAAAATAAATAAGAGAGAAATGTGGATAAAACTGCCCCATTTAACATTGGGCCCCTCTGCAAGAGGGGCAGTAAATGAAAGTGGCCTATCTGGGTCAGAAGACCACTATCCAATGACAGTAGAGGTTCATGGAGGGAAGTTGTCAACTGAGACAATGCAGTAAACCATGTCCTTTGTGCTAGAGTACAAATGAGTAATAAGTTTCTGGTATCAGAAGGATTTTGCATACATTTCTATTAGAGCCCATTATGAATGACACAAACCCAAATTGTGAACTATAGCACCCTAAGGGAGTTTACATTTAAACCAGTGGAGACAATCATTCCCCTTTTGAACACACTCTTACAGTATAGAAAAATTTGCATGTAACACTTTTATTGGTGCAAAAAATAACTTTCTCTATGTTGCCTAACTACAATACCACCAAAACCATACATGCATTCTGTGCTATAGTGAATTCAAATATGGAGGGATATAGGCTAGCCCCGTGAGTTAAATTAAAAAGTAGGACCTCAAAGATAGTAATCTCAGGATTGCTACCCGTGCCACGTGCTAGTCAGAGTAGGAATAGCAGGATAGTTCAGATGAATACATGACTTGATGAGTGGTGCAAGGGGGAGGTAATCAAATTCCTGGGACATTGGAACCGGTTCTGGGGAGTGGGTGGGACCAGTACAAATCAGACGGTCTGCACCTGGGCAGGACCGGAACCGATGCCCTAGTTTGCGAGTGCTGTTGGGGAGGGTTTAAACAAAATGGCAGGGGGATGGGAATCTACGCAGGGAGGCAGAGGGAAATAAAAAGGGGGCAGAAACAAAAGGTAGGAAGGAGAAAAACAAGAGTGGAGGGCAGAAAAATCAAGGGCAAAAATCAAAAAGGGCCACATTACAACATAATTCTAAAAGGACAAGGAGTGTTAAAAAAACAAGCCTAAATGCTCTGAATCTCAATGTGAGGAGCATTCGTAATAAGGTGGATGAATTAACTGTGCAGATAGCTGTTAACGGATATGATGTAATTGGGATTACGGAGACATGACTCCAGGGTAAACAAGGCTGGGAACTCAACATTCAGGGGTATTTAATATATAGGAAGGATAGACAGGAAGGAAAAGGAGGTGTGGTAGCGTTACTGGCTAAAGAGGAGATTAACGCAATAGTAAGGAAGGACATTAGCTTGGATGATGTGGACTTTATATGGGTAGAGCAACGAAACACGAAAGGGCAGAAAACGTCAGTGGAAGTTGTGTTCGGACCACCAAACAGTAGCAGTGAGGTTGGGGATGGCATCAAACAGGAAATTAGGGATGCGTGCAATAAGGGCACAGCAGTTATCATGGGTGACTTTAATCTACATATAGATTGGGTTAACCAATTTGGTAGCAGTACTGTGGAGGAGGATTTCCTGGAGTGTATAAGAGATGGTTTTCTAGACCAATAGAGAGCAGGCCATCCTAGACTGGGTCGAGGATTAATTAGCAATCTGGTCGTGCGAGGTCCCTTGGGGAAGAGTGACCATAATATGGCAGAATTCTTCATTAAGATGGAGAGTGACGCAGTTAATTGAGAGACTAGGGCCCTGAACTAAAAGAAAGGTAACTTCGATGACGTGAGACGTGAATTGGCTGGGATACACTGGCGAATGATACGTAAAGGGCTGACGATGGTGGACAGGCAATGGCAGACATTTAAAGATCACATGGATGAACTACAACAATTGTACATCCCTGTCTGGCGTAAAAATAAAAAGGGTGGCTCAACCATGGCTAACAAGGGAAATTAGGGATCGTGTTAAAGGAAGAGGCATATAAATTGGCCAGAAAAAGCAGCAAACGTGAGGACTGGGAGAAATTTAGAATCCAGCGGAGGAGGACTAAGGATTTAATTAGGAGGGGGAAAATAGAGTATGAGAGTAAGTTTGCGGGGAACATAAAAATGACTGCAAAAGCTTCTATAGATATGTGAAGAGAAAAAGATTAGTGAAGACTAATGTAGGTCCCTTGCAGTCAGAATCAGGTGAATTTATAATGGCGAACAAAGAAATGGCAGACCAATTGAACAAATACTTTGGATCTGTCTTCACTAAGGAAGACACAAATAACCGCCTGAAAATAATAAGGGACCGAGGGTCTAGTGAGAAGGAGGAACTGAAGCAAATCTTTAGTAGTCAGGAAATTGTGTTAGGGAAATTGACGGAATTGAAGGCCGATAAATCCCCAGAGCCTGATAGTCTGCATCCCAGAGTACTTAACGAAATGGCCCTAGAAATAGTGGATGCATTGGTGGTCATTTTCCAACATTCTACAGACACTGGATCAGTTCCTATGGATTGGAGGATAGCTAATGTAGCGCCACTTTTTTAAAAAAGGAGGGAGAGAGAAAACAGGAATTATAGTCGGTTAGCATGACATCGGTAGTGGGAAAATGTTGGAATCAATTATTAAAGATGTAATAGCAGTGTATTTGGAAAGCAGTGACAGGGTCGGTCCTAGTCAGCATGGATTTATGAAAGGGAAATCATGTTTGACAAATCTTCTAGAATTTTTTGAGGATGTAACTCGTAGAGTGGACAAGGGAGAACCAGTGGATGTGGTGTATTTGGACTTTGAGAAGGCTTTTGACAAGGTCCCACACAAGAGATTAGTGTGCAAAATTAAAGCACATGGTATTGGGGGTAATGTATTGATGTGGATAAAGAACTGGTTGGCAGACAGGAAGCAAAGAGTAAGAATAAACGGGTCCTTTTCAGAATGGCAGGCAGTGACTAGTGGGGTACCGCAAAGTTCAGTGCTGGGACCCCAGCTATTTACAATATACATTAACAATTTAGACGAAGGAATTGAATGTAATATCTCCAAGTTTGCAGGTGACACTAAGCTGGATGACAGTGTGAGCTGTGAGAAGGATGCTAAGGGGCTGCAGGGTGACTTGGACAGGTTAGGTGAGTGGGCAAATGCACGGCAGATGCAGTATAATGTAGATAAATGTGAGGTTATCCACTTTGGTGGCAAAAACAGGAAGGCAGAATATTATCTGAATGGTGACTGATTAGGAAAAGGGGAGGTGCAACAAGACCTGGGTGTCATGGTACATCAGTCATTGAAAGTTGGCATGCAGGTACAGTAGGCGGTGAAGAAGGCAAATGGCATGTTGGCTTTCATTGCGAGAGGATTTGAGTATAGGAGCAGGGAGGTCTTACTGCAGTTGTACGGGGCCTTGGTGAGGCCACACTTGAATATTGTGTACAGTTTTGGTCTCCTAATCTGAGGAAGGACATTCTTGCTATTGAGGGAGTGCAGCAAAGGTTCACCAGACTGATTCCCGGGACGGCAGGACTGACATATGAAGAAAGACTGGATCGACTAGCTTGTATTCACTGGAATTTAGAAGAACGAGAGGGGATCTCATAGAAACCTATAAAATTCTGACGGGATTGGACAGATTAGATGCAGGAAGAATGTTCCCGATGTTGGGGAAGTCCAGAACCAGGGGTCACAGTCTAAGGATAAGGGGTAAGCCATTTAGGACCGAGATGAGGAGAAACTTCTTCACTCAAGAGATTTGTGAACCTGTGGAATTCTCTACCACAGAAAGTTGTTGAGGCCAGATCGTTAGATATATTTAAAAGAGAGTTAGATGTGACCCTTACGGCTAAAGGGATCAAGGGGTATGGAGGAATAGCAGGAATGGGGTACTGAAGTTGCATGATCAGCCATGATCATATTGAATGGTGGTGCAGGCTCGAAGGGCCGAATGGCCTACTCCTGCACCTATTTTCTATGTTTCTATGTGAGTGGATGTCTATATATTATGGCAAGTTCTATATCTAGATATCTTGCTTGCATTGCAGAAGATAGCCTAATACCACTGGAAATATACATTTGTGTTGAAGGGCCACCTGTTGTGAGGAGATGGGATCTTTTAGATTGGGGAATATGGAGATATGAGGAGAGGACAAGGTAATGGAATCAATTTTAGATTGAACAACAACAACTTGCATTTATATAGCATCTTAAACATAGTAAAATGTCCCAAGGTGCTTCACAGGAGCATTTTCAGAAAAAAATTAACATCAAGCCATGTAATGAGGTCTTAGGACAGATGACCACAAGCTTGGTTAAATAGGTAGGTTTTAAGGAACATCTTAAAACAGGAAAGAGAGATAGAGAAGCTGAGATGTTTAGAGAAGGAATTCCACAACTTAGGGCCTATGCAGCTGAAGACATGGCCACCAATGATGGAGCAATTAAAATTGGGGATAGCAAAGAGCTGGCAGACATATGATGGACCAAATGTCCTTCTTCTGTGCTATAAACTCATATCGCTCTAAATATTGTGGGTGTTAGAAAATCATGGCTAGAATTCAAACTAGACTGCTCTCCTTGGGATCAACAATCTATTTCTAAAGGTTCCTGGATACTTTCTTAAATAGTTTTAAATTTAGATTATAAGACTCAATAAAAAAATGGAAATTTGCAAACTATTACTCAACAAACCAAAATTAAGAGGAATGGTTGTAAATCCATATAACCATTAGGGGGAGCTGAACTTTTAACTTCCTAATAATCTGCTCATTTTCACACACTAAAAATATTCATTAGTATGCAATTGATTTTGTTTTACCTCATATTAAAATCTATTCAACAATATTTTTTTCAAAAGCATCAGATAATCACAAATAGACTGAATTCAAAAGACAAGGACATGTAAATGACATGGAATTAATGTTATGAATAACCTTATGAATATACAAGTATGCCAAAATCCTGATACTTAAATTAATTTTTAAACTGCACTATTACATCTCAATCATACCTGTAAGAAAACATAATTTAAAAAATGAAAAGTCAACCGAAGGTTCAAAATATGGACGGAGAAATTCAACTGGTGCCAAAAATAGGTGCAAAATGGGCATTGCAGCTGCTCCACACTCCAATGACATTGGCTAGAGGCATGAGCCAAATTGGTGCTCCTGCTTCATTTGGTTATGCCTGGTGAGCTGCCAGTGCTACTCAATCGGTTTACTGGCAGCTCATCGACTGGGACAGTGGGTAATTGAGCAGCAGTGACACCAGTTTAAGGCAGTCTGCAGACAAGATTGGAGGAGGGCTACAAGTCATGTGCCCATTCGAAGAGGTTACAGTGGAACTCGTAGGCAGAGGGTGCTTCAGGTGTATCGCAATTGACAAAGCTGGAGGATCACTCCACAGTGATTTT